>NC_090930.1:110149365-110461565 GCF_040938575.1 Ambystoma mexicanum
TGCTAAAATTTAACCTTGACCTAGAGGAAGGCTTAGTGAATGGACCACTTGGAACAGTTGCTGGCTTCCAGACATACCCACGTGACAACAGCATTCAGTTTGTCAACGTCCAGTTTGACAAACTTTCAGAAGTTAAAAGGATAGGACGCACAACAGCTTGATTCCTTCTTTTCAACGACATGCATGTACGCAGAGAGCAGTTTTCTCTGTCGCTAGCTTTATGCAGTGACTATTCATAAATCACAAGGTCTAACCTTTGATCAAGCATTAATTGATATTGGCAGCACAGGCTTTAAAGAAGGCATGAGTTATGTAGCACTGTCATGCCTATGTACACCTGAAGGACTATATATAGTCAATTGCAGTCAGCATTGACATTCCTTGCATCATAGAATACAATAGACTATGTACAGTCTACACACCCCATGTAATAATATACCCTGTTCCACAAGAGCAGAAAGGTTTTAAAAGAAAAATCATTCAATCAGAAGTTCTACATTATTTCCCAACAGTACCACCAAAGAAATTAAAATCAGCTCATATTGTATCAACTACCAAAACCACAGAAAAATGGACTGAAACGGACAACACATACCAAACTACACACACAAAGAAAAGTATATCTTCAAAGAAAGCACATGCACATCCATCAAAGTACTTAAACTCAGAACTACCTGGTCCATTCAAATTTTCCAATACAACTGGTGTAAATTACGATGCTAATATAGCAATGAATGTTATATTCCAAATGCCAGCAATTGTTGAAAACATTTATTTAAATGGCTCAGACCAGTTATAGTTACAAATGCTAATCCTTCACAGAAATGCAGCAAATAATCCAGACAACACTTACAGTGTCTAAGGAATAAGGCAGGAATTGGACTACTGTGCTGGAATGGTGAAGTTCACGTTAAACAGACAAGAAGATCCACAGGAATTTCTAATGTACTTACTACATATCCTGGAAAGCAAAAACAAACTCATAACTGCCATTTTTCAGATTTCCTACATGTGGAAACATGCATGCACTCTCTGCAACCATGTCATTCAGGAACAAGTCCGTAACAAGCGCTTTGTCTATGTATCAATGCCTAACTGTAAATCCATTCCATTTCAACAACTGGTGAAAAATGCAAACCATAGCATATTGTTTACTTTTTACAATTCCTATAATTCTTCCATGTTACATATACAATCACATAGTCAATATGTAATATTAAAGCTTTTAAGATACAATGCAAGTAGAACCAAAAATAACTGCACACTTACTACCTTCACACACAGACAGGTACCACTTGGCAAGAAAACCTTCACAGCAATAGCCATAATCTACCACACAGGTGACACAACCAGTGCAGGCCACTATACTGCATACATTAGAAAGCAATGCTCATGGTGGGAATGCAATGATACTTCCATTATTCCAAAGAAGAGATTACCTGCAAATCTTACAAATGCATACTTAAAAGTCTTGAAGCCAAAATGTACTCATTGATGTACAAAATTAGAATACCCTACTCCCCAACACCCACCAGTAGCTACATAATTGCAGAAAAAAAGAGGAACTACCTTCTACACTGTGGAACTAGAACAATTTACCATACAGTAAAAATCCAACAAATACATCAATGTGTCTGTTGTACAATTTGTATCCCCAATTAACACAATGATTGCACTCAGAGAAACAATAAGTGTACACAAATTACACTAATATTGTTTCCTATATGATACGTATAAGAAAAACGACTAAGTATGAAGGTTCAAAACTATCCTCAGTAACCTTTCAAACCACCAACTATGCAATTGCCTCACCACCTGTCTAATAATGGCCAAACAAATTCCATTAATTTGCAAATATCATACGTAAACCCATAATGGTACACCACCACTTGGATATATGTGAAACGACCAACTGGAGTGCACAAGCTTCAAAATGTACCCTACAGAAATGGGACACTGTAAACAGTTAGAATATGCCAACTTGTATCTACCTGCAACCAGAATACTGCAATATTACTTGCAGCATTGGAACAGGCCAACTCAACCTTCAGCAACCACTGTGCTACAAACATATCCTCAACCATTTCCAAAGTAAGAACAGTTACAGTATGCCAACAGGTGCGTAACTGCCCTCAATATTCTGCAGTAGCGCAGTTCAGTGGCACAATACTTGCACAACATGACCAGCAACCAAACGCATAAAGAAACAGTTCTAACAAAAGAAAGCAGGTAAAGAGTTGCAATCCACCAACTGCTATATAATTGCAACCGTACTACCAACACGTACAAAACAGATATCGTACACCATTGCAATTCCTCCTACTACAACACTGCACCTTAAACATTGCTATAATGAGTGCAAACATTACTGTAATTGACTGTGCAATGTAACAGCAAATACTTTTGGAAGTTCTTTTTTATCCAGCATGGATTTTTTTTTCTCTCACAGACTCAATGATTATACAAAGACACACAGGAACTGCACACTTTGCACAGTACACTTGTTTAATGCATAATACTTATGAAGTACTCATTATGAGAGTCCACAAACTGTAAAAATATTTGCAATGTAGTGAACTGAAAAACGACGACATACCTGCTGTAACATATTATGTTCTCTTTTTCTACAGATAATGAACAATTAGTACAGCATTTAACATTCCATACACAAAAAACTGCACAGGACCTCCCCAATGGTAACAGTAAGCTTTTTATTATTGGTAGCATACTGCTTCATAGTCTGCAAAGGGTAATATGTCCAAGTATTTCTGCAATCCACATACAAATGCCATAATGTTTAATGTAGAGCTATATTACACTGTGCTGCTTGTGCCCGAGGGCTACACACTTCACTACACACCGTAGAGTGTACAGGCTCCAGCCATGCACTCACTATTCTAGACCCTGGCTACAACTACCACAACACAGTACAACCATACGTAGAAATATCCATCCACTTACCACAAACCCCACACATAACACAGCCACCTACCCCTGCTTTTCTTTTTTAATGTGTAAGACACATTTTCAAAACCATACCGCCTTACAATGTTTTAAGAAGGTATTAACTAATTCCTTTTGTTTGATGAACACGAGCCCCAAATATCTTCATGCTATGAGACACCAAACTGTGTAAGATGGCCCTGCCACCCACGTATGTGAAGCCATCGCACACACAATCTGCCATCATTCACAGTGGCTTCGTAAAACACTGCGCCTATAAATAGTACACAGGGCCTGTACATTTACAAATTGTCATTTGTGCATTCAGTGCAGCATGTGTAAGATACCATCATCTCCATGTACGTTATACTCACTTCAACGTAACCACACTTCTGACATTCAGAAATGCATGGTGAAATCGAAACACGTTGCTGCCAGATTTTTTTTTTTGTAGACGCATGGTCGCCGGAAAGCGAAACCTAACGTACCCCTCTGTCAACCATAGAAATGCTCATTCTGAAATAGCCTTGAGTAGGACGCATGTTTTGCTCCAAGCGCAGGCATTGTATGAAATGTTACAAAAAATCAAAGATAACATACAGTATAGTTGCTGCGCACATGTTCTGCAACGTTAGTCTGCAACTGTTCAATACGCCGCACGGAGCAATTTTCCCCGTAAACACATTATATACATGGAATTTGCAGAAGTTATGTAATTACAACTTTACGATACATGTGTAGTGGGATTAAAATTTTGTAATATACAATTCTTTATGCATAATTATGAATTTACCAGACCATAGACTTTGTCCATGTGCACTGTACAGGGGTTTGTAACAGCAGTGGTAATGCTGCGTTACAGTGCCATGTCTCCACCATTTTACGTAAATGGCAGATATGAGTGTTCTTTGTTTTGATAGCACACTTCTCCAGCCCATGAAAATGTATACATAAAGCACAACACTGAAAGTGAATGCACCTTGTGTACTAAAACAGCACACCATATGCTCAATTGTGTGCTGCTATATTGCCTGTATTGGCCTTACAATGACCTTTGAAACACTTAAGAATTGTACGTGCCTACATTGTATTACAATTAATAACGCCCAGAGATCCATATAGCGCTCCACCAGCATACAAACAACGACAGGTAATATTGAAGTGTTGCATGTTTTGGCAAAACAGCTCCTGCATAGTCCTGCAATTGGAGGGGACCCCCATGAAGATTTCTTTTTTTGTTAATGTTTCTTTGGATACACACACACAGATAATGTGTCGTGGGTCTGACGGCACTTGCTGCCACTGACATCTTTTGTGAAAAGCAAACACATAAAAGGAGCATGTTTTGGCAACGTTTGAAGGATGATTCACATGTGTGTAGCCCTAGAAGGAGAGTGGCACCTACAAAACAGAGAGCAAGGCAGTGGGTGAACATATGCAGCTACTCAATAACACACAGTAGATCACCCAAAGGTCCATAACCTGGCCACCTGGTGCCCGTTTACAACATACTTCCGGCAGACTCTTGTCTTTTACGCTGCCACTGATAATGGCTACTAAAATGTATTCTTATTCCTGTTTGTTTGCAGATATCTTGTACCTTACTGCCCGCGCCATCCCTTTCACGTGCCAAGAGACTGGTGTGGAGCAATCATTGCAAGATTACCATAAGAGGTGTGTTTTCACTCATTCTTATCTGGGACGACTGCTATGGGCCTGTGTGTCCATTTGTGTCTCCGGCAATAAGAAGCAACCTGCAAACCTTTATGATGTAAGGCATCACAGAGACAACAGCTGGTACCTTTCCTAAATTACAAAGAAAGTGTGCTCCCCCACACAAACCACCAAGAACCACCAAGCAACCCTTTTCTACAAAAGAAGTGCAGAAAAGCAAAGATGGCATTCTACACTGAGATTTATCCGCACAATGAAAAAAGCGGTGGTTGCAGGCATCTTACACTTTCTTGTGAACATTGTATGAAAAATAAAACAACTTGCAACAGTACATAGTGTTGTCCATAAATTATTCACATGTTCTCTAAGCAACCACTGTATACAAGAACACTGCGACCATACACTCTGTATGCACATGTCTCCTCTAGCTTCTGTTTATATTGCTGGCTTCTGGACCTAGTTCCTCGCATGACAGGTTGGGCTACGCTGGGCACGCACGTTATGAAAATACCTGCAGTGCACGGTTTACGAAACTACTGTCAACAACTAATGTCAGCTATGAAGGTGAGTGTGGTGATCTTGTGGCACAGTCACACGTAAAGTTAGCGCCAGCAATGCACACATAACAATAGCACAGAATGGCAACACCAACCGCGTTGTTTGCACATCTCAAAAAGTACACAAAAGAAAGCTAATGGTACATATTTGCCAACCCTACCATTCATGTGGCAGGCTACCGTATTTCAAGCAGTCCTACGGACTACAGATTTTGCTGTCCAAACCTACCCATTTATGGCTGCAGCAGGCCTGGCTGCCTGAGGTCCATTGAGAGCAAGGAACAGCAGCCCCCAGTGTATGATAGGTGTGGTAAATGGACAAATACAAATAGCGGGTAGGAGAGCACTGCTAATTCAAATCAATGTAAAACTGGGTAATTAATGCCGTGGAGTCGACCACTGGCAACTTTAGTGTTAAGGAGTTCCTAACGTTTCAGGTGCAAACGGGCTCACGTCACAAGACCACTTGGGACACAAAAATTCACAAAAAACAGAACAGCTTATTACTAAGCAGAAAGCCCAAATGCACTCCTATCGGACCACAGTCCAATTATTTAAAGTGTACTTCCTAACACAAGCTAATCAAAAGCATGTTATTGCGATTTTTCATTAATATCTAAAACAAATCGTATTACAGAATTTTGTAATAAAGTAAATCCTCAAAAATGAGACAATGTTTGCACAAATGTCTCGAGATATGGCTGATTTTAATTGGCCCATCTCTGTTTTTTTTCAAAATTAAAGAAATCAAAGTACATTTCCAACAAAAATCATTAATTTCCACAATTCAAACAATCTGATGAAACTGTTTTCATAGGCATTTACAATGTCATGCACTGAATACAGTGTTACATTATAATCCACAAATTGAGTTATATTGTTGTGTGTGAAATCAATTCACACATGTGAAGCCCTTATTTTTGCGAATCTTTGCAAATGACCGACGCGTTTCGGATCGAGCGATCCATCTTCAGGGTAGGGGATACAACAGGAACTCGAAGTTAAAAAAATAAGAAAGTTCAGACGCGACACGCAAAACTACAAACTGGACATAGTTAACAATTGGCAAGCCTATTATGGTCATTATCCTAGAGAAGGAAACACATAAGTTCTTGGAGCTCAGTCCTAAAAGTGCCTTTAATCCACCAATACAAAACCACATACTGTCGACCTTCGAGAAGACAACTCTTGACGACATTAAGAGGATACGGTTCCAGACAGATGCACAAGGGAATTTCTCCAAAATAGAACGCCAGACTTTGAAAAATCTCCTTGATAATCCAAACATTATCTTCAAACCGGCTGACAAGGGTGGTGCCCTCGTTTTGATGGATAAACAAGACTATGGGCCTCATTCCGAGTATGGCGGTAAGGGATACCGGTCACCGTTAACGAGACCGGTGCCGGTAATCCCTTACCGCCACATTCCGAGTTCCCTTTGCGCCCTCGTCCTTAACGCCTGCTTTTAGCAGGCGTTAGGGACGAGGGCGCAAAGGGGCTTTTTAGCCAATAACGGTGACTGTAAAGTATGGTCACCGTTATTTGCAATTTCCCCATGCCCATTGAGTCCTATGGGGGCTCATTTGGGAATGGGGAAGGGCCCTGGGGAATGGGAAATTACTGCCCATGTCAACTCGGAATAGGGCGGTAATTTCCCATTCCACCAGGGCGGTGCCGGTACGGGTCTGGTGCCGACCAAGGTGCTACTACCGCCATTGGTTAGCGCCGGACTCGGAATGAGGCCCTATGTGGATGAGATTGAATGTCAATTAAGTCACAAGGAAACATACCTGGAAGTTCCTATGAATCCCACAGAAACCATTAGAGCGCTGATCAATTGAGTTTTGGATGAAGCTGAAGAAAACAAGGTCATTTCTGAGAAAACACAATGTTTCCTTGAGAACCAACGTCCTATTATGCCAGTCATATACATTCTACCGAAGATACACGAGAGATTGTTGAAACCTCCAGGACGACCCATTATAGTGGCGACCAATAGCATTTTGGAGCCCCAGGGAAAGTACTTAGACAAAATTCTTCAACCACTGGTCCAAGAAACATCGACTTATGTGAAGGATACAATGCATTTTTTACAACAATTGAAGAATGTCCAGTTTGTGAATGAAGGAGATACGATGTTTACCATGGAAGTGACATCTCTGTACACAAACATTGCCCATGAAGCTGGATTAGGGGCAATAGAATGGCTTATTCTCAGAACTGCAATTTCTTTAAATTCCAGGACCGATTCTTTGTCCAAACATCTGGTACAAGCATGGGGGCAGCTATGGCACCATGCTATGCAAATGCCTTTATGCACTATCTAGAGCATGAATATGTCTTATCCTCACCTAGATGGATGAGACATTTATCTATGTATGTGATGTACATTGATGATGTCTTCGGTATATGGACAGGACCCTGGGATGAGTTGGATGATTTCTTTGCAATGATGAATGGAATGAACCCACGCATCTAGCTCACTACACAAACAAGCACTACCAATATTCATTTCCTTGATGTGGAAATATATGTAGCTGCGGCCAAACTGGAAACTAGGATTTATACTAAACAAACGGACAGGAACAGCCTTTTACTTGCCACCAGTTTCCATCCAAAATGAACTATTGACAGCGTTCCTCTGAGCCAATTCTTAAGGTATAGAAGGAACATTTCCTATAATGTGGAGTACGAACGACAAGCAGGCTTGTTGGCAACGAAATTCACATCAAGAGGGTATGATGCCACATTGACTTCGGATGTATCAAGAAAGGTTGGAAGCATAAATCGTGACACCCTGCTGGTACCTAAGCCAACTAAACCTGGAGAACCCTTGGTATACGTCACTACCTACTCAGTGCAGAGTGCTCGTATCAAGAGGACCATAAAGAAGAATTGGCTAACGTTACAGTTGGACCCCCAATTACAACATCTGTTTCCAGGACCCCCCACGTTTGCCTACAGAAATAGCAAGTCTCTAAGGAGGAGCTTGGTAAAAGCTGAAGTGACTTTGCCGAACACGATACCTCAGTTCAAAGGAACAACGCCATGTCACAATTGGCAGCATTGTGGAAACATCATTAAAGGCGATTACATTACGCATCCCCACTCAGGCAAACACATGCAGTTGAGACACTCATGCACCTGTGATGCACAGAACGTTATCTATGCTCTTAAATGTCCCTGTGGACTCTATTACGTAGGGATGACAATGAGGAAAGCCAAAACAAGATGGACAGAGCACAAGTCAAATATACGTACTAAAAGCTTAAAATCACCTGTTGCTATCCATTTTGCAGAGGCGCGCCACACGGTGGCCCAACTCAAGTGTGTTATCCTAGAACAAGTAACATCAGGGAAGAGAAGGGGGGATGTGCAACGAAAATTAGCACAACGAGAAATCCTGTGGATAGAACTTCTGGACTCTCTGCACCCCCGGGGCATGAACCTTGAATTTGACTTAATGTGTTTTGTATGATGACATTGGCTTAATGTGTTTTGTATGATGACATTGGCATTGAGACTTGGGAAAGTTAAAATGAAAAATAACATCAATTGCAAATTTTGGCAAAAGGAAACTTGCTGGTGGTTACTGTTTTACCATGGGGCGATTCAATGTAACGGATGCTCCATTTAGAATTATGATTAGGGATTAGTTTGGATTACTATTTTACATCTCCAATGACTGTGTCGTGATGTTTCACATGTCTGAATTGTGTTTACGCTCTATATGTAATTTCTTGATTGTTGTTGATTATGCAATTTACACCTTACTCGGCTATACCACTGTCTCTGACTGGGTGGGTTTGCCTTCGTTGATCCGGCTACACCATGTAGGTCTCATGATGGTATCCACCTACAAAGGTATAATGTACCCCTAAGATCCATTTTAACTTAGGAAGCTTCCATCAGCCATATTGGCCGGAGAATCTTTATTAGTGTGGATTGGGTGAATGGTTAATAACTCCATGCCAGATATTCCACTGCTTCATGCGGAGGTTATGCGGTTGACTGAGACCCAGGTTTTAAAACTTGATGCAAGATGGGGGCGCCCAGCGTACTTGCCGATCTGGTAGTGCGCTGTTCGCCCCCACTTGCATCACATTATCAGAGTGTTGGCACTTTTGAATGTGCCTTTAGGGACTCCTTGGGGCCTGGTAATTCCAGAGATATAAAGGTGTTCCTTTGAACACCGTGACTAGAAAGCGTTTGTCGTAGCTATGACAATAATTCTGAGTACATGAACGCCCATACAAAGATGGCCGACACTGAGAACGGCCCCCATGCGCATGCGCGGGGTTGCCGAGGTTACACAGCACGCCAGTTCCTGTTGGGCTGCTGTTCTTGCAGCAGTCGGCGTTCACTGTGGATCCTCCATTAACTAGGTAAGGTTACAAGCTCCTTAGCCTGTGTACGACTGTACAAACTCCCTTAAACTAATTTGGTGATGCCCTTGAACACTTGTTCACAAACGTTTGTATTCTAACATCTGTTCACGAACGAACGTCATTTCGAGTGTAACCTATACACCCATTTTTTTCATTCCAGGTTCCTCACAGCCGCACTCTGCCTCTTCCCAGTCTCTGGTGCATCGCTATCACAGATTGGGTGAGTGGATTATTCTGGCCATACAAGAGTCAACTGTTTAATCAGTGGACTAGTGTTTTGAATGACTTGATATTTACCCTATCCATATTCTTTACCTTTTGATAGGTCAGAATTGAAATACTGCTTCCCCCGGAGTGAGGTTAGTAACTCTTAACCCACCTGCTTTCCAGCCAGTTTATTTAGCCCTGGTTGGTATCTAATTATAGATAATGTACTTCTCTAATTTTCCATAGGTCAAGCCTGTTAAGAATTGTCTATTGCCCAAGAGTAACAATTAAAGAGAAGCCCCTACCCTGAAGATGGATCGCTCGATCCGAAACGCGTCAGTCATTTGCAAAGATTCGCAAAAATAAGGGCTTCACATGTGTGAATTGATTTCTCACGCAACAATGTAACTCAATTTGTGGATTATAATGTAACACTGTATTCAGTGCATGACGTTGTAAATGCCTATGAAAACAGTTTCATCAGATTGTTTGAATTGTGGAAATTAATGATTTTTGTTGGAAATGTACTTTGATTTCTTTAATTTTGAAAAAAAACAGATGGGCCAATTAAAATGAGCCATATCTCGAGAAATTTGTGCAAACATTGTCTCATTTTTGAGGATTTACTTTATTACAAAATTCTGTAATACGATTTGTTGTAGATATTAACGAAAAATCGCAATAACATGCTTTTGATTAGCTTGTTTTAGGAAGTACACTTTAAATAATTGGACTACGGTCCGATAAGAGTGCATTTGGGCTTACTGCTTAGTAATAAGCTGTTCTGTTTTTTGGGTGTGGTACATGGCTCATTAATTTGATTGATGTGCTGCTTAGCCTTGCATGACCCGTGAAACAGACACACCGTCTGTGCACTGAGCACCATGAGGTAAAGTGGCAACTTCTCGGCTGCCCTTTGTAGGGTTGGACAAAGGATTCCACTGCAAGTGTGACATCTCTAGTTAGTCTAGACCATGGCATTGCTGTTACTACTTGGTTACTCCCATACAACTAAATCTAAAGACAAGTAAGTAAACAGCAAAATATTTGAATCTCTAAATATATCAGTGGTGGTTTCAATGGTACTGTGGCCCTGTGGGGCTTCCAGAATAATTACCTTCTTGCTCCACGTAATAAAGCTGCATTTCTCCTTGTTAAAAGCATTCTTGCATTTCAGAATTTACTCATATCCATAACTACTGGTGCTACGGTTAATTCGGTACCCTCAAGTGACCATACTTTGCCTTTGATCTACATACTGCTATATTTGTAGACTTACAATTACCAGTTTGTTGGCGTGACAAATGTCATAAATTATGCTGTAGTTCAATATCTATGAGAACCCGTAGCCCGTGTTGAGAGATTCAGAGATATGGCAGCACCACTGCACAACTTCTTTCTAAATACTGCTTCAGATGTTGGATATATACATTCCATTTATTATTGTACTGTTAATAGCAACCTGTTTTCGGTCGCTTTATTGACCGTCAAAAAGAACGCAACAGAGAGGGTATTGGGGCAAGATAAACTCATGGGCTGTGCAAATTCCTGCCCACACTTTGTAATAGCTATTTTAATTACCTCCTAGCAAAAATATATACACTGGCTCCGGCCATGCACCCAAGAGGCTAGCCCTTGGCCACAACCACCACAACACAATGCAGCCATGCATGGGAACATATGTTTGTTTGCTTGTTTGTTTATTCATTTGTTTTGCGCACCAGACTCATGAGTAAACGGGCTCAGCCGTATGAAAATGCAAGGCTTACAAAATTGCAAAAAATACACCGGATACAAAAATTACTTGTTTACAGAATATACAGAATGTACAAATAAGAGCAAAAACTAAGACGCTAAAAAGGCCTATGTAATTACAAAGATAAAACTGTAAACAATGTACAATAATACAGGTTGCGAGGGTGATGCTCTCTGTATATCATGATAATGAGACTAGGTTAGAATACACGTGGTCTTCAGGTATAAGTCTCTTCAGTAGCGGACAGATCTGAGGTGGGTCCTGGGAGACTAGGGGTCGGTAGTCATAATATATTTTATTACATTTTTACTAAAGTGTATATAGGGTCGGTCGGTTCTCAAATCTTGTGGCAGAGAGTTCCAGAATTTAGCTGCCTTTACCGGGAAGCTGTTGCCACCAATGGTGGTGAGCTTGTATTTGGGTATGGTCAGACAGTTGACAATCCCAGTTCCGGTGGGTCTATGAGAGATTCTTTTCTGGATTTTATCTATGAGGTAGCTAGGGGTCACATTGTTGAGAGCTTTATGAGTCAAAGAAAGGATGTTTAATTGTATTTTATTAGGCGTGGATAGCCATTTATGGTGGCGTCTAAGGGCGGAGATGTGGGTTTTTTTATTAATGCCCAAGGCTGCTCTTAGGGCATTGTTCTGTAATGTTTGGAGCTTTTGGATAGTAGATTTATTCACACTACTGTATAGGGCATTACAGCAGTCGATTCTAGAGAGTATTAGGGCTCTAGCCAGTATCAGGCAGCTGTCATCGGATAGGAATGGCTTACCAGCTCTGAGTAGCTTGCATGTGGAAGCCGTGGAGGAGGTGAGAGATTTTACCTGTTTATCAAAGGACAATGTGGAATCCAGATAGAATCCAAGGGTTTTTACCTCCTTAGAGACTTTGATGGTATTCCCGTCAATATTAAATGAGGAAAATGCTTGGCCTTATTTTTCTGATATTGGCTTGTGAGCCCAAAATTATAAACTCAGTCTTATCATCATTCAAGCATAGGCCATGTGTGGCCATCCATGGTTGGATGATAAGATATACTTTCTTCACCAGCCCTGTGTCCTTGCTGTGATTCCTGGAAAGTGGGAGGAGAATCTGAGTGTCACCTGTGTAATTAGTATAGATGACACCCAGATGGTCCAGATCGTCAAACAGAGGTTTGGTGAAGATATTGTACAGAGTTGGTGAGACACAGGAGCCTTGAGGAACACCACACAGGATTGGTGTTGGGTCTGCAGCTGCCGAGGGAGAGAAGACTCTCATAGTTCTCCCGCTCAGGAAGGACTCAATCCATTTGATGGCTTCCGGGGAGAAGTGGGCTGCAGAGTCAAGGTGTCTGCATAAGATCTTGTGATTGACCAGATCAAATGTGGCAGAGAGATCGAGTAGGAGCAGGAGTACCATCTTACCTTTGTCTCTCAGCTCGTCTATTTGAGATTTTAGGTCGATTAAGGCTGTCTCTGTTCTGTGTAGTGGACGGAAACCAGATTGTCTGTTACCTAAGAGTTTGTGCAGTTCAAGGTGTTTTTGAATTTGGATGTAGGCGGCTTTGTCCAGTATTTTTAGTAGAAATAGGACCGTAGTGATAGGTCGTCAATTAGTAGGGATAAGAGGATCTAAAATCTGTTTCTTGAGGAGAGGGAGCACCCAAGATTGTTTGAGGTTAGCCGGGATGGTGCCTGTGGTAAAGGAGGCATTTATCAGTTTGGTGATGAATGGGGATAGTTCTCTGGCTGTGTCTTTTATTAGTTGTGCAGGGCAGATATCGCCTTTGCAGTTCGAAGGTTTCAGAGAGAAGATGATTTTTTCCACTTCCAAGGTGGTCATTTTGGAAAAGTGGAAGGTAGTATTATGTGCCAGAGGTGGATCACTCTGCAGGAGGTTATTAGGCGGGTGCTGTAAGTTCATTACTTCTTTGTTTTGCTGAATTTTCTTTTGAAGCAAGTTAATTTTATTAGCTAGAGCATGCTGGATATCTGTACACCAAGATTTGTCTTTGGTACAGACATCAGGTATGGCTATTGGGGACCCTAATTCTTTAAGTATGGAGAAGAGTTCTTTCATGCTGGTGTTGGCTTTGGCAATACGCTCATCGTAAGAGTTGCGTTTTGCCCAACAGATTTCCTTCTTGTAATGTGAGGAGAGAGAGGTTAGTCTAGCTTTGTTCTCACTAGAGGGGCAAAGTCTCCAGTTAGTTTCACTTTTATTTTTTAAGCTGCGAAGGTCCTTAAATTGAGGTGTGAACCATTTGTTTAAATGGGCTATTGGTTTGCTAGGTCTGATTTTCATAGGCACAATTTTGTCTAGAGTGGTGAGCATAATTGAATTCCTGAACTAGGATACTAGGTCAAGATTTCCAGGCAGTGCATTAAGGGTGGGCAGGATAGCAGGGATGACTTTCTCTACTGTGATACTTTTTTTTACTCCTAGTTAAGCATGGTGGCGCTAATGACTGGGCCACTGGAGAAGGTCTTATGGTAGAAAGGTGGAATGACACCAGAGAGTGATCTGTCCACGATAGCGGCAGGATGGCTGAGATAGTGGCTGAGCAGTTACAATCCACTATCCAATCCAGAATTCTCCCTTTTGTATGGGTAGGTTTGTTGACTTTTTGGGAAAGACCAAGTGCATTAATTATATTGACAACATCTGTGACGTGTTTGTCTGTTTGGTCGTTAAAGCCTAAGTTACAGTCCCCTAATAGGAGTAGTTGTGAGGAGGGTTTAAAGTTGCTCGTGATTATGTTATGCAGATCCTCCTCAAAGGTGTCAAGAGGACCGGGCGGTCTATATATTAAATGAATGGTGAGTGATTGGGAGTTATTTATCTGGACTTTGGCAGTGAGAGCTTCACAAGATTGTGACAGATGGGTGGGGGCTAGTCTAAGGTAGAGACAAGCTCTAGAAATAATGGCAATACCGCCTCCTCGAGCACTGTCTCGGTCTTGTCTAACTATAGTGTAGCCGTCGGGGATAGCTAACATGAGTGCTAGTCCTGCTGCATTATGGAGCCATGTTTCGGTAATTGCAAGGAAATCCAGATTACCTTCAGTGAATAGGTCGGCAATGTCAGTGGCGTGGGCGACAAGCGATCTTACATTGAGAAGCGCTCCTTTAAGGGAGGGAACCTCAATTACTTTGATGGCTAGTATAGATTTGTCAGAATTATTATTGCGTGACTTGGAATTGTTGATCTGAAGGACGTTCGTGTTTGAGGTGGACAATGGTGAAGACTGTTTTAAATGACTCGGTATCAAGGTGGTCTTGAAGTTAGTTTTTAGGTTGGTAGCCGGAAGGGATCTTCTCAACGGTTCATATAGTTTAGTTAATCTAGCGCGAAGTGTAACGTTTCTATTGGATGTATCACAAGGTAGAGAGGCGTAGGATACTGTTTCTGAGGCCCTGTTATATATAGGTTGACTCATGGTAACATTATTTAATAGGATAGGCAGGCTAAAATGGGTACTAGCAGAGACTGAACAAAGTGATCTTGGCTGCTAGGTTTGGCAAACATGGAGACAGCCATGGTGCAGAACAATATTACTAGACTTAACATCCTTCCAATAGTAATGTCAGAGAGGATGGCACAGCGCAAATGGCAACAAAGTAGTCAATTGAGCAGTATAAGGGAAGAGGTGTAATTGCTACGAATCAAATAGGCCTATGCGCAATTAAATGGTCGAAATCAAGTTAGGTGACACATCTAGACAATATTGCAAAGCATAAAAGTCACTTAATCAGTAAAGGGCAATAGTACGTAAAATATGTGGACATCGTACTTAATTGCAGTGTGGCAGATAGTTTACCATTGAGAGGGCAACTTAGCAGATAAAACATGTCATAATTGTAGCTAAAAGCGCAGTAATGCGATGCTGATAGGTGCACAAGCAGAAAGAACAATAGAGGCCCCTATGGTGTGTTATTCATGCAAGGGTACGTAAATACCTAGACACGGTCACTGCCGTACAGGCATCAAGTAACAGGGCATATTAAGATCTAGACAAGGGAATGCCGGTAGTAGTGTGTCCGGCGCCACTGTGACTATGCTGTTCCGGCAACGGTACAATGAAGTGGCACTCAGCAGCATGCAGAGATTTTTACCGGAGATGTAGACAATACGGAAGCAGTAATTCTTAGTAGGTACTGAGCAGGTGTGATTGGTAATAACAGATCTTTTGGTCGAGTGTGCTGATCGGAATTATGCCATGGGAACGAATATATTCACAGTGATAAAGATCTAATAGAACGGAACCTGTTACATTAAAGGCAAGGTTTCAACATGCAATATTTGTGAGTGGAACGAAAGATGTTCAGTGCTTCCGAGATACGTAGAACACATGCTACCTCAATGTTAGTCTTGGTAGTGCATGAAGAATGAAGCAAAGTTATTGCAAGGAACAAAAATAGTACGGGTTGCACATTACCGGGTTATCCGTGGAAGGATGATTGTACCCAAATATCGATTTTACTGGTATACTCAGTTGGAAGTCAACCGGGTTGCAAGAGCGGGCACGAATTGTCTGGATCGGGTACTGCTTGTGCACTCAGATGGCGCAAAAATTGGGCATAGGTTAGGGCCAAGGTCCAAGACAGCTCCGGACAGGCCCAGGACAGGTTCCTTTGGTGTGGTGCCTTCAGAGGGTTACCGGCTTTCGCCTACCGGTCCACCCTATTGGAGGATGAGGGCTGGGCATGCCGATTGGGTTGCCGATGACGCAGGTCTGCTGCAGCTTCGTTGTGGCCACTTACCACAACCCACAAACATAAAGCAAGCACCGGCACCCCTACCCAACCCCGCAACATAATACAACCATGCAGGCAAACATGTAGCTACTTACCAGAACACAATAACCACAGCCATGCAACCAACAATGTGTACACTGCACACAAATGACACACTCAAGCTAACCGTGTCAGGCATACTTGCAACCAGTGGGAAATACTCTTCGGTGCAAGGGCTCCGCCCATGTACCCGAAGGCACTAGGTGCTTCCGTCTGTCTTCCATCATGTGTGGTCAGCTGGGCTTGTCATCTCTAGGGAATGAAGGTCACATTCTTCATTAGTTAGTATTGTAAGACAATGCTATTCTATCATTATGACAGGCACATGGGAAGCTCCAGGACCGGCACAGGGGGAGGCCTAAGAACATGCTTTCCCCCATGACATTCTTCTTTCATTCAATGTCGCATTATCCCCACCCAAGGTTTCCACCCTCGCTTTGGACTATAATTTATTCCTCCTTGTAACTCCCATTACAAATTGTGTCATTATGAAATAAGATGGAATGGCCTTGTTATCTTAGATATTTTATGACCACTGGGTTTATCGTTGGTAGTCTGGGGTCAACTACTATGGTGGAATTTAGGGGTCTTGGACTTGAGCAGTTGCGGGTGTTATAACTCATGGCGGATTAGGAAGGTGGGTGTCACTTTTTCCTTCAAAACAAAAAAACAATCAGGAGAGCACACCCTCACAGATGGCATTCTGTCTCACACACAGATGTCAGAAGAATGGGCTTGATGTTCTAATGGGCGCGGTTTGGGAGTTTTTCTCTACGTCCACATTTTTTTTGGACTTCATCATCTTATTTGTCTTTCCGTCCTTCAGACCTAACATCTCAGATTTCACACATTATACATTAGATCCTGCGTGGCTGGTTGGTGAGACTCTATACATGGGAGGCCTGCTCCATAGGGGATGCCAGGCTGCTATTGCTCCGAGCCCCGTCCGTCTGTCTTCCATCATGTAGGGTCAGCTGGGCTTGTCGGCTCTATGGAATGAAGGTCACGTTCTTCAATAGTTAGTATTGTAAAACAATGCTATTCTATCATTATGGCAGGCACCTGGGAAGCTCTAGGACTGGCACAGGGGGAGGCTTAAGAACATGCTTTCACCATGACATTCTTCTTTTATTCCATGCCACATTATCCCCACCCAAGGTTTTCACCCTCGCTTTGGACTATAATGTATTCCTCCTTGTATCTCCAATTACAGAGTGTGTCATTATGAAATAAGGTGGGATGGCTGTGTTCTCTTAGATCTTTTATGATTGGGTTTATGGTTGATAGTCTGGGGTCACCTACTATCGTGGAATTTAGGCGTCTTGGACTCTGGCAGTTGCAGGTGTTATAACTCATGATGGCTTAGGTGGTTGAGTGTCACTTGTTCCTAGAAAACAAGACAACAATCGGGAGAGCACACCCTCACAGATGGCATTCTGTCTCGCACACAGATGTCAGAAAAATGGGCTTGATGTTCTACTGACCACGCTCTGGGAGTTTTTCTCTATATCCAAATTCATTTTGGACTTCATCATCTTATTTGCCTTTCCGTCCTTTCGACCTGACATCTCAGTTCTCATCCCTATCTCCCAACTACCTGTCATGCTCTGCACTGTCCTGTGCTGAACCCCTCCAAGGCAGAAATCTGTTTCTCTTGGCCTTTCAGGCCAACAACATCCCTCTTTCCTTTCTTTCCTTTCCTTATGATCTCATCACATTACCCCAGGTTCACATTCTTAGGGTCTTCTGTGAAAGCATACTCAGACTCAAGTATTTCATCACCGCCACTATTATTCCAGCCTGAATTAACCATCTAAATATCATGAAGGGGAGGATATGGCATCTGTGGGGGCAACTGCATGTATCCACAAAGAAGGGACGGACAACTTCCATCCCTGGATGAGCTCGCTCTCAATTCCCTTGTCGGGTTTGAATCAACTTTAGAAATAATTAGTTCTTCTTTAGGTAGTTATATTTCAAATCATCAATCCACAGTTCTTTGTACGGTTTTATCAAATATTCTTATTTATTCCTGACCAGTCAGTGTCACAGTATCATTGCCAATGCATTTCGGACCACCGTCCATCATCAGGGCTGTTAACGCTACTATTAATAAATCAGTGACAATACCATCATTGTAATCCATTCCCAATTATTAACCATGAAGTGAAATCCATAATGAAAATTGCACATACCAGATTATAGTTGTGATCCAAAGTGAAATTCACAGAGAGCAGCAATACAAGAAACACAAAGAAATTCATTGTAGATCATTATTATTAAGCGCTGTCTGTTATTATATTTGTTATAAGTATACACTTAAAAATCTCTACCTGTTTATCTTCTGTTCCCCAGAGTGTATGTTCACCTCTGTTGTATCTACTTCTGTGCAGCGCGTGTTCTGTAAATTTAAATGTCCATGTTTAACTCTCCCATATGATTGAATTATATCCCTTCTGCAACCCAATGTTTTGTCCTCCTCACCCTCGTCCTTACCTTGTGCTTGCTTCACTACACCGATGCGCTGGCTGCTTAAAAGGAGCTGCCGCCGCCTGAATTGGTGTTTATAAATGCTACTCGCTAGCACGCATGCGCGCGATGTCCTGTTCCCTGCTGCTACTCACTTTCATGCATGCACTTGATGTACAGTCCCGTGCTGCCGATCCTCATATTACAGAAGCTGCTTGTGGTTGGCAGATTTGTGTACCCAATCGCATGTACATTACTTGTTAACTATTCTTTGGGGATTAGAGATTCCGAAGATATTGTTTTGTGTGTAAATGTTTCATGTATATATGTTTTACACGCGTGCACGCACGTTATCCACAATACTAACGGGATCCAGAGCATGCACATGGGTCCTGATTATAGTGTCACTCCTATGTTCCACAAAAAGGGAGAACCTTTATTAAAATCACCTGTTTATCTATCTATATTGCAGTACCCATTATCCTAATTTATGTATGTGCAGTTACCAGGGTAGTATAAATTCAAAGATAGATTAACAACCTGTTCTAATCGTAAAAGGACTGAGTCTAGTGTTGTTCACATAACAATCTCTTAGTCTCGAACTCACTGATCCTAATCTAAGTTGTACACTTGGATGTACTATAGCTCTCCCCATTCCCCCTGTAAATACAACAGTGCACATCTTTCTCCCCCATTGACTTAAACAATTATATCCATAGTTAAATTATGAGCATTCACTACCTGGCAGTGGGACACTGCCTTACGTCCCACAGGGGGTTGATTCCCTGCGGTATATAACGTGGATCCTCTATAGGTACTTTATTGGGCACACTGTATTACCAAACTACTGCAAACTCTCCTTCAAATTGTTCATTTTGTCTAAAATTTCAGAGAAAACTCATGAAGTTCAACTCCTCATTTATACCCCTGGTCTCAGGGAGTCAAGTCGATCTATCCAAAACGACTCTCGTTGATTCAATCTTCTTCCCAAATCTTCATGTGCATTTTGTTGTTGAATGACTTCAAGAACCTGTATCCTCATCTGGCTGATATCGTGCTTCATTGAGTTCCAGTGTCTAGCCACCGCTGAGTTCACATTATTGTTCCGAATGCACGATCTGTGCTCATTCCATCGTAGCTTTCCTGGTCTCCTTGATTGACCTACATAATAGATGCCACACGGACATTTGATGCCATATATTATGTTGGGTGTGTCACATGTAGCATATCCTCTTAGTTTTATCTTTTCGCCCCGTTTGGGGGTGATCTATGGTATCTCCTTTTGTTATAACGTTACAGTTGCTACAGTGTAAACAAGGATATGTCCCTTTTCTTGTTGTCTCTAGTGATTTCTTCCGAGGTCTTGATTTTCTCCAATCTATCTCTTAGGTTCGTACCCCTTTTGTACGCAAAGGTGGGTGGTTCTCTAAACAAATGTTCAACTCTCATGTCATTTGTCAAAGTGCTCCAATTTTTCTTGATTACACTCTTAATCCTGTTACTCTGTACTGAGTAACATGAGACGTGCACCATTTTCGGTTTGGGGGTTCCCTCACACACTCTTTGGCTGCCTCTATCTCTGCAGGCTTATACCCTTTTGCCTCAAATCTTTTCCCCATGTTCTCAATTTCTGTTTCACATGGCCTTGGGTCATTGACAATCCACTTTACTCTCATCATCTGGCTGAAGGGTAGATTCCTGATTAGACTTGGTTGATGAAAGCTGAGAAGGTGGAGTAGATTATTGCGATCTGTCTCTTTCCTGTAAATGTTGGTCAAGACACTGTTATTTTGAATTTGTATGGTCACGTCCAGGAAATTAATTTGAGTTGGACGTTTCATGTGTAATTTGTATGCGCTTGTCAATATTGTTTAGGTATGCAAAAAAGTCATTAAGAGATTCCTCTGTGCCGATCCATATTCCGAAAATGTCAATAAACTTGACCCACATTGAAATGTAATTTCTCCATATTGCATCCTCAAGAACATAGTCATTTTCAAATTTATGCATAAAGGTGTATGCATACGTTGGAGCCATTGAGGCCCCCGTAGCTGTGCCGGATGTTTGAATAAAGAATTGATTCCTGTATTGGAAATACGAATTTTCAGAGAAAAATTGTAATAATACCAAGATGTATTCCTTAATTGCCTTCAAATGTCCTTCCTTGAGGAGTAGCCATTCTATTGCTTCCATGCCCAGATTGTGCGGGATAGATGTTTAAAGGCTCTTTACATCAATGGTGAACATAATCAAATTGGCTGTATATTTATTCTTTCTTATCTTTTTTTTTCACTTATCCACCCTAGTTCTTCTGCCTTCTCTAAAAGTTCTTCCAGGTTCTTCAGTATTTCACTTGTGGGATCATTATCCAGCTCTGAGTACACATCAATATTCTTGAGTTGGTCCATACATTCGTTATGGTAATCCTGACCTTTCATAATTACAAGTGCTCCCCCTTTGTCCGCTGGACGTATGGTTATGTCATCATCTCCATACAAACCTTTAAGCAAGTTGAAATCATTTGGTTTCAAATTCCCAAGCATAAAGAAAGTTCTGAAGCAGGAAGTGAGATGGACTATGCGAGCATGAGCCTTTCAACAGCCTCAGCGCACTGGATAGCAGCAGAGAGTAGCTAAGAGAGGAAACTGTCAGCCCACTATTTCCTCAGCTGACACTCCTGTCTTCATGAACCATCTTCCTACCACAATCACAGAGGATATATCGATCTAGCAAACAAACGTTCGCAATACCCCAAACCTACCACCCCTCGCCCTGTTCCTATATCTACTAACCAGCCACCGTCACAAAGAGTTGCCCCCACTAAAAATAAACAACCCCCCTCGACTCAACCAACTAGTACCTTATCAATAATTGGATCTCTCATTAATGCAAGATCCATGGTCGCCCATGCTACTGAGATCTCGGACACCCTAACTAATGAAAACTTAGACCTATTAGTCATAACCGAAACATGGCTCCATGACGCGGCTGGCCCTGCCATCATGCTAGCTGTACCAGACGGCTACCAACTACTAAGAGTCGATAGACCTAACACTAAAGGTGGCGGCCTAGCCATCATTCATAAAGCTACCTTACCTATCAAACTAGCTACTACCCTGATATTCTCATCTTGTGAACTCCTTACTGCCAAATTGCACCTCTCTTGCAACCGGACTCTCACCTTGCATGTTATCTACAGACCTCCTGGACCATTGGGAACCTTTGAAGACGACATAACCAGTATCATAACCAACAATACTAAAGACCATGCTCAAATACTATTACTGGGAGACTTCAACCTGGGCTTTAATGACAGCAACGACAAACATGCCCTATCTGTCGCCTCACTCCTGAATGACTACGCCCTATCTCAAAAAGTCTCCTCTCCTACTCATGCCAAAGGTAGAACCCTAGACTGGGTTGCTGATCGGAACTGTAACATCAGTATTACCAACATAATACCACAATCCTGGACTGACAACAACTTAATTGTATTCAATGCCTCACTAGACCTTATCCGGCCCAAACCTATACTCATGGCCCCGCCACTTCCCACCAGAAGTAAAAAAGACATCACATCAGAACAACTCCTACCCCACCTTCTCCCTACTCTCAATAATTTAGACAACATCACAGACCCTACGTTGCTTGTAGAAGCTTATAACAGCTCTATGATCTAGGCACTTGACTCGATTGCCCCTACCAAGCTGCGCAAAAGCAAACAACTCTGTCACCTTAACAACTGGTTCACGCCATACCTGAAAGACCTTAGAATCCAAAAAAGAAAGTTGCAGTCTATCTGGCAACACTCACCCACTGAGGAGAACAAAACCAAATTAGCCACCTTCGCCAAACAGTATAAAAAGGAAATCATAAGCACTAAAAGAAACACCTTCAATGACAGAATCTCCAAAGCCAAATCAGACACTAAGGAGCTATTTTCCATCCTCCGTGAAATGGAAACACCCATAACCCCACCTGACAACATTCCTAAAAACAAGCCCTGGTGCACTAATATACAAAATGCCCTGGCGGGTAAAATCAGCCTGCTCCAATCTAAAATTGCTAACAAAAAAGCTTCCTTGCTCCTGCCTACAGAACCCATATTGCAACCTCAGCTCCTCCCAAACCAATCTAACACCCCTCACCCATTTAGCTTCAGAAAAATATCCATATTGGAGACAGAAAAAATCATACTATCTCTAAAACCCTCCAACTGTAAAGGTGACAACTGTCCGGCCCAAATTATAAAAGATGCAGCTCGAGACCTAGCACCCTTCATTTCGAAACTCATTAATGCATCCTTTAAGTCTAATCTAGTACCTAACAACCTCAAACAATCCTGGGTGCTTCCCTTGCTAAAAAAACAAACACTTGACCCTGCTATACCAACTAACTACAGACCCATCACTACTGTCCCTTTCTTACTTAAAATTATAGACAGAGTAGCATACCTGCAAATCCAGGACTACTTAGAAACTAACAATTTACTAGGATCACGGCAATCTGGCTTCCGCCCCTTCATGGCACTGAAACAGCCTTGATTGACCTCAAGACCCAAATTGACGAGTTGAAGGACAATGGTAAAACAGCGATGCTACTCCTCCTTGACCTATCTGCGGCCTTCGACTTGGTAGATCATGCAGTCTTATGCAATCACCTAAGCTCAGTCGCTCATTTCTCAAGTGATGCCATAACCTGGGTACAATCCTTCCTTGCAAACCGGACAATGAGAGTCTTCTCCCCCTCAGCAGCCGCTGATCCCATACAAGTTTCATGCGGTGTCCCCCAAGGATCATGTGTTTCTCCGACAATGTATAACATCTTTACTAAACCCCTGTTTGATAAGCTGGACAGACTGGGTGTTGTCTACACTAGTTACGCAGATGACACTCAGATTCTAATCCCCCTTTCGGGTAACTTCTTGGAAGACACGGACTTAGTAAATAAGATATATCTCCTCATTCAGGCTTGGATGGCATCCCATGGCCTCTGCCTGAACGACGACAAGACCGAGCTACTGATCATTGGCTCAGCGTTGGCTATCAAAAAACTTGACCCTAACTATGCCTCATTTAACATCGACAATAACGTCATCAAAGTGATGCCTGCAGTCAAAACCCTCGGGGTTTATCTTGACTCAACGCTCACCTTCAAAAAACAAACGAACTCTCTAGCATCCTCCACGGCATATACTTGCAAATTGATCCGAGCATGTAGACCTTTTCTAACTGAGACTAGCTGCATCACATTAGCCAATGCTCTCATCATATCCAAGCTGGATTACTGCAATGCCCTCTATGCAGGCTCTAACAAGTATATCCTTGACAAACTACAAACTCTCCAAAATAACGCTATCAGAGTAGCTTTAAATATTCCTAACAGAGCCCACATCTCCACCTTTAGGAAAAATATCCATTGGCTAAAAATCAAAGACAGGATCACCCTCAAAATACTCTCCCTCACCTCCAAATGTCTTAACAACATTGCCCCCCCTTATCTGGCCAATAGAATCCACAGGAGAACCTCAAACTGTCCCACTAGACTGACCAACGCCTTCACGTTAGTGATGCCTAGATACAAAAAGAGTACAGCCGGCGGCTCTAGTTTCCCAATCATAGCTGCGCAAACTTGGAACAAACTCCCTTTGGATCTCAGAATGGACCAACCTTACTCTAGTTTCAGGCGAAAAGTCCTCACTTGGATCCATGCCAATGACCCTTAGCTTGACCTTCCCCTCCCACATAGACACTAGACGTCTGCAACCAGCTGAATGACATCCGATCAACTAGACTGAACCGTAGTTCCGCATTTTTTCTTCCTGTCCTTCTGCTTTCCTTCTATACTTACCTTTGATCTATTGTGAACTGTATGAACTGCACTTTTCTTGATTTAACTGCGAACTGCATAAATTGTATTTCTCCTGTAACTAAGTTCTTAAGTAATCTTGTACTGTTTGCGCCCAGCTACCCCTTCGGGTTTGGTTCTGCGCTATACCAAATAAACAAACAAACAAACAAACAAACACTGCTTACAGGAACAGAAGGAGCTGCTCTGTCAGATGTCACCACGTACCAGCACACAAAAGCAGAACCCATTGTGGCGCCTTCTTTTGACCAACATTCACCGTACCAGCGGTATTTTCATGCCTATTTGATTCCATGGACCAGCCCCACCTGGAGTACAATTATATAAGTTGGCAGACTCCCCCACAGCGAGCTTAGAACCGTCTATCAGGTTCACTCTCTTCTCAATACCAGGTTGCACCGTTACTCCATGCAAGAAGTTTAATAAACTGGAAAAGTAGCTCCCACGGACTCCACCGCGTCTTCTCCAATCTCTACTGGGGTGATTTTATCAAACCACTCCAATCCTGCCCTGAGGAAGGCATCTACTATTGATGCCAGTTTGGCACGCCGAAACGTGATATCTATGTGTGTTGTTCCCTTTGGGAACGAGTTTATGATTTCCTCCTACACGTTGGCAGATAAACATGCGAATTTAGCTAATTGAATTTTTTCTCTACACCTACCAGGGTAATTTTTCTTACACCCTGGAAGGCCCCAGGCTGTAGGAACAATTGCTATCCTGCAAGGGTTGTCTTATTCTTCTCATTAAATGCTCTTGAACAATCCACGTTTGCGATTTGATGAATATTTTGTCCTTTTGTACTTTATGTATTCATGATGAATGTTATGTCTTATGTTTTTCTTCAATTTATTCCAATTGCTTTTATTCATTTTTGTCAAAAGTATAAAAATTCTGATGCATTAAGAACTGTGCTTTCAACAATAAATGTATTGTCAGTATACTCTAGACTTCTTCTTTGGTTTATCCTTAGTGACTAGCCTTTGCAAGCATTAGCCTCGAATTGATGTGGAGATTTAATTAAAAAATAGTTTGACAGAATTTAGGACTGTCTACAGTGTGAGTACCCGTTTGTCGCTTCTGTTTAAGAAGTACGGTACACTTATGCATATTGCCTTGTTAACAAACGTGCACTTTTCCCTGTGCCATTGCATAAGCCCTTAACCATCTGGCTGCTTCTCACTTTGCATATGTAAAGACACCTTGCCTTCGGTCTGTGCCCGCTAACTGTGCAGCATGTGTATTTTGTTCAATATATCAATAACACCCATAACTGTGTTACATAAACTTCAGAGGTGCAGTACAAGTGCATTAGAACAGGCCAAACGTTGTTAACAATAAGCATCGAGGTGAGAACAAAAAAAATGAAACTCCAGATGAAAACAAATGTTAAGTAATTGGGCAAATGAACCTAAGAGGTGTCATCATAGTTGGCACCCAGGGCATTCCAGATTGTGTTACATGATGTGGGTTGTGAACCTGGCAGCATCAACTCCGGAAGATTGGCCTACGAAGAGGGTTTTAAGAATCCCAAGTGACTCAAAGATTCCAGAAAGAAGATCATGTGTGCATAGTGACAGCTGTGCAGAATGTGTCATGACACCGGTTCTGATGCATGTATTATTTTAACGAATCCATGCCAAGGGAACATTGAGGTAATCCGTGCATTTCTACCAAAATCGTGCCATTATTATGCTGTCTTCAAAAGTGTGATACATAATATGATAGCATCAGCACCGAGTGGCAGACCCAAGAAAAGGTGCAAGACTGCCATCTGTACTCTTATAAACAAACCACACATTGCCGGGATCCACTGGTCGGGGGAATGATAGAAAGGGGGACGCGTGAGACAAGGGGTTGTGTGCAGGGGTGGACTGGTCTATAGGGAACTCTGGAGATTCCCCGGTAGGCCTCTGCACCCTCTCTGCACCCTCGGCAACGCTTGTGTGGTATTTACAAATGTTCCTATAGGAAAAGGATTGGACTTGCTGTCACACATTGCCAGGATCCACTGGTCAGGGGAACGAAAGAAAGGGGGACGCGTCAGACAAGGGGTTGTGTGCAGGGGTGGACTGGTTTATAGGGAACTCTGGTAGGCCTCTGCACCCTCGAAAAGGATTGGACTTGCTGAAAATATGTAATAAGGGGCCACTTTGAAAAATATGTCCAGGGTCTCTTTTGGCTCCCAGCTAACCCCTGGCTATGTATGTGTGTAGGCAAAACAATAATGAAGTAAGTAAGATAGGGGCTTTTGTCCGAGGTACATACCCCCCTGCTGTCCCAGGTTCACACTCCTTAGGAGCTGACTGTGCCCAATTACACTTCAAATCTTGATGATAGGCGTGACATTAAGCTGTAGAGTGCTGGCACCTGTCATTGATGAAATGCGTGACATTACACTATAGAGTGCTGGCACCTGTCATTGTAACAATTAAGGCTTCAGGATGAGCATGGCCATTTTTAATTTTTTTAAACATTGCAGTATTTGTAAAACTGTTGTTTTTAGCTCTACCTGCACAGTGTGATGATTTCTGAAATGCCACATTCAGAAAATACTGCAACCTTAGGGGTTAAAAGAGTACAGATCAGATATATTTTCTTCTAATCCCCCCAAGGGGTGGAGGCAGTTTTTTCGTATCGTTTCATAATTTGCCCCTGAAAGGAACGGATGAACTTGCTCATCACCTTCAGCTTTAACACTCACACAAATGCAGAAGAGCCAAAAGGATGGTGAGGATGTGTGCAGTGAGTCAGTGAATCAGAAAGGGTGAGCAAATGGATTGGGGTTTCCCCTGCCACAAACGTTTACACTTAAAGAGCTCATCCCCATCAACCACAGTTATTCACTTGTGTGCAGGCGCGTTGTAAATGCCATGTCATATCATAGCACATCAGGTAGGGTTCCACATCATTTCAGGTAAGCTGTGCTCCTCCATTCCATAAAATACCTAACATGGTCCCCTCTCATTTGAGCAATGTTTGCATACCATAGTCACTGCAGCCTGTGAGCAAGCCCATTTGTTCTGGAGAAGCGCTGTCTTCTGGAGGAATTTCAAGCACAGATCGCGGGGAACTCGGCAGCATCTGCTCTCGTTTCCCTCACCAACATGCTCCGATCATCCTCTGAAATAGCCAATGATTAGAGGTGAACACCCACCAGCCTTTCATATGATGTTGACAACAATTGACATCAACCCTAGACAGCATTGGCAATGGAGAGGGGTCATGGGAGTCTTAGGCCAATACATTTATATGGCGGCAGGTTGCCCATCTGTGGTCCTGATTTTGGTAGATCTCTGTGCTGGTTTAGCATCCGTGACCAGCATATTGTGTGGGTCCTGTCTGCTTTTGTCAGGTTAAACAGGACAGCAGTAGACCTGGCTGACCTTCTCTCTCTAAGATACCACAAATAGCAGAGTAAAGGGTAGTGGTAGTAGGTAAACGGGTGTCTCCACATCATACAATGCCAAGTACATTGGGCATCATTACGAGTTTACCTGTGTGGCAAAGAAACAGCAGCACAACCTTGGTTCTATGTCATTTCATCGACTAGTGCAATTTCAATGTTTTTTACTAGTATGTTTTATCGAAAGGAACTCATCGAAATTGATTTCTTTTTTTTTGTGTGTCTGGTTTTCACCCTAGCCCCCCATCCCCTACTGTTTACCTATTCTCCACCTCATCACCCTTTATATATACTTTTCCAACCCCCCCTATATGTTTTGATTAGGTTTTTTGGTAAAATGTACTCATAACAAAAACCTTCGTAATTGCACCTGTTGATGAAAGAACGTTATACCCCAATATTTGCCACATGTTTCCTTTTTTTGCAACTCCCGCTTACAGCAACTTTTACAACACTGCTGGATTCAGATTTCGGGCGTTAAGTGGAGGAGTTAACTACAGCACATAGCTCCTTTTCTTTACCTCTAAAACAAAATGTTTCATGGGCAAATCTGCCAAAGTCCCCATGGAATTCTATGGACTCCTAATATGGGAACTCAATCTGCCGTTAGCACCATCCATAATCTGGGAGTGCGTGGGGGTAACAGTATCGGAGTTTGGCTATAAATCCTCGAGAATTATCACCAAACAAGTCATTAGGCCCATTGTCACTGTCGCAAATACAATTGGATAATCTCTAAAACAGGGGCCAGATAGACCTCTTACAATTCAACTTGATTTCGTGTGTCCACTGGCCACAAACAACAATGATACACGTGTAGCCTTGATTGTCCATTGTCTGTTGAAGGATGTTACTCTTTCATCTTTATTGTGACAATCTGCAGGGGCAGTCTTGCCAGGCCTTGGCAGCATTCCACTATAGCTGGATCGATGTTCTACCTCTGTTCAGAAATCACCACAAGGCTTGGAAGACTGGGATAGTGGCTAGTGGGTGGGAAAAGATTTAGTGACGCATCCTTGGGCCACCCATGGGTGGCTGAGGAGCAACACAAAGAGTGCAGTTACACCAGTGATGCTGGTTTATGCAGACAGAAAAGCATCACAATGAAACAGGGATACATGATAAGGAATGACAAAAACAGAACAAAGCTTGTTAAATTCGATGGTCTAGTAAAATTGCATTGTTATAAAAAAGTGGGAAAATGCTAAATACAGACAAGGAGTTAAAGGAAAAAGACATATTTTTAAAAGTTAGCAAACAGTCTAGATATCTGCCAGTGGGCCCAGGCTGGTAAGAAGATTGTTTCTTGTGAGTTTTGTTCAGCTTATATGTAATGATGTCTGCTCTAGGCTTTCAACTGATGAATGATAGATGTTCTGGTGATGGACACAGTCTGGTGGCGTTTGGGGTCTGCATCTTGCATGACACTGTTGGGTAAAGACAAACAGCATCGGCAGACCCTTCGTGACTTCTTTTGTTCTACGGGCTCTTAGCAGTTGCAGGCAGGGTCCATGGTCGAGCTCACAAACTCCTTGGTCCCGATTCAAAGAAGCCGTGCATAGATCCTGCAAAGTATCCCCCGTATAAACCACAGGAATAGGCTTTGATCGTGCAAAGTGTCCTGTGCGCACTCTGCATATTCAGGGAATTTCAGTGTCAGACTAACTCAAAGAAAATCAAGTTGCCCGTGGAACGCCTCAGACACGCTGCCACGCAAAGCCAATCCAGCCACATATACCAACCTTTACGTGCTCCTCATCTGCCACAACGCGCACCCCGGCAATACTGCATACCCCCGCAACCAAGGCAGCACCTCGATAACACTGCATGGGGTCCAACTCATATGTTAACAGCACCCTGTCAATATGAAAACCATTTTTTGCAACACAAGTAATTCCCCAGTAAATCTGCGTGTGAACCCCCGTAAACGATGGTTGCACCCTGCTCATTTGCATACATGCACCCCTAACTGCAATTGGCAGCTCAACTGCATGCCCGAACCCCGAAATTCCTGATCGGCCCTTACCTTTGTGCAATGATTCCTATGCGATCGGGACTTTGCGCATGCTTTCACGTCGCAGTGTGATGGTGAACTTTGCTTGGTGCTTTCCCCAACGTGATGTTGCGCGGTCACATCCATCAATATGCTTGGTTTATTGCAGCGCTAGGCATGCTGGGCATGCGATTGTCTCGCATTGCCTGCCCCTAAACACGCCCACCTTATTCCTCGTTCTTCCTCATTGCTTTCCTGTGAAAATCTGTCAAAATATGGGTGCAGTACCAGCGGCCGCCTGTATGACAGCTGTCATTAGTTGCATCAGAAGCTTAAACTTGTGCAATTGAAATCAAATGTCTATAAATTAAGTGACCTGTTATCAAAAGTTATATAGGTTGCAACTATTTAATCTCCATGGTTTAGAAACTGGAATTAGAGTTCTAGTTGCCTGTTTTAAAATTGCAAGTTTATTTTCAACAAAGAAACATTTAACAAAGTGACTTTTAAAGTAAGCCTGATGCAAGCCAAAACTACAAAGTAACTCCCCCACTGGGCAAGGCACCTCCCTTCTGCTCTCTGGACTAGGAACTCACATTCAGGTGTTGATTAAGATGGGAGGGGTACTGGGGCTGCTCCTGGGAGAGACAATGGGCATCATTACAAGTCCGGCGGTAACCGCGGCGGTAAAACCGCCTGGTTACCGCTGGACTTGTATAACCATTCCGCCTCCATGACTCCCAGAATTACCAGGGCATTACCGCCCCAGTGTCCCGGGAGTCACGGAGGCGGAATGGTTTTAATCCCCATTCCCATTGAGCCCCATAGGACTCCTCCATCCCATTGGACTCAATGGGAATGGGGAAGTGGAAACACCGGCACAATCTTGTGATGGTGCTGGTGTTTCCACGTCTGCCTGCAGGCGGGAGGTGTTCAACTCGGCAGGTCAGACCTGGCGGGAAGATCACCTCCCGCCTGCAGGACTCAGGATTGGGCGGTCTGGAATTAACAGTCGTGGCGGATTTACTGCCACTGTTAATTCCGGACCGCCCGACCCGTAATGAGGCCCAATGAACCTTCCTTGGCTGAAAGGATATGCAGATTGTAAAGTGTCAACAGTGGCCTCTGCCAGAGGAAGAAGGCAGAGATTGCTCTTGAACTACAAGATGGAGGTGTAGCCAGACATTTTTGTTGATTCACCATGCACAGAAAGCATATTTCTAAAAAGACTGATAAAGGACTGTGCGAATTTGTAAAAATTATAGAATTAGTAGCAGTGTTAATGTGATTTTTTGTGCACATTTTAAGAGATGCCAGAAATCTGTGGGAAGTTCAGGGAAGGCAGAGTGACAATTCTGGTTTTGTAGCAATTGTATTGATGTCAGAAGCATGAAAATTCATACGATTATGCCCAGATATCATGTGCACATATGTACAAAATTGTGGACAAATCAGATGTTGAGTCCTGGACAGAAAGTGTGAAAATGTGTCAAATCCAGACCCAAGATCCCACTGCAACGAGGATTGGAAGAGGGTTTGCTCCACAAAATATGTGATCTATGTATGTTATTGGTATAAAGATTGTAAACATATAAAGATGAATTATATCAAAAATAGATTTTATGTGCAAAATGCACATAAAATCAAAGGGGAGGATGCTTTGCCTCAAACCATATCATCATGATGATAAACTGTTTTCTCCTCCAATCAAGGGAGAGAGCAAACTTTAGCCAATAGACTACCTAGGGGGTGCACTTAGGATAATTCAGCTTACCCACCCCTTTATCAAACACATAAAAAGAGACAGCCGAGGACCTAGAAAAAGAGACTGATCCACCCACCATCCCGAATTTGGCAAAGCACTCTGAAGGACAACCATCCATACTCCTTGTTCCAGACTACGGAAACTTTGCAAGCATAAAGGCTCAGAGCATAGCTGAACCACTTTCAGTTGGGCCTAACTTCCAAAACCCATCCCTCAACTTAAAGGGGAAACCTAAGAGCAGCCAGGCTGTGCTGTAACTGCTTGCCTGCCAAAGAATTATCTTCATAACAAGTAGGGCAGATTAAAACCCAATCTGCTGCCGTGCTATGCTGTGCAGACCAGAGACCCATTGCAGATCCAGTCCAGTCGTGCTGTGCAGTGTAGACCAGAGCACCTTGCTGTCCAGTCCTGCCTTGCAGTGTCCAGAGGGCCTTGCTGATCGCTGACCCGTCCAGTCCGGTGTCCCCAGCAATCCGTCACGGAAATCTTTGACCAGAACCAGAATTCCTGACGGTTCCATTCAAAACATTGGTAGTGAGTATCCATAGTATAGGATTGTCACTGGCCTTTGTACTGTCCATAACCTCCCTATCCAAACCTATCTTATATCCAAACCTGTCTTGTTAGAAATCCTTTTTGTCTTGCCTGAACTTGCTTTCTTATCCTATAGTCCTTCTGTAATAATATAGTTAAAATCATCTGTGCACTGATATATTCAACTGAAGAAGACAATCTTCTCAGTGGGCAAAAATCTGATCGGTGACGTCCTGGTCTGGTAGTTGCTGTCATGTTGTTTGTTTATTCATAGTCCATCCCTAGTGTAAAGAAACCTTGTTTGTACTTTTAAAAGTGCATCCTTGTTTTACAATTTTGCCTTTATCTGAAAAAACGACCTCCATGAAAACGTCCATAACTTCTTTATACTTTATGCTAAAAACGAAATGTAAGTGTCTACTTGAAGCTAACATCCTAAGCTTTCTAAAGAACCCAAAATCGCTCAACTCCTTATAGATTTTCCGCAATCGTGCTTACAGCTCGCAGAAAAGTTAGCCACAGATTTTTCATTTGGCTAACATCTATAACATGTAAAACAGCTTTTCACTTGCTTATTACTCTCAAATCATTGCTAGTGTTTGATTGCAAACAGATAAAGCGGCTCCCATTAGTATTTCAACAATATCATTGATTTAAACCATTTTTAGTGTTTTACCCCATTCATTCAAAGCCAATTTTAAAACCATTTTGACAAGTTGCCAATCAATTCTGTTTTTCTCTGGTGTTTGCTGGGGGGAAATTGGGATTAATGTATTTGCATTTGAATTCTGCATTCCTGAACCCTATTCTGTCCCTCCTCCTATCTTTCTACATTGCATATTGGGTGGATTGAAGTGTGTGCAGGGGGAAATAGTAATCGCATTGCCATTTAATTGAACACACAAACAGTGTGATATATCTTGTGCAAATCATAAATAAATATTTTAACTTTGTAAACCAGCCTCTTTCCTGGTTCAGTGTGACCGGGGGAGTTAAAAGAGAGGGGCGTGATATAAGTGGTATATCGTTCAGAATAAAAGAACTTATAGACACAAATAAATAATTAATGGTTTCAGTTGCTCATCCCACGCTAGGCATTGACTTAGGTGAAGTGCCGGATTGAAATCACTGACATTTTGCTTCCAAGGCGAGAACGTTGCCCCTGAGCGATCCTCCCGAGACAATGAAACAAATTGTCACACATTCTTCTTTCATTCCATGTCGCATTATCCCCACCAAAGGTTTCCACCCTTGCTTTGGGCTATAATTTATTCCTCCCTGTATCTCATATTGCAAAGTGTGTCATTGGAATGGCCGTGTTATCTTAGATCTTTTTCATGACCACTGGGTTTATGGTTGGTAGTTTGGGATCAGCTACTATCATGGAATTTAGGGGTCTTGGACTCGATCAGTTGCAGGTGCTATAACTCATGGCGGCTTAGGAGGGGGTCAGAGGTCTGCTTTTGGCCTGGCTGTGATAAATGTGCATTGTGAGGTGCCTGGTGCTGTCTCGCGGCCATGCAGGGCCCTTTCCTTCTTAGGATAACAAATATTTGAAAGATTTTTAGAACAAAGAGATGTTTCTAGGGGAGTTAGCAGCGCAGCTCTCTCTACCATAAGTGCTTGAGCCTGTTCAAGTTTCTTCGCTGGGCCTGTGTATAGCGTGCAGCCATGTGGGTCGAATGTTTCTACCATCATTACAAACAATGTCACTTATTTCTATGCGTGCACTAAGCCTATACATCTGTATTTCATGTAACGTTGTGGTTGTACAGGGTTTCTTAGAACGCCCCCCTCCCTTGTGATACATCACAAGTGTATCTATGGGATTTGCCTTACCCTGGAGTGCCTAGAGGGGTGGCAGGGGTTTGTGTCCTTCTTAACATTATGTGTCAGGCTGCCTTTACCTTTTTTTGGAAGGTTGCCATTTCAGATTGTGGGGCAATTTACTTACCCATGGACTCAGGAGCCACTTTAGGTGTAACCACTTGCACCGTACTACTGAGCCTGTGTAGAATGCATGTTTATTTATCCAAATGCACGTCTTGATTAACCCACCATCACTTGCTCCTACAAAACAAGACAACAATCCTCACAGAGCCCACCATCACAGATGGCATTTTGTCTTGCACACAGATATCAGAAAAAAGGGCTTGATCTTCTACTGGCTGTAGGTTTGGAGGTTTTCTCTATATTCACATTCATTTTGGACTTCATCGTCTTATTTGCCTTTCTCTCCTCCCGACCTGACATCTAAGGTCTCATCAATATCCCCCCACTACCTGTCATGCTCTGCACTGTCCTGTGCTGAACTCCTCCAAGGCAGAAATCACATTTCTCTTGGCCTTCCAGGCCAACCACGTCTACCTTTCCTCTATTTCCTTTCCTTCTGATCTCCTCATCACATTACCCCAGGATCACATCTCAGGGTCCTCTGTGAAAGCATACTCACACTCAATTATTTCATCACCGCCACTACTATTCCAGCCTTAATTAACTACCTAAAAATCATGAAAACCTGCCTACGATTCTCCCAATGTCTACTGAATCTCTAATCACTACCCTTGTCCTCAGCAAATTTGATTACCCTATAGCCTACTCCTGGGCCTTTCCATTCATGCATTTGCTTCCCTAAACAAAGTGTTTCACATTGCACATGCACCCCTTAACCCTACCTAGATCCTCTTCCACCTCTGAGTACCACCATCACACCAGACGGCTTTCAATATAGAGTCGCTCCTCTTCAAGTTTCTACTCTGCGTCTTAAAATCTATCCGTGGCCATGCCCCGCTCTACCTTGCTGACGGTGTCTCTCTATTCTCCCATCCTTCTTGTATCCTATGCTCTTCCACCCTCAACAACCCATCTGTCCATTGTACTGCCTGCAGCAACTCTCTCTTCACTCAGTACTGCCCCCCCACACCCCCATACCTGGAAAGCATGACCTCCTGCCAGGAACGCAATCCATTGTACAGCACCTTTCAGGATGAGCCTCAAGCTCCAGTTGTTAGCCTCTGAATGAGCATCCTTAACCTCCCATGACTGGCCCTCCCAACCACCCTCCCACCATACCCAGATGTGAAAGAAATGTATCTATGTAAACTGTACCCAAGTGAAGAATTGCATAATGACAGGAAGCATGGTACCCTTATGCATGTGGCCTTGTTACCAAATGTCCACTTGTCCCTGTGCCATTGCATTAGCCCTTAACCACCTGGCTGCCTCTCACTTTGCATATGTAAAGACACCTTGCTGCTACCTGTGCAGCATGCACAATTTGTTTAATATATGAATAATACTCTGTTACATACACTTGCAGAGGTGCAGTGCAAGTGCATTAGAACAGGCCAAGCATTGTTAACTATAAACATCGAGATGAGAAAAAAAATGAAACTCCAGATGAAAACAAATGTTAAGTAATTGGGCAAATGAACCTAAGAGATGTCATCATTGTTGGCACCCAGGGCATTCCAGATTTTGTGACATGATGTGGGATGGGAACCTGGCAGCATCAACTCTGGAAAACTGGCCTAGGAAGAGGATTTTCACAATCCTGAGTGACTCACAGTTTCCGAAAGAAGATCATGTGTGCATAGTGACAGCTGTGCAGAATGTGTCATGACACCGGTTCTGATACATGTATTATTTTAACGAATCCATGCCAAGGGAACATTGAGGTAATCCATGCATGTCTTCCAAAATCGTGCCATTAGTATGCTGACTTCAAAAGTGTGATACATAACATGATAGCATAAGCACCGAGTGCCAGAGCCAAGAACAGGTGCAAGGCTGCCATCTGTACTCTTATAAACAAACCACACATTGCCGGGATCCACTGGTCAGGGGAATGAAAGCAAGGGGGATGCGTGAGCTGTGTGTGTGGGAGGGCAAAACAATAATGAAGTCAGTGAGATAGGGGCTTCTTTCAGAGGTAGATACCCCCCTGCTTTCCCAGGTACACATTCCTTAGGAGCGGATATTGTCCAATTTGACCAAATGACAATTTGATCTACTCCCATTTAACCACGACTTTTTGACCTAATGTGGTACGTCAAATAGTACACTTTAACTAAAACATAGTTGTGGGGAGAGGTAACGGATAAGGGTGAAGGTAGGGGGAAGTCGAGGAGGGCGCGGGGTCTCCCACCACATTAGGGGATTTGCGGGGGAAGGGGTCTTGCTCTGCAGTAGCTCAAAAAGAATCCGGTCAAACAAATGAGGTCAAATGGGCAGTAGGTCAAGTATTTTAGGTCAAACAACCCATATCCGCCCAGGTATACTTCAAATCTTGATAAAATGCGTGACATTACACTTTAGAGTGCTGGCACTTGCCATTGATGAAATGCGTGACATTACACTATAGAGTGCTGGCACCTGCCATTGCAACTCTTAAGGCTTCAGGATGAGCATGGCCACATTTACTTTAAACATGGCAGTATTTTTAACACTGTTGTTTTTAGCTGTACCTGCGCAATGTGATTATTTCTAAAAAGCCACATAGAGAAAATACTGCAACCTAAACTTTTAAAAGAGTAGAAATCATATGTATTTTCCTCTAAGGGGTGGGCGCAGTTTTTTTCGTATCATATCATATTTTGTCCCTCAAAGGAACAAAGGCACTAGAGCATCATCTTCAGTTTTAGCACACAAAAAAAGAGCAGAAGAGCCAAAAAGATGATGATGATGATGTGGGCAGTGAATCAGAAAGGGTGAGCAAATTAAAAGAGATGGGCATGGCCAAAAGACTGGGGTTTCCCTTCCACAAACCTTTGCACTTACAGAGGTTATCCCCATCAACCACAGTTATTCACTTGTGTACAGGCAGGTTATAAATGCCATATCACATCATTAATTAGGTCTTGACTAACATCAGGTAAAATTCCAAATCATTTCAGGTAAGCTTTGGCTCCAGCATTCTATAAAATACCTAACTTAGTCACCTCTCATTTGAGCAATGTTTGCAAACGAAAGTCACTGCAGCCTATGGACAAGCCCAGATGTTGTGGAGAAACGCTGTCTTCTGGAGGCATTTCAAGCACAGATCGCGGGGGACTCGGCAGAGTCTGCTCTCGTTCCCCTCACCAACATGCTCCGATCATCCTCTCAAATAGCCAATGATCAGAGGTGAGCCCCCACCAGTATTTCAGATGTTTTTGGCAACAATTGTCATCAACCCTAGACAGCATTGGCAATGGAGGGGGGTCATGTGAGTCTTAGGCTAATACATTTATATGGCGGCAGGTTGCCCATCTGTGGTCCTGATTTCAGTGCATCTCGGACCTTGTTTAGAATCAATGACCAGCATATTGTGTGGGTCCGGTCTGCTTTTGTCAGGTTAAGCAGGACAGCAGTAGACTGGCTGACTCTCTCTCTCTCTCTAAAACACCACAAATAGCGGAGTAAAGATGGGTAGTGGGTTAACATGTGTCTCCACAACATACATTTTTTATCAGCACCATATCTAATACCTAGAATCAACACTGTTATTTAATATGGAGGCTGTAAGCTTCTTCTATATGTATACATGTAACACTGTAACCTTGTAACTCTTTTACCTCCTTTTGTCACGTTCACTTATGTAACCTTGTAACCTTGATGTTTCTTACTGTCAAGAACAATGCCCAGATGCCTCTGGGTTGGGCGCGCTATACACATTTCAAAATAAATAAAATGTCAAGTACATTGGGCATCATTGCGAGTTTGTGGGTTAAAGAAATATCAGCACAAATATTAGCCACATTTTTATGACAACTTTTACGACACCGCTGAATTTAGAATTTGGGCGTTGAGTGCAGAAGTTAACGTCAGCACACAGCTCCTCCTCTTTACCTCTAAAAACACAAAATGTTTCATGTGCAAATCCGCCAAAGTCCCCGTGGAATTCTATGGACCCCTAATATGGGAACTCAATCTGCCGTTACCACCACCCATAATCTGGTAGCATGTTGGGGTAACAGTATCTGAGTTTGGCTATACATTCTCCAGAATTATCACCAAACAAGTCATTGGGGCTGTAAGTGAGCGGCCCCCAAAAATACAATCATTTCGCTCAATAGAGTCAATCAAGACGCATCCCAGAAGGGAATGAAACTAAGACCAAGTGCTAATGTTAAAAAAAAGATTTTCTTTTATCCAAATAGGGCAAGCAGAATCTACGTTGCTCACGCCGAGAGCGCTCTGCAGAGAACATGTTACAATTTACTTTCATACAAAAAAATCGTCATCAAGCAAAAGGAAGGCCTGAGGGGTACATGAACAGTTGGGATTGGTTACTAGAGGCGAACACCTATCAATGCCATAGGGTTGGAGACGCTTAGTTGGCTGGGAGCACGTGGTATGACGATGATGTTTCCTGGGTCAGTCACTCAGTTGAGCTCATTGGACTGGCATGTGAGACGGCAACTTTTGATGTTGTTTCTTGTTAAATAACCATTTGACATTTGCCCTTGTGGCCCCACATTCTCATTCATTCACTAGCATAATCTGCTTGGTCAGCGAACTCAAAGACTTAAGGCTTAAAGACCTATGAAAACGCTGGTTCAAATACAGGTTAAGTTATCATTAGGTAGAGGTTAAGATTCATCCATTAAAGGCAGCGCTTCATCTATTCAAACAATTCAGAGAGTCATGGCTAAAGAGGTATAGCTCTTAAGGTCACAGTATGATCTGGGATGTTCACTTGATAGACAACATAAGAAGGCTTTAAATCTATGGCTAGAAAAAATAGGTCACAAAAGGCAAATACTATCATGGGCATGCATTTCATTGTGGGGGTTTAATGGTCGGTAGTCCAAACATCATTAAATCTCTGCTAATCTATCTTGACACCATGAGGGAGGGAGGCAGAGGAGAATCAAAACCTCTTTGCAGTGTGATTCCTTGTTGCCCAAAGAAACAGGGCCTTTAAACATTGCTTGCTGTGTTACATACAGGTTATACTAATTTAAGAATGTACTATATTTCCTAGCTAGCTAAACATTTTCATTGCGACAAAAAAATCATAAAAGTATCAAACGTGTACTTGAATAAGTGTTTGTCCTTCATTAAAACAGTTCATAGCTCAAGGTATGTGCATACTGTCTTAACACATTTTGCCATAATATGAACATTCTGGTCAGGACGACTATCTACTGTATTAGCTTTACTCAGTATTATGCATGTATTTACATTTTAACTAAAAGATGAGGTAGTTAAGTACTGGTGTGTACAACATTATGCTGGTTATGCACTTCATTTCTCTTTGCAGCATTGTTTCATGCGTTAATATAGTCACGCTTTCAAGACCAATTTCTAATGTTAGGACTTTTGTTACACTTATGTCATACGTTATGCTAATATCCTTACATTATTCTACATGAAATAAGCAGCTTATTGAAATAGAGAGCAATAAAACACTTTGGTTTTCTTCTATTAAGGCGCAAATAATGGAGTATACTTGAAGGTCACATCTAACTGTTTGATCTTGTTTTAAGGAGCATTGGGCAGGGTATTCTTTATGGCTGGGGTCTTCTGGGTGGGGGCAGGTTTATAGAGATGAATGACTTCTGTGCTGGCCCCTTTACTTGGGCCATGTCAGGGTCAGTGAAGTAAGACGGAAGACAGAAGATACAGTGTTACGTTTTTTGCATTCTCGCGGCTAGTCTCTCATGAAAACCGAACAACTGCAAAGACGGCAGAGGGGAGGAGGTGGGGGGAGTAGCTTGCTCGCTGTGCGCACCTGGCTGGGAGCACTGCGGCCTGCGTTGAAACTTCACACCTATCCTGCCATTACAAAATGGAGTCAGTAACTTCCAAAATGGAGTCTCGTTCAACCCTGGTTTCATGCTGTTTTGAGGGGGGTCACAGTTCCTAGGGGTGTTTCCGCTCAAGTGCTCTGGGGCTGGGGCCCTGGATCCAAAGCAGCCGCCGCTGGGCCTACCCAGGAAGTGTGAAGAATGGGGGGGGTCCAAGACCCTCTCCTCCCACACATTTCCCCCTTTCGTTACTTAAGTAACAAATATTGCAACTGTCCCAACGTCTTACGCTCTTATTCCTCCGGTATCGCTTCATCACATGCTGGGGTTTCCATTTATTGGCATACATGCACTGCATACCACTCTGAGGCTTTCCCCCCTTCTGGCATACTCATCCGGAGTACAGGTCATATAAATACACCCTCCATCTCCCTCCTGATCTACACATACCCCCTCATACCATTGTAACTCTCTGGGTTCCCTAATAGTTGTATGATATAGATTATCCACTCTATGCCCTGTAGTGTATATAGCAGTCATTCTGTATTTGCGTTCTGAACTATCTCCTGTTTGCACTTCTGCCTCATGTTTAATTTGCGCCACTCCATTTGCACGGCCCATTGTTACCATCATCAGCGCACCATTAGGCACCACATTTGCGCAGCATCAGATTCCTAATTGGCACACGCAAAAAATGAGGAGTAAAAAGACGATGAGTGGTATGAGAAGTTTCACTGTTATTCCGAGCCAGGATGGAACCCAGGAAAAAAGATTGTCGAACCAGGTGCTGGGCGGTGCTCCTCCTTCGTCCTTCATCCGTTCCCCAAGATCGTGCACCGCTGCTATCACGTGTGAGAGTGAGCCATTCTCCATGTCTGCAGAGGGTATTAAAGTGCAAAATGCGCTCCCGATTTTTTGGCAAACACCTCCATCGATTCCTGTTAACAGGTCTAGCACAAACCTGTTCTGCATGGTCATTAGTCGCAGGTATCTAAGTTCTACCTTGAGAATGTTGAACCCCTCTTCAGTGTCGTTGGCTAGTTGGATAAGCACCCACCTGGTGACTTGAAGCCACTTTGCATTCACTCTTGCTTGGATACTGGGGACGAGGGATGCGAAGAACATTTCAACAGAGCTGAACAACCGGAATCGATCAGGGATCTGTGCCAGCAGTTCTGAAGATTTGTCTGAGATATAGTTTGATGATCGCTTTTTCCTCCGCATGGTGCTCTGCAACCCCTCTTCGTCCATTGCATACACGGGGGCTCCTTCGGGCAGCGTTGGGGAAAGTTCACTTGGAGCTGCCGCTTGCGTTGTTCTTCCTTGGAATGGCTTTCTGGAATCACCATTAGCACAGAATGAAGCGTTGCCAGTGAGCATGTGCCCCTCCATGATTGTGGCAGGTGTAGGTACGCCATGTTGCCATAAACCCAGTATGTGTCCATCATTGCAGCCGTTCCTTTCTTCATGTCAGGTATTATGGGAGTTTTTCTGCAGTTTTTGTTTCCCCCCCATGTTCTTTTTTCCTTCCCCACGGAAACAAAGTTCGTAAGAAATGTCTTTTTGTAGTTTGAAGGGTTTCTCGATGGCAGTGACCCAAGTGAGCTTCATTATTTGTTCAGTCCATATGGGAGCACATGTCCTTTGTACCCATGAAAGCTTTTCTTCAGAAAGGCCTTGTAGTGCCTCTGCTTTGCATAGTATTTCTTCGTTTTGCCATTTATTGTCTATGTGCTGTGTTCCTCTTATCACCAGAAAGGGTTCTTTTACACATATTACTCTGCGACCGGGAATAACAGGTCCGCTCTTTCTGCAATAGCTCCAACTTCCCTTCTTTACATTAGAAAAAGGGTTTCCTTAATGAAATGCCACCATTTCTAAGTTGGTGTTTGACAAAGCTCCTGTTTTGGATTTGAGCATGGAAACCCTTCACATCCTCTCTGTTCCCAGTTTTGCTCAATATGTTTGTATTTCCAGGGCTCCCCAAAGCCTGTTGGCCCTCTAATAAGCTTGCCTTACTGGGGCCTTGGTTGGGTGTCTTCCTGGATCAAACGTTCATGTTTTCCTGGCTTTTGTAACCCATGAGGTTTCCCCAACCTCGGATATCAATCCCTCTAAGTTTCATAGACATCCCCAAAGCCCTTTTCCCCTCTGGTAGGCTTATTTAAGTGGGGCCTCAGCTGCGTGTGTGCCGGTATGCAGCATTCAGGTTTTCCTGGCTCCCATAACATATTTGGTTTTCCCCAGCTCATAAACAAATGATTGTCCCTCTCAGTGGTGTTACCTCTCTGGCAGGATTTGCTTCCCTTTCTCTTCCCTGCTCGGCAGCTGATGCACTTCTAATGCAGAGATTGGGGGATCCGATCCAGTGTAGAACTTGCCCTGCCAAATAAGTGGGACAACATGGTACACCACAAAAGTTTGGTTGGACAAACACCCTTGTCCCCCCTAAAATGATGCCCATGATCCGATCTCTCTACTGCGGTCTGGTCTTGGCACCTGATTATGAGCCGCAGGACCACTATGGCTTCCGTGACTGCCTCTTCATCATCAACATCTCTCTCTTTAATTTGGCATTGTTGCCATTCGGGATGCCAGCCTTCCAGCATCTTGCTAGCGATCAGCTCTCTCTCCACACTGCCACCGTCTCCACAATCTAACATGGCTCTGCCCCTCCAGGACGTCCTCCCTCCAGGACGAGCCTCGGCGTAGGATTCTCTCTCCTCCATTGTTCATTGTGGTTTTATATACATCATTACAAACAAAAGGGGTGTGCCGTTCCTTTTTGACTGTGGAGTTCAGGTGAGATCTAGCATTATCTAGCATATGGAGAATACAAAACAGTCTTTCTGATTCCCATGTAGTCATTCCGTGTATTCTGGACAGACAGTTCATTACCGGAATGGGAGTCGTTGTCCCCAAGAGGGGATTCACTCCCAGTGAGGCCCCAGCTGAACTCCGTAGCCTCAAAGGGGGTGGCTCCCATCTGGGGATAAGGGGCAAATAGTGCAGATTTGTCACAGTATGTACAATTATCCCTGTGAGAAATGAGAAATACAAAAATTCAGGCTGTTCCCTCAACCTTGCCTGACAGGAGAGCCATACAATTTAGGCTGTTCCCCCACCACTAGAAAATAAGAGGTACATAATAATTCATGCTGTGCTCCCACCCCTGCAAGGCAGGAAGCAAACATATTTAGTGTGTGCCCCCACCACTGTGAGATACGAGAGGCATAGGACATGAGACGTAAGACATGAGAGACATAAATATACAGGCTGTGCCCCTGTCCTAGAGAGACAGGTGAGACATAAAATTAAGGTTGTTTCCTCACCCCTATGAGAGAGGAGAGATGTAAAAATTCAGGCAGTGGACCCACCCCTTTTGGATTGGAGAGAGGTACAAATGACATTTCTGCACTCATCCTTGAGAGCCAGAAGAGATCTAAACATTCAGGCTGTGTCCCCTCTACTCGAAACAGGCAAGAGAGACAAACATCCAGGACTTTAACCCCCTGGCCCCCCGCGATACAGTAGAGACATAGAAGACATACAAATTCAGTTTGTGCCCTCAATCCATGATACAGGAGAGATTAAATATTCAGTTTTTGCCGACATCTTTGTGAGACAGAAGATACATCCACATTGAATGTATGTCCCTACCTGTCTGAGGCAGGAACAATCATAGAGTCTAGGCTGTGCCCTCATTCCAACCAGACACCCTTCCCGAGAGACAAGAGAGTTGTAACAATTGAGAGTTTGCCTTCAACCTTGTAAGACAGGAGGGACTAAATATTGAGTGTGTGCCCTCACTCTTGTGATAGGAGAGATGTAAAAATACAGGTTGTGCCCTCACTCCTGTGAGTGAGAAGAGCCATAGAAATTCAGATATGACTTCTCCCCACGAAACAGGAGAGGCCCCTCCTTTTCGAAACAGGAGAGGCATACAAATTGAGTGTATGCCTTCATCCTGCCATACATGAGAGACAAATGAATTGAGTGTGTGCTCCCACCCCTGCTTGATGGAAGACGCACACACATTGAGTCTGTGACCCCTCCTTTTCGAAACAGAGAGACATACAAATTGGTTGTGCTACCTAACCCCTGGGAGACCATAGAGTCATACAAATCCAGGCCATGCCCCAAAGCCTGAAAGACAGGAGAGATGTAAAAATACATACCATTTCCTTATTTGTGTATGAGAGAGAGAGACAGAGACAGAGACAAAGACAGAGACAAAGACAGAGAGAAAGCGAGAGAGAGAGATAGACAGAAAGAGAGAGAGAGAGAGAGAGAGAGAGAGAGAGAAATTCAGGCTGAGCCGATGGGCAGGAGAGTCATAAACATGTAGTCAATCTCATTAAAATAAATGACAGAAGAAATACAAAAATGCAGGCTTTGCCTCAATCCCTGCAAGAGAGGAGATATGTACAAACTGAAAGTGAGGCAGGCAAAAAGTACAAATTCGGTCTGCACCCTTCCACATGCCAGGCAGAAGAGACATATGAATTCAGGTTGCTCCTCACCCACCCCTGAGAGACATGAAATATGTAAAAAGTCTGTGTGTGGCCTCACCTTTGCAAGACGTTACACAATACATGGTGAGGCTATGGCCCCACCCCTGCCACAAAGGAGAGAGAATGAAAATCAGGCTGAGTCCCCACCTGCGAGAGGGAGAGCCATAGAAATCTAGGTTATGCACTCAGCCATGCAATACAGGAGATTTATAAAAAAGGGAGTGTGTGCTATCATCCTTGCCAGAAAGGAGAGACATACAAATGCAGTTAGTGTCTACCCCTCTACGACACAGGAGAAATGCCAAAATGCAGGCTGTGCCTCTCTTCATGCAAGGCAGGAGATACATACGATTCTGGCTGTGCCCCCACAAGATAGGAGAGAAGTAAAGATTCAGGCTTTGCCCCCAACCCCGTTAGACTGGGGCGAAGGAACAATTCAGATTATGCCAATTATTATGACTTGTCTTCAGCCGGGGAGGGTTGGTGATGAGGAGGTAATGGCCAGTGCGCAGCATCATTTTGAGAAGCACTGACCTAAGTGCATTTGCAAATGCTGAACGTTTTGCGAGGATGGTGCAGCAGAGTGAAATTTGGTAAAACATGTTTTTTTTTGTTTCTGGAGGGGAGGTATTAATGTTGTTTCGTTTTGCTTTTCCCTCCCATGAACACAGGAGGGACGTAACAAATCAGTGTGTGAATGACTCTGCACAATAATTGCAACATCTACGGGGGGGTTGCTCATGTGCAACTGTGCAATGCTCTGATGGTAGACACACAAAATGCATCCGTCTCGATAATGTACACTCTAGTCAGGGGATTGATTAAAATTGCTGTCCATCATCAACTCAGTCACCATCCATTACAACGACAATACAATGTACTCTCTAGATCATCTGCACTTATGAGCCACCAGCTGGCTGCACTTGTGAGATAACTGTACTTCCCCCTCCCCCACCCACCTGGCACTTCTCCACATTCCTCTGGCCTGCACTTGCATGATCTGAATGATACAAGGCCTAGTAAGATCGTTATTTTGTCTTCCCTTGTTTCCCCCTCCTTGTCTTGTTGCACCTAGAACAACTTGAGTACAGGCGCGTTATAAATGCCATATCATATATCATATCATATCAATGGAAACCACAGTAGCCACCACTCCCTCCACTACCCAGGCTGCCCTGTCTTCCCGGACACACAGGGCATCCTGTGACTCAACATAACCTTCAGCTGGTTTTGAGGATCCTGTCACTGTGTTCGCAATGGAATCTTGCCATAGTTGATTGGGATATGTTGCTTACACATTATAATGCATGTCTGGTGGTCTATACAAGCTTTATGAGAGGGTTCTACTTTAGTCAAAAACGATATTGCCAACAGCACAAACATGTATTTCGACTGTATGCTATCTGGGGGGCATCTCAGGGTGTAATAACTACTTGGACAAGTGTTGCAGGCCACACAGGAGGAGCAATGCTGCAGTAGTTTATCATTCTTGCCAAGCTAGCATGTGTCGCTCATATATGTATCCTCCATATGTGTATCTGTCGGTCCACTATCACTTCCAGCTTCTGTGCCAGGCCAATACACATTGAAGAACACAGAATATTTAAGCATTTCCCATATGACACAGTTGCTATGGAGACTGTGCTACTAGATGAAGGGAGACATCTTAATGGATGTTGCTATGCAGACTGTGCTACTAGATGAAGGGAGACATCTTAATGGATGTTGCTATGGAGACTGTGCTACTAGATGAAGTGAGACTTCCTAATGGATGTTGTAGATGCTCATTTGTTGTTGTTGTCTGTCATTCAAGCCTGCTCTGCGGACAATTCAGTTGATCTTGCAAATGTCTCTCATGTGGAGTCTTGCACATTCTAACCGTCTTCTGTATGTGCCATCTTACTTCCCACAATCTGGAATGCAGCCAGTTAAACCTTAACAATGTTGTCTTTCATGCATTCTATACGTTGGTAATTTTGAATGATTTCCTTCTGCTTTTCACCAGTTGCACAAAGTTTGACTCACTTGTGTTACATTGTGTTGCTCTTCTGGACGGATGTCCGTGATAAAATTGAATCCAATTTTATCACGGGTGAAATAAGCGAGGATGACATTTTCGAATAACTATAATAATGCCCTTATCCCCTCTACCCACCACCCCTTTACCCCTTATAATTACACCTAAATACTCCCACTTATCTGCATTCGCCTCTCTCCGTTGGAATTCTTTGACAGTAGTTTCATCTCTCAATTATGGGTGGGAACTGACGCCACAGGGTCTCTTACTCTTCTTTTTTTCCCCTTCATTGTCCCCCCCACTTCCCATATAATGAATGGAAAGCGGAGGACACCTCCGCCACCTCTAAAATCCCAAAATGTCGAACAAGGGGAGCAGGGGACAGACTATTTGCTAGGGAGTAAACTACTCTGCCATGACTTGCTAGACGTTATACCAGATACATGCTCCTGTGTGGCTCTTACCATGAAAGTCTTGCATGCGGAAAGGTACACACATGGTGCAAAATGTGCCGCTGCTCGGATGACTTTCCCTGCTCACCACTAGAGGGAAGATGACTCAATGTGCTTCAAAGGCTATGTTTTGAGTGTTCTGTCAACTTGTTCACATATCAATATAGAAGTGTACTTTCTAACATTCTGAACTGTCCAGAGCCTTTCTCACCACAAGAACTCCTGCATCATTCAATGCAAGTAGAGCCTTCTGCAAAAAGTAAGTCAAGCTGGGAATTTTCTAGCAGTAATAAGAACTTGCCATCAGTTATCTGAAATGTTTGTTTCCAACAAAGACATGTGGCAGAAGGTCTACTGCCAAGAACATTTGAAATTTAGCATTTGCCAGCTGTGCTCTTGGATTGGAAGGTTACTCCTTCCAACAGCCAGGAGTACACTCTATGTAAATCTAGATTGATAGTTTCCTAAAATGTTAGAAGGGTGCGGGGTAGGAAACAAACCCTGACACTAGGTTGTGGTACAAATTTTAAAAAAATCAGGCGTCCACAGACATGTGGAACACTCCTGTCCCCTGCACACCTGTTGTTAATGTATAACAATCAATGATTATGACCTTGCGTATAATCAATTATAATATAAATCATTCACTCCAAGTTATTTTTTTACAATCTCAATTGTTAATATAATTAATGCACTAATGCCTGAATAGCAGTCGAACTGTCAGGAATGATGGAGGAGGGACAAGAGGAAGAGGAGGGAAGCTAAAACTAGAGCTGTGTGTCGGCAGCATAGCACTGAAAATGAGGAAAGAAGGTGGTGATCAAGTGGTCATGGGGGGCAAGGTGTATGTTGAGAGGCGAGAGGATAGAGCCCTGAGGGACATTGCAGGATGAGGTAGAGGAGAGAAAGGGGCCCAATTGAACTTGTGAAGGTTGATTAGAAAGGAAAGAGGTTAACCAATCCAGTGCCCGGTCTGTGATGCCCATGGTATCACAGAGTCTGTTTGTGAGGATGGAATGATTGACTGTGTCAGAGGCAGCGGACAGATCAAGGAGAATAAGGGCAGAAGGAGAGTTGCAGTCGAGATTAGAGAGCAGGTTATCACAGGTGTTCAGGGGAGCAGTTTCTGTGCCTCTGGCCGTTCTGAAGCTAGACTGGTGGTCATGGAGGCAGCCAACAGATTCAGTGTGATGAATTAGTTGGGAAATGGCCAACATCTCCAGTAGTTTGCCGAAGAAGGGGGTATTGGAGATAGAGAAGGAGTTAGCCGGGCAGGGAGGGGGTGAACAAGGGAGTGCTTGAGGGGTGAAGGGAAGGACCCAGTGGCAAAGGATTGGTTACAAAACTCAGCCAAGGAGGGAGCGAGAGAGGCAATGTTGTCCTTGAGAGTTCTATAGGAGCAGGGGAGCGCCTGTTTGGAGTATACTCTCATAGAGCAGATTGTCTTGGTGATCTCATCTGGTGCTGTGGGTAAGAAGAAGGAGAGCAGGGGGAAGTCAGAGGGGGGCCGGAGAGGCCTGCATGCAGGCGGGGGAGGGATGGGTGCAGAGGAGAGAGAGGACAGGATATCCTGAGTCCTTGTCGTGAAATGAGTGGCCAAAGTCGTGCAGAGGGCCTGTGAAGGGATGAAGGGAAGGACCCAGTGGCAAAGGATTGGTTACAAAACTCAGCCAAGGAGGGAGCGAGAGAGGCAATGTTAAAAGGAGAAGTGGCGACTGCAGTAGGATTTGCAAGTTCCTTGTAGATTTTGAGAAGTTTTGCCGTGTTGTTTGAGGCTCCAGCAATGCAGGATTGGATATGGTCCAATTTCATGGAGCAGATAGAGTGTCTGTATTGCCTTTGGAGCAGGTGACAGGCCAGTTTGTCAGAGGATAAGCTAGAAGCCAGCCACTTCCGTTCCGCAACTTTGCATTTGCATTTCAACAAGGCTAAGTCAGAGTCATAAAAACTATTGCACTTTGAGTCAGGCTTCATACGGATCCTCATGGCAGGGTCAAGCATGTAAAGAGTTTTGGAGATGGAGAGGTGAAGGTTAGCAAGAGCTGAGTCTGACACTCGATTCGTTGGATGAATGACAGAGAAGGAAACTGGCAGTGCAGGAAGAGGCTTAGCCGGGGAGACCAGGTGCTCCAGATGGGGGGAGAGGAGAGTAGCGAGTTGGTCAATTGTAGATCAGCTGAATGACTTGCTCTATAGTAGATCAGACTGCATTGGGCTACAGTGTAGTATGGGTGCCCTTTTGTAGTTTTCTAAAGTGAATAACTTTAGAATTAATATTAAGAAAACTAAAATTATTATAATGAATTCTAACAGGAAACAATTAAATCCATTTTTTTTTTAAATTAATGATCAGCCTGCATAAGTAGATATTGATATTTAGGTGTCCTGATTGGTAATCAATTTTGGGGTTTTGTTCTGATGAAATCTATTACTATCCCTAAGTTCCTCAATAAATTATGTTTGGTTAAAGCCTTCATCATCTTTAAAGGGGGATATTCTCTTAAAGGATAAATTCAAATGTATAAATCCAGTCCCAGCAGTTTTGTATCATCTTGAGTCATATTTAGAAAAGGTGATTTGCTGCATCAAGTGGCTGAAGGGGAAGTGTGGTGCCCTTGTTTGGGCTTTCCAAATTTGGCCCAGGTAGTGGCTATTGGTTGCAAACTAAGGCTGGTCTCTATTCTATCACTCTGGAAAATTGCATGGAGCTCTTTTGTATCTCAAAAAGATGTTGGAAAAAGATAACCATACCTCACGCCTCACTTTTATCATATTTTTCTAAACTTGGATTGTCCCTCTTCATGGAAAACAAGGAAGTGGAACATGCCCATGTGATTATTGATTTTAAAATAACATGGAACAGCAATATGGGTGTGTTACTGGAAGAATTGAAACACAAAGCAGGACCGAGATTGCAATGTTTAATTAGTAAATTAGGAAGCAAGAGTAAACATCAATGCTATATATTCAGCAGGCATTTTGCCTGCTGAATATATAGTATTTGTGTACTAATCCCAGTACACATGAAAGGCCCCAGGGTTGACACAGCATCATATAGATGGCTAGCTATGCTATTTCTGCAACTTTCTATTGGATGACTTATTGGTATGGGTTAGAGAAAAGCAACTCCTTCCTATACAGATGCAGGTTTTAGGAAAGACATAAGCACGATACACATATGGACCGTGCAGCCACTCATCAATAATGCATTGGATGCTAAGACACCCCTATATATTACGTTCATTGATTCAAACACCTTTGATAGAGTTGTGCAGGATAGGATTTGGGCCACTCTTGTCAAATGGGGTATTAACATAGCCCTGCTCAGTTTGATAATACAATTTTATTCCAGCACAGCTGTTACAGTTAGGCTTTATTTATTTATTTTTAAATTTGTATAGCGCACCCAACCCGTAGGCATCTGGGCGCTGTTCTTGACAGGAAAACATCAAAGTTACACAGTTGCACAAGTGAGTGTGATAAAAAAAAGAGGTATGAGAGTTACACAGATACAGTATTACATATATGCATATCGGGAAAACCTTAAAGCTTACATCTTAAGTAACATTGTTGATTATAGATGTTAGAAATGGTGTCGATAGCTGCAGGGAGTTATTTAAGTGACTCCTGAGAGCAGAGCCATGTTTTCAGATGTTTGCATAAGGTCCAGAAGGAGTGGATATGTAAGAGTGATGAAGACTATTCCCACTGCTTACGCAGTGAAGCAAGACTGGGTATTGAACCCATTTTTATTTCATTTATATATGGCCAATATGAACACTGCTTCAGTTTACTGTAATAAGTACCCCACCAGAATGCCTCTCGTTCCGGTGCCATGGCTGTCGTATGCGGATGGTATTGTGCTGTTTGACAAAACACCTATTGGCCTGCAGAGCAGCCTAATGGCACTCCTGGGATATTGAAGAGGGAATCATCTGAAAATAAATTAAGCTAAAACTAGGATTATGTCCATTGGTAGTAAACAATCTTATAGTAAATTTGTCTGGAAATTAGTTGATTTTCTGATAGAAGAGGTGGTGTCTTATGTGTACCTTCAACGAGGAGCGGACGGCAGCATGAAAGACAGAGCAACGTAACCCCCAATCGGGAATGATGCGGCAAAGCACAGAAGATGGACTGCATAACACTGCAGTACACTGAGAAATGACAGGACCCCAGGACAGTCGAGAACACTCACCGGAGAAAGAACCAAAGAAATTTGCTCATTCAAGAAAAACAACCAAAAATACAATGCTAATGGAATATTGATGAATAATGTAATTTTTATTATATACATTAATGGAATGTATTTTTGTGTAATACTAGAGGCGCTAAACCGTGATATTAGTGCCCTGACAAAGCCCAAGTGAGGACGAAACACAATCATGTGCCTCCGATGCGGAGTTATGTTGGCACAAGGTGGTAAAGAAAGAATTTCATTGTTGTGAAGACACTGTGATCACTTGAATTGGTACAAGATTAAGAATGTTTCACTTATATGAAAACACTGCAATTAATTGAATTAAACCAAACTTTTTTATACTCACCAAACAGTGTGCGATAGCAAATCATTGCACAATTGAATCTTACAAATACTGTATTGATGATTGTGCACAGGCTTACATAGAAAAAAACGATTGTACTACTTTAACTAACCAACCAACCGGTTGATATTGGTCTCTATGTAGTCATGCAGCCACGGACCTCCACTTAACATGGGGGAGTCCGAATTTGAATATTTATATAAAAAATCAAAAGGACAAAGACAATAAGGGGGTAGAGCGCTCGGACTAATATTATTCACCCAACCCTTAACCAATTATGTGTACCTTGGTACTACACTCACTCCCACTCTTTCTGCTAAATTGCTTCAGTCATGTGTTGTCCATAAGGGACTAAACAAATTTGGTTTAATTTAATGTAATGATTTATTTATTGGGTATTTTAAATGCACCTATACACCAGGTGTTTGAAGTCACAACAAGACAGGAGGAGGGCTGAAAAAAACAGGGATGAAGAAAAACAAAAACAGTCCTACTAGGTCTTGTGACATTCGGATTGTGCAAGTGCAGTAACAAGAAGGGTGGGGGAGAGGGGAGGAGCAAGTGCCGGTCAGGTCGGAAGGGCCCATGGGTTAAGCGAGTGCCAGGAGACGCCTGGTGGACAGTGCCTGGGGGATGCAGAGACTGCATGGAAGAGAAGGACCACGTGATAAATACAAAGGGAAGGGCTTTATGGGCTCAAGGGGAGAAGGCTCAGCCAGGATAGTGCAGAGGGAGGCTTTTCTGGTTTAGTTGAAGGGGATGAAGGGAGGAGTTAGGCAGATTGAGGAAGAGGCTGTTGCAGAAGTCCAGCCGAAGGAGAAGCAGATTTCTGGAGACATTGAGTTTCTGGGAGAAGGTGAGTAAAGGGAGAATGCCTCTGAGGAGGTGCAGCTGACAATGGCCCTTCTTGGCAAGGTTTGTGATGCGAGGAGAGAAGGAGAGAGATGAGTTGAAGATGACACCAAGATTTTTTTGCCTCACAGGAGCTTGAGGGATTAAAACATTTATACACATTAAGGGTGTGTATTCGATCAAAGGTATGCTTACTATACAAAACTAGGACACTTGCAGCGATTGTTTACTGCCTGCAAACTTACACTGATAAGCAAGTACAATGGCTCAAATAGCTAGAAGGGCAGTTATGGAGACACAATTTGGGGCTTCACCAATAATTTCCTCTTGAAGCAATTTTTCTACTGGCTTCTTTTGTGTACAAAAGTAAAATTAAAAACAACCTTTCCGCTATTGAACATTCTGAAAGATAAGGGAGAAACCATAATTAGAAGGATTCCTACTCGGTGACTTTTTAAAGGGTGCCTGTGTTGATTTTCAAGAACAGAGTGGCTGAATTATGGACTAAGATTCATCCAACTGTAGTATTGCCAGGAGGCTACTGACTGAAAGGGCATATAGTTGGGATAGAGCAAATAACATAGATTATTTGAATGTTAAGTAAACGTTGAATGAATTTGCCAGCCAATCTTTTCCATATTTTGAACCCATGAATTATGCCAAATTCTGTGTTGATCAGCGGTTGCAGCATTTTATTATGTTTTTATGCATCAATTTGTTACCTTCATACAATAGATGCCAGAGAGTCTACACAGTAGAGGATAGGAAATGCAGGATCTGCAAGAAGACTCCAGAATTCACTATGGCTCAGTAAGTCGAATTCAGGACATTTCGGGTGATCCATTTTGTTGGTGCATAACCCAGGTTCATCACCAATGCTGCGTATTTGGTATAAAAGCACACTGATTTGATTTTGAAGGAATCAGTACAATTGTAATTGATTGGAGCATTTTTTTGCCAGAAATGATGCATTTATTTGCATTTTTGTTATCATTAATCAAAATGCCACTGTGTTTTTTGTTGATTATAATTTTTTGTAATTTTCTTTTTTCCTAAATATTATTCAAATTGGATTTTAATATGAATAGTTTCATTGTATAATTATACATACCATTTGTTTGATGACAGTGTAGAGATTTTGAGTGACCTAACACACTTAATTAATCAAAAACATCTCCCTATATATTTATTAAATGCACGAATCCAAAAAGTCATACCTAGAAAAGAAAGTTAAATGCCCTAAAACAGCGGCATACACCAATACAAACCACCCTCCTCTTTCTGTGATGGATTCCTTGCAACTGCTGAAAAGCTTCAGCAGCTTCCCTTTATGCAGCCTCGCAAATCTGCCAGTCCCCATTTGTTCTCCCGAATCTCTTAAAAGTTTGAGTCATTTGGATGGATACAAAATATGTTAATGATCCCAGTGATTTGAATGAATAATACAGCCCAGGGTTTATACCTACTATGTAATTGTTGATAAGAACAAAAATGTACATGCTTATAGTTGACTGACTCAGAAATTCAACTGGTTTAACACGATTCAGGCTACAACCATCAGTAGTACATGGATTCTATTACAGACCTCGTCTAAGCCAATGAGAATGTATGGAATGCAGATGATAGTCTATGGTATAGATCTCGTTCAAAACATTCAGACTTCAGCAACAGCCTGGCATGCAGCACATAAATAATATTCTTCAGCAGTGAAAGTAGAGAGGAAATTGTTCAATTGAATTGGACAGACTAGCAAACAGCAGTGAAACACAACATTTGTAAAATTGTTATTTTTCTCTCCATGTTCATTATATTAACATTTCAAGTGCTTATTGTTTTAAAAAAAAATAAAAAAAATAGTTGCTCAAATCCATGTTCTAATACCCTTCGTGACCTCAGGAGGAGTTAGCATCACTTGGGATAATTATCCCTTCCCAATGTATAGCCCTTGGCTTCTCCTTGGGCAATAACTTGGGAGTGAGTCATCTGACCCCAGGGAGGGATGCATGAGGTGGGGCCTCCCCTATCCAACGATAATGACTCCTCCTTCAGTCAATAAGGCTTAATAATGGTGCTCAAGGAATTGTTGCATGAGAATAGCTTCACTCACTATTCACACAATCAGAAGAGGCTCTATTATAAAGACATAAGGAGTGTTTAGCTCCTCCAAATGAGGGATACCTTATTCAAACACAGAGATTGCTCAATGACAAAGTGGAGCAAGCTTTCTGGAATGTTTTAATAACCAACCTCATGCATTTATTTAGATCTTAGAAAAAGTGACAATTAGGTAATTAGCTTTGATTCAACATTTTCCTATGAATTGGTTTGTAAACAGATACAATTGGGTTACCATAAACAACGTGATGTATGTGTGACCTATATAAGAAAACGTGTTTAAATCACACATATATATATGCTTCTAACCTAGTCTAGTGCTGGTTTCGGTAGCACTTTTGATTCAACGTTATTAGCCCAAAATGCTTACATAACAAACTGGAATAGCCCTTGTTCTTACCCATGTTACAGATATATTTCCAGCAATTGTTGGGATGCATGTACAGCGTCCCAGTCAGGCAACAAAAGGTGTATGCTGAGGAAAACCTATTAGTAAGTGCCACAGTGGGAGCAGTTTGAGTGTTGTGTGCCTTGTATCACTTGTAGTTAGTTTTGACACATAATAGATACATTATATTGCAACACAGAATGAGCAACAAATGTAGTATTAATGTTGCGGCTGCAGAGGTTATAGATAGGGCCGTATGTTAGAGGCCCTGTGTTTAGAAATAGTAAACAAAGTACATTTGAGTAAGATGCGAGAAGGGAGCTGAAGTGTAAGATGGTGTCAGAAAGGTATTATGGTAAAAGTGAGGGCAGTGGCTCTACATGGCACAGTTCCGCCAACTTGGATTTTGAATGTCTAGCGCATGATGAACAGAATGAAGGCACTGATGTGAAGCTGCGGCTCTGTTTAGGTCAGTCCCAAGACAAATCCCCCTTCCCTCCTCCAAGAGAGAAGACGAGGTCAGAGGCACCCACTCTGTGCAGATAAGCGCTCATTGTATCCAGCTGCTGAGGTCGCCGGCGGTGAGAATGGAATGTTAGATGTGGGCAGGGTGGGTAAGGGTGTGCCATTTGAAGGACACATTCCTGAGAACAGGGCACAAGGCCTGTGATGCCAACAGGCCAGGCAAAGATTTAGAGCACAAGAAGATGCTTAACCAAACCAAATAAATCCCTGAAATTGAAGCCCAAACGTGGTGCCCTGGTCACGTCATTACTGGGCACCTGGAGTCAGATGAAAATAAGGTCTAGCCTTGTCTGGAACGTACCGTAATCTGGGATAGGAGGAGCAGAGTTGATGCCAGTACATTTAGTCCAAGGTCAGTTGTACAGCTTGTGTGTGTTGCAGCATCTGGCATAATGAGAAGGTCCATTGTCGTATGAAAGCAGAATGTCGACCAAGGGACTGTGGGGCTGGTGCAAAGTCTGTGGAGAAAACCAGCTCACTAAAGGAACCGAGGGGAGCAGACTACAGGGGAAAGTATGCTGTGAGGATGCCAGAAGCAGAGGGGAATCTTCATAGCATTCGTAGGTACCGAAAAAAAGCCTCCACACCGCCTGAGCCCAGAGAGATGCCGAACGGAAGAGAGGGAGCCGCGAGAGGTACAGAAGTCATGAAGCTGAGATGGCGAGACGGAATAGAATGCTGAAAAGCCACAGGATTGCCATTGGGAAACTGGGGAATATAGACAACCATCCCAAAAGCAAATAACATTGATTGAAGTGTATAAGAAAGAGCAAGCAATTGAATATTACATAAAGAGACAGAACGAAGGAAATATAAGAGGCCTCAATGTTTGTAAGTGTGTGCCACATACCTATAAGGACAGCTCTTTCTGGATAGTATACTACACAGAGTTAAAAGAGAACAGAATAAACATAATAGACTATTGAGTCTGTAAGTGTGCACAGTGCACATATGAGGAAAGTCCTGGAAGGACAGTATACAAAGCAGATTCAAGTTACAAGAGAAAAGCCCTGGCAGGAGAGTATACCAGGCAGATTCAAGTTATAAGAGAAAAACCCTGGCAGGAGAGTATTCCAGGTAGATTCAAGTCACAAGAGAAAATACCTTGTAGGAGAGTATACCCGGTAGATACAAGTTGCAAGTGCAATCATCGAGGAGCGTTCTGTCCGAAGAGTATACTAGAGAGATGAAAGCCGCAATAGTATTCTTATAAGAAAGTCCTGGCAAGGAAGCACATCAGACAAGGTCAATTTGAATGAGGAAATCCTGATAGGTATACAGCAGGACTGGCACAAATCTGAGTTACAACATATAAAAGAAGAGAGAACATCTGGCAGGAGAGTAATCCAGGTATCCTATAAAGATACAGACTAACAGACAAGTTGTTTTGTATACTAATTGTGTTGTTGATCAAGAGAAACCTAAGGAACTAATTCTCTTGAAAATATAAAACGGAGTGAAGAGAAATACAGGGGAAGGGAATCACCCTCTGGAACATGGAACACTATCCTTCTGGAACTTTGTCTTGGAGCTATACATTTCCTTTTTGAACATGTGTGCACTACTCAAGGCCAAAGACATTTTCCTTTTCAGCTTTTAGTTGATTTTGAGAATGTGAGTGCCACAATAGTTCTTTGGACATAGGACGTTGTGCTTTGGGCATCTTGACATTGGATGGATCATTAGTTTTGTTTTAGGTAGGGAAACACTTGTTAGAATAGGGACAGATAGGCAATTCCCAACCCCCTTTCATTTTAATAAATGTTTTAGCCCAAACCACAAATCCTCTGTGTTCGTATCTCAGTCCTGTCTCCTCACCTACTCAAATGTATTAACCCCTTAAGTGCCACCGACAAGCCGGCTCAGCCATTTTCGGCTGCTGCGGGGAAGAGAGAAGGTAAGAGACCTTCTTGTTCCGCTTCGATCTCCGGCTGTATTTCAAGCCAGAGATCGAGGCGGGTATCGTTGGAAAGGGGAGATCCTCCCCTTTCCAACGCTACCCATTGTGTGACATCGCTGCCCATGGATCGGGTGCAGGGCACGCAATCCGCGGGCAGCAATGCCACCGGATCAATACAGATCCGTTTGTGACGCTTGGGGAGGGGGTGCTGCTTACTAGGTAAGCGGCTCCCTTCCCCCTGTGGCCCCAAAGCATGACTCGAAACTATTGTAGTTTGATCCTTTGTATTCGATCCTTTCACCCATAACCATTCCTTATCACTGGGCTTCTGCATTTGTTTGAAGGCTGAGGCCTTGTGGGACTCCCTCAGGAGAAGGATGGGGTGTGGAATTGGATGTAGGGCCTTCACAGGAAGCCCTGACCACAAAGGCATGGTATGCAGGACAGGCAGGCTCTGAGGAGAGGGTTGCCATGGTTAGGGGAGACAGGCCCTGTGGTGACTGGCCCTACAGAGTGAGGGGAGGCTGAGCAGGTAGAACAGGAGTGGTTTTACAGGTGGGTTTGCAAGAAGAGAACATGGACAAGCAACCTGGAGAACATTTCAGAGATGGGTCTGGTCTGGGAGGCAGCATTGCAGAGAATTAAGTTGTCTTCACCCAGCAAGATGGGAATACCTATGATTTGGTAAGGAGACACTTGAGGAACATCATGCCTGGGAGGCACCTCAAGGGGAGGACCCATCTATAGTGTTACCCCAACGGGAAAATGTTCTACCTGCGGTTCAGGAGGTGGAAGAGGAGGACACAGAGGAGCCTCACCCTGCACCTGCCTTTGCAAAGGAGGGATGGCAGATATAGGAGTCCTAGCAAGAATGGACTTGGTGCAAATACATCTCCCACTTTACAGACACATTGAGGTCCTGTGTGTTGCAGTACTTTGAACTTTCACTGGGCACAACTGTTATAGGCTATAGATGTGATTATGTTCTGTACATTTAAAAGAAAAATCTCTGCGTATTCGGGATGCCCTTTTGGCATGTACAGAAACACCATTTTACTTTCGCAAATGAGCAAAGGGAGTAAAAAGGTGCACCTTAATGTGCAGATGTGTGATATGTGTATTCACATGCCATTTGTGAAGAGTGCGCTCTTTTTTCGGTGATGAGATGAACAAGTGAATCACATCAGTGGCACCAAAAAAGGTTTGGCGAATTTGCCCCAAATTTTCTGAAAATCAACCAGGATTTTCATTGATTTTCAATGCAATTTGATCGATTTTGACCGATGGCTCTAATTGGGTTCAGCTGATTCGAACCAATACAAGTTGAATCGGGCATTTAGTGACTAGGCTCGATTTGACTATCAAGCCAGCATCCCTATTTGGAACATTGAAGATTGTACTACTCCATTAAGACTGAAGTCATATACTGCACAGGACTTCTAGTATGATACACATATGGTACACATTGAAACACATGGAGGACTGCATGCAGAAGGGAAACGATTTCCCTTCCTGGCTCTCTAACTGATAGCAATGAACAGAATAGTTCTGGATAGGCCTTAACCTCCTGACCACCAATGTCACATTCTGGAGCAAGACGTCATGATCCATTGTGCAAATTGCGACATCCAAAAGGCTCCGTCATTGATGTGGCCCGTCTTCTACTCTTTTGAGGATATCATCTCATAATAAAATCAGAGTCCTATCATGGTCAGAAATCAGATTATCATTTATGTTGCCCACTGTAGGTGTCCTTTCGGAGGTGAAAAAGCTAAAACAGTCCTGTCCTGGGCCACTACTTGGATGTTTCCTGCTGCTCTCAACACATTGCAAGAGTGCCTTTTTAAGAAAGCTTTTGAGCTCATTCAGCGTCACATGGTTGGCAAGACTACTCCAAGACACTATGGGTTAATGGGGCCGGTAGAGCTGCCAGCCCCATTAACCCCTTACCGCCTCATTACGAAAAACCAGGCGTCCTTAGCGGGTCCCACAAGCAGACCAGCATGCTAACAACAGGCCAGTCGTTAACGGGCCCGTTGTTAGCATGCTCCCCATTCCCATTGAGCCCTATGGAGGCTCGAATGGAAATGGGGATGCACAGGGTCTGGGTACCTGGAATGGGGAAATACCAGACCCTCCAAAGTCAGAATGGCTCGGTATTTCCCCATTCCAGGAACCCGGACAAGGTACAAGAAATGGGAGTAGCCATGCCGCAAATAGCGGCATGGCTACCTCCAGGGTCGTAATGACCCCCTATGTGTTAAGACAATATGTCGGCACTAAGAGCGGTAACTTGAAAAAACTCCATGTGCTATGAAATAATGCCTTAAAAGCGCCCCTCAACATTCCTAGAGACAACCACATCGCGTCAGCTAGACGGAATGCCCACTGGCTCCCAGTACAGGATAGAATTTCCTTCAAAACCTTATCACTAACACATAAGTGCCTCTCGAATTCAGCCCCAAAATATCTAGCAAACAAATTAATTAAATATCTAATCAACAGACCCTGTCGGTCCACACATGCACACCTCCTAACGACACCCGTATTTAAATTACAAAAAGCAGGGTGGGAACAGCTTCCCAGTGCTTGCTGCTGAACTTTGGAACTCCATACCTTTAGCACTAAGAGCTGGACCGTCCTTTTGGACCTTTAGGAAAAAGCTGAAACGTGTCTCTTTGTACATCGGTGATCGCTTTCTGTTCCCAACTGTATCTGTACTGTAATGAAATGTCATTAGCATTATGTAACCAATTTGTATCTGCACTGCAATGAAATGCCTTTCCATACTGCAACAACACTGTAATTTTCAAACAATGTGCCCGGATAACTATAAATAAATAAATGCATAAATTAAGACAAACTAGTGTCACATCTCTGCATTTGTTACTTTTAAGGCAGATGGGCAAGGGGCTCCTTCAGGATCAGAGCTTATCAGAAGATTGAGAAGGGTGTTTTTTTCAACCATTAACTTGTCAACAAAGCTCTGTGGATCCGTCTGTCTGGGTTTTAGAGGGGTTGATGGGCTGATTGTCATCCCAAGTGGGGGGTTGATGTGGTTCTATATATGTATTTGTGTGTTTGAGCCGTTACATGCATAGCGCATGTTCTACTTTCTCAATTAAGAATCTTGATAGACTGTTGCAGAGGTGCAGACATAACATGCATAGAACCAAAAGCGTGACAGAGTGGGTGGACTCCAGAACAAGATGCCATGTGAGCTGAGCTGCAAGAACACAGCAGGCGGTGTGGGATTAGGGCTAGTGATTCAGTAGCCCAGAACATGCCTCGAAGTTGTGTGAACTGGATGGGATCTTGCATTCAGAAACATTTAGCCAGCAACTGAAGGGAAGGCTCACCTTTGGAAGATATGGAGGTGAAGTAAAATACAAATCTATAGTGATGAAGAGGAAGATGCACTGTTGTAATGAATGATTTGAATGCATACTGTTTATGTTAAACACAACGAATATATTAGAGAGATCATCTTTCATACGTCATTCTATTCATTGTTTTCTATGTTGAATGCTCAATTTGCCTCTTCGTGATCAGGTCCAAGCTCATTAAATATCATGAATAAAATAAACAAATGTTTCTACCGTCAGGATCACAAAACGTGATCAATCTCTCTCTCGATCTCTCCCCCACTCTCTCTCTCGCTCTCTCTCTCCCTCTCCCTTTCCCTCTCTATTTCTTTCTGGGTGAGAGTTACTTTATCAGTGGCACGTTTGCAAGAGCCATCCAAGTAGATGCTGACAGGAGCACAACCAGAGGAAAAAAAACACTGTTATCATGAAGGAGTTGAGGCTGGGCACTGTGTTTTTTTATGTTTGAAAGTACGATTAGAGCAGCAGTGACAGAGGCATCCCCCCGATGGGAGGTGGGGGGGGCGACCGGTATGAGATTTGGAGACATATCTTGTCATTTCACGTGCCCTGCTGGGATGTCAACATCCCCTTGATGGCACATTGTCCATAGGAGGGAATTGAAGGGCAGTGGCTAGGTTTTACAAGGAGGTGTTGAGGTTCTGACAAAATGTGTAAGGGTCCAGATGACTAGGTTTCAGGGTCTAAAATTGCAGTTATTATTGCCGGTTTCTTTGTTAATTATTAGTGTGTTTGTAGACTATAAGAAATGCAGGGTTTAATGCAGGGTTTAACCACACTAACATCGGTGTCCAGCATGCAAACTTAAACATTGCATTGGTGCTCACAGACGAAGCAGATCATTGGTTTTAATCTGAGCATGATCCATCCAAGAAGGAAGGACATTTTGAGAGACAAAATGCTGTACATTCTTGGAAAAATATTCTAATGGAAAGAATTGTACTAGCGCTGTAAATGGTTTCTTTCTAAAACATTACAATGTCATTTCCAGTTATCACATACAATATATATTGTAGTCAAAAAAACAAATGTTACTCTTGTCCAACTTTCGAAAGCCTATTACCAACACCTATGATAAAGAAATACAATACTTTCTGATAGATGTTATCCCCCCCAGATGGACAGCCTAGTAGACTGATAGCTGGTACTTTCAAGACACCAATTTGAGAAAGGGGAATGGGCCAAATTGTACCAGATATCATATATCCTGCCTGCTTTCCATAAATTCAGTGATCATACATCTTCATATTTGACAGATATTACTGTGATCAGTCACAACAAAAGCAGCAGAAGGTGAGCCTGGAGCAAAATGTGTTTGTGTTGATCTGTTTGTTTTTATGTGATGTTTTGTTGTGCGCCTGTACTAAGCTTTACTATTTATGCCCAGACCTATTTCAAAGTACTAAATGAAGTGCTATTTTGAAGTACTGAATTAGGTTTGATATGCTACACTGTTAAGTTATGCCATGTTTAAAAAATGTAGAAACATGTTTGTAATGTCTTGCTCGGTCGGAATCAAAGTGTGCTTTTCCAGAAGCTAAATGCATGTTAATTAGAATCTACCAGAGTACTACTGTATGTACTAATGTACTTCTTTTAGGGGAGTGTGCGAAGAATATGAAGTCAGCTTCCTTTTATACTTGGTGGTTAGGTCATGTTATATTATGATATGGTTTTCTGATAATGTTTTCTTTGAACAACTAATTCTTAAGCACTTTTGAAGCAGCCATGAGATGCCGGGTAGCAACCCCCAAAACATGCAAAGAAATAAAAGAACAGCAGGCAGACCTATAAATCTAATCTGTTAACTAGACCATAGACCCCTGTTTTGACCTAACATTCACATGATGCCCTCTATTAACAGTACACAGTAACTGCAGCTCTTGTTGAGAAGGCTAGTCAAAGGTTGGAATATGTAAATGACCGCCCACAAGCGCCCAGCCTCAGCCCGAGGAGTTTTCCTGCCTTACACCAATATAACCATTACCTTAAAGGGCCTGTCAGGACTCAGGAACCTCCAGGAAGGGCAGACTCGGCTTCTGTTTCCAAGGAAGCCAAAGTAATAGTTAAATGTGCCAATATATATAGACTGGCCATTTGAGGCTTAAGAGAATGAGTAGAGGGGCTTCACATGCTTTGTTTTCTACATGCCTTGGTGCATCATGACGCTGCGAAAGGCTCAAAGTCTGGCTGTAAGCACTTAGTGCACAAGCCTAGGGTTTTGGTAATAATGACATAAATGAGAAGACCAACACATGTGAGGTGTTTCTTTGCTTGCTTTTTGGGGGACTTTTGCAAACTTGGACATTTCTGATTTCAGAAATACAAACCCTCCCAAATATTGTTGGGGCACGCGGGAAGTAAGCATAAGGTCTTTGCAGCATGTGTTTTCTTGGGCATGGCTTCAACATGCCCAGGCTCACCATGCAGTGAGTGATTTCCAAACATATCCCTCTTGCACAGAGAACACATCCTCCTCAGCTATCTGTCCTCTTGACGCTGCACCCCATAGAGTACAGTTGAATCCTAGGATAAATTTGGTTAAATTTTAAACATAGCTTGTCTACTCCTTCGTTCTCATGACCTCCTGTGCATCTTATCTATCCCTCGCCTACCGCTACTTAATGTTCCATCATACTCCTTCTTTGACTATCTGACCGGCAAATCGCTTCAAAGCCATAAACTATGTTAGGAGACGCTTTACAAATGCAACATAACATAAAATAAAAGGGTTGCACGCTTCACTTGGTGGTCATTAAACATTTCACAAAACTCACCCTAACATTAACGTGTTTGATACATATTAAAGTGTATGAAGCATATACACTTATTTGAACAGAATCATGATAAATTGGTAATGACATCTGTCACCACATTGGGATCTGAGGGTTGTATCAGGGCCATATGTGGAGAGCCTCACTGAGTATCAGAACCTTCCAGAATGTTAGAGGAGGAGAGAGGGGCTGCATCTCAGGATTAGGAAGAATGTCTGCTCATGCAGGGCTGAGGGCAAGTGTAGCAGCTAATGCATGGTCACCCTTAGTGAAATAGATACAGCAGACATGTAATGTATAAACTCAAAATCTAGCCACAAACGTCCCTTCTCACGTTTAGTAAAACAAAAGAACTGCACACACCTAAGAATGAAGTACTTTAAGCTGATAGGAGCACTCTTGCATTTGCCACATGTATTCAGAGTATAGCTAGGGATCAAATACATGGTAAGACCTAAGACGAATGCACAATAGTTAAGTACAGAACCATTGCACACACTGTTGTCCAGGAAGGGACTTACTAATGACAGTAAAGGGTTTACAGCATTTGAGATCAGGCGTCAAGTGCTCTTAAGCTATAAATATTATTATTATTATTATTATTATTATTATTCTTCAACTGGGGCATAATGTGAATGAAGGTCATGCAGGCCTTGTGCAAGACTTTTGCACCTTCGATTCACGTCACGCCCCATGTTCATTCATTTGTTTTTCGGAGAGGTTAGGCAGACCTTAAATGATGGTTCTGCCGCCCCCTTCCTCTCTGCCGTGCCTGCACAGTTGAGTGCAAAAGGGCAGCGTGCATGCATGTACGCTGCCTTTTCCCTCTCCCCTTTTGCACAAAATTGGGGAGGCGGGGGACCTCTTTACACATAAGTGTAAACGCGACAGGACCCCGCCACGGGGACGTTGAATATGAGCCCTATTTTTCTCACCCCACCCACCCCAGCCTGCCATCTCTCCCGTACTCGCCTGGTATGGAGAGATTGCATGTCGCAGTAAGCCACCGGAACCTCGCCGGAAGTGATTAGATGCACAGCAATGGGCTTCACTGCTTGTCGATCCCATCCTGTACTCTCCAAGACCCCCATCCGCCCTGCCTTTTCTGTTTTGAACCGCACCTGTGATTTAAGTGCTTCTGTAATTGTTATTTGCTCTGCAACTATATTATGTCTGTCTGTTTTCATATTTTTCTGCGCAGCACTTTGGTGCCCCATAAACCCGGTGTGCACTTTATAAACAATATCCCCTCTGACTGCTAGTCTAGTGTGTTGTAATGGCATTTTAGCTTTCGTTATTCAGCGCCATATCAATTGTTTGCCTTAAAATTCCAGTTAATTTGTTCCTTGGCTGTGTATCTCAGATAATTATTTGTGCATTAAGAATTAATTATGTGTTGCCGTGTATCAGGATACACATGTATGTGGACGTGTAGCCAAGGACTTTTGATTGTGTTAGTCTACTAATCCTTGCCTTTTCCAATTCACACCTTCCCTGAGCCTTGTAAAAGAAACAAGCTATTTCAGTTATTCCTTTAATCCTTTAATCCGATTTGACAAAAGCGTCCAAAGTGTGAGAACGTGCAGCATCTGCCTGCCAGCCAAACGCCACGACTATACAAGAGTAGCAGGAAAACAAAAAATGAGGTACTGTAGAAGGGACCACAACTAATGATTTCTTTGATTTTAAACAAAATTGCCATGTATTAATTTTACCAAAATAAGGTAAATTGCAGATCTCGTGGGTCTTCAGAAGGATTTTCTGGATCCCACAAAACTGTGTCTTAAAGTGTATTTTCAAAAGCTAGATTTGCTGGTGTGCGGCGGTTGGATCATTTATGCTCTTGATCGGCCCAGTACTGAACCAGCTTGAAGAGCGCGAAAGGGACCAAGTGAACCGACATATTTATTGAGTTTTTAGAAGCACATAAAAACGAATAAAACTGTTTCTTAGCATGCACACCCTGGGGCTAGTGGGTTTCGCCATGAGGTGTGCTTATAATCTATTCGCTTTCACCCTGCTCTGAAATTGCCTATTTTTGGACTTTGGTGATGGAATGGCTGTCCTGTGTCTACATATCTCGGGTGCTCGAGGTATGTTGTTAATCAACTCGTTTTCACCATGCTTTGGAACTGACTTGTTTTGGGCTTTGGTAATGGATTGGCTGTCCTGTGTCTGCACACTTTGGCGGCTTCATTACGTCTCTACCGGTGTGGGTTTCCAGGTGTGGGAGGTTTAATGAAGAATTTGAGTTTAGCCACCCCCCCCCTTCTTTCAATGGTTAGCAGTTTTCCCTTGGTTTGTCCATCCTGATTGTAGGAGTCAAATGGGTTGTTGATGTTTGATGGAAAGACCTACGTTTGAGGTCCCAATTGAATTGAAGATTCCTGTCATAACAAATTTATGATACCAGCAAAAACGGACATGGTACGTTGGAAGGCATGGATTCATCCACTTATTGCTCCACTTGTTGACAGGGTGGGTCAAGGAGGATGTTGGGGGAGGTGCAGATTGTATCACTTTTAATCGGTGATTAAATGTTTGTGTTTTTTAGTATGGTAGATTGTTTGCCTTGGAGAGCTCTTGAAGATCGTTGCATCGTTACACAATTCTGGAATCCCAGACCCAAGTTCTCCCTTTGATTGGAGCATGTGGAATTGGGGTGTTGAGTGCACTATTGTCCATCTTCAGGTTACTTTTGACTTCTAGTACCCCTGAGGAAGGTCCCCCATTCACATGACTATGGACTGAAACATGTAGGGTTAGGTTGATACGATCAGGGCATTATATGTGTACATATATGTTTTATGTGTTGAGGTCATTAGGGCCATTCATATTTGAGAACTGTTTTTGAGTACAGTTCACTTGTATCTGGTACAAATGTGTTGGCTCTATGTGTAATGAGTATGTCACTATGATTTAGTTTAATTCGTAATGTTAGTATATGTTTTTTTAAATTGTTATTTATCATAAAATAAAATAGGATTACTTTTTGTACTCAGATTCGGTGTAGTGCACCTCCTGTCCTCCCCCCTTTGTTGAAAGTACCTGTGTTTACCCCTACTTGGATTTTTTTTTCTATGTTTATGTTTCTTTTGTATGATGTGATCTGCAGGTCACAGGTTTGAATCCCGGCAAGGCCAACTCAGCCTGTCAACCTTCCGAGGTTAATAAATTAATTCTAATTTCGATTGGGTAATAATAGTATGGATGTAAATATGTCTTATGTAAGCACTTTAGATCAAAGTGCCATATTCTATAAATATATATATATATTCAATGTAAAAACGTTGTTAAAGGGACATTATGGTTAAGTTGTACTAATAAAAACCTATCAAATTTAATGAAAAAACATTGTTAAAGGGATGTTATGGTTACAAGTAAAACCGAAAACCCCCTGAAATTCGCCAGTTATGGCAAGTTAAGCAACCATAACTCACGCCACCACCGTGCACTGCTAAGACTAACACCCAGGACATCAAAGATGACATCACAAATGACATTGATGACATCAGTGATGACATCACACATCTGGCCCACTTCTTTTTGTTCACTGACATATATAGGCCAGCTGGTTTTGTTCACTGACAGTCAGAATATTAAAATTGAAAAAGGTGCTATACACGTAGAAGTTAACCTTGTCATATGTTCTTTAAGTACTTTCCTTAGGGTTTGGTCTCGGCTCATGGTGCACATACATGGGGAAATGAGCAGGCATCAAACACACCATTCATTTGTATACATGAAGATAAACTTTAATGTCATTAACATTTTCTGATGATTCTGTTTCTTTCTTCCTTACTTTAGTTTCCCTGTGCGTGCCTCTGATTTGCATGCAATTGTGGTTATTCATATGTATTGTTTGTACCAGCACAAGTGTTGTAAGTCTTGAATTATTAGCTAATTATTACATGTTTAACATTACTCAACATTCTGATAAGGTAGCATTCATTATTGTACTATCCAAAATTACAAGATTATAAATAGTGTACTTCTATGGTGCATGCTGCCGTCATTGCCTATGTTTATATATGATTAGGTTTCTGTATTAACAACAACACTCCAATACAATGATTTTAGATGAGTGCATTCTTTAACAGATTAAGTACTTTCACAATAGGTCTCCCGATCCCCCCTGACATCTTGTTAGCAACAATATAAACACAACTCCTTGTAGGGATTTTTCATCAAAATGTATTTCACATGTGATGTCATCAGTGATGTCATCAATGACATCTGTGATGTCATATTTGATGTCCTGGGTGTTAGTTCTAGCAGTGCACGGTGGTGGCACGAGTTTTGGTTGCTTAGTTTACCATAACTGGCAAATTTCAGGGGTTTCTTGGTTTTACTTGTAACCATAATGTCCCTTTAGCAAAGGTTTTTCATTGAATTTCATAGTTTTTTATTAGTGCAACTTAACTATAACGTCCCTTTAACAAAGTTTTTCATTGAATTTCATAGGTTTTTATGAGTGCAACTTAATCATAACGTCCCTCTAACAATGTTTTTTCATTGAATTTCATAGCTTTTTATGAGTGCAACTTAATCATAACGTCCCTCTAACAACGATTTTTCATTGAATTTTATGGGTGTTTACCAGTGCGTGCTATTTTCATACAACTTACTAATATCATACTTACCCAATATAGCAATATGTGTGTCCAATTTACAAAGTGTCACCTTAAAACTCTGCCATTCCCCACCTTCTAGAATAATGTTTAACACTTCTATAAACTGTTTGCAACTATTTCAACTAGTTGTGCATCTGTGGACGTCTACAATCATCTTACTTCATTGCGGACCTTCCGGACAGTGCCACATGACCATACGCTGCTGCGCAGCATGATGACATGTCCGAGAACCCGTCCGTACTTCACGATAAGATCTGTGCTTCGCAGACAGTTCGGAACTGCATTTTCTACTGATCTAGGAACTTTCAACTTCAAAATTTCCCTTGCACAGCTCCAACACCTATTCCTACTCATTATCCTTTAACAATCTACTACACAGTACATACTTTTAGCATAACTGCTATTTATCTTCAAATGGCATCAGCTAATGCCATCCCTCCTCCAAAAGCCACCACCACTGCTATAATCAAGGAACATGGAAAACACTGCCCTCTACCTTAGAAATAACACACGTGCAACATTTTCCCCTGTCCACCTACCCCTCCATATTAGTGTTTGGTGCCTCTTCCCTCATTTCCTCCCCACATTTTGTTCTTAGATCTCCTGCCAAAAAAAAATACATCCAGAAACAAAAGAAATGTTCCTTTAGGAACCACCTTTCACAATTAAAAAACGTATAGACTCCATCTACTTTATATTTCTCAGTAAAGTACATAGACTCAATAAGATTTTCCAACATTTCCATTTGTATTTTGTGTTATGCTAATGTAAATATCGTGGCGGTCATCCTCCTTTCCAGGGACTGGAACAGTGGATACTGACCCGGCAGCCCAAGTTATCAGCACAAGCGAAGCAAGGTTGGATAATGAGGTCTCTGGACCACTATCCCCCCATTCCAGCCCCTGTAATGGTGGATAAAGGCCTTTAGCACCCTAGGTTCCCAAAGCGGGAGCATTGGGTGCTGAAAAAAGATTTTTCCAAGATGGCCACCATGGAAAGGGAAGGCAGGGTTCCATACAGGACCCCTCTTTGCTTTCCATGGAAGCCTGTTTCCAAGATGGCCACCATGGAAAGGGAAGACGGGGTTCCATACAGGACCCGTCTTTGCTTTCCATGGAAGCCTGTAGAAGGTGAAAAGAGAACCCTATGACCTTATTACCACAAGTACATTTTTCTTCCCTTTCAAATCTATCCCAATATTGAATAACTTCACCACAAAGCCAGTCCCAGGTGGACATAGCCACTTTAACCCCATGTGTTGTCCCTCGTGGTCATGGCCAGTAGCCAGATTGTCCGGATAATGACCTTATTCCTTGACCTGGACAATCTGGCCACTGCCCATGGCCACAGGCTACAACTCAGTCACCAAAGATATATCACTATTTTTGTACCTACATTATGTCACTTAAAACACAGGCACATTTGCAAACCATGCTTTCAGGTCCTTGCCAATGCTCCTTTATACAAGTTTGCTGTAAATCTACCCATGTTTTCTTTTTTCAAAAGTGTCAAATGTATGCACATACAATTGTCATATAACCTAGCCCCCACTTGACAAAATCCATTCAGACTTTACGAAAACATTTATATCTAGATCTATAATCTTTTTGCAAATCTTTGTGTAGATCTGTCAAATGGCAGCACATGTATAAGCCTTTACAATATTTTGGGCCCCCCCTCTAATTCTGCTCCCTCTTGACAAAATCCTAAGAAACTTTGCAAAAACATGTATACCTAGATCTATTATCAGTTTGCCAAATTAAGTGTAGATTCGACAACTGGCACTTCATTTATAAGCCTTTACATTATTTTGGGACCCCCCTCTAATTTTGCCCCCTCTTGGCAAAATCCCAACATACGTCACAAAAACATTTATATCTATATATAAATTATCAGTTTGCCAAATTAAGTGTTGTTTCGTCAAATGGCACCTCATTTATAAGCCTTTACTTAATGTTGGGACCCCCCTTCTAGTTTTGCCCCTTCTTGACATGCATTGTCATTAAGTAGCGCCAACGTTATGAGCCATCCAAAAACTTCCCCCAAACATCTGAAGTGTCCCCGAACTCCACAGGACTGTTCACGAACATCTACAGTGTTCGCAGACTTTTGTGGTGAAAAACACCTGTTTTTTTGCTTCTTGCAGCCATATCCCATCTCATGCTCATCACCCCTCACCTCCCCAGAGATTAATTGATAAGTTTGACAAGTGCAATGTTGTGTTTTTTAATATGTTTTTACCACAATGTCTGCGGACACCAGCCTCTGTCTGCGAATGCAAGATGCCGGGCGTTTCCAAAAACCTGACACCCCTCACGCTTCATCCCAGCCAATCAGCAAACACGTCGCGTGTCTGCAGACATGACGCAAGCCGATTGACCAATCGGTGATCTGTCCGCGGAGCGAACAGATAAGTATGACCGCGGAGTGGACATAGATATCACTAATTTTGTTAGACCTTCTTTTTGGTCATTTTAAAAAAAACGACTGGACAGATTTTCACCAAATTTACAAAAGCACGCTTTCGGGAGCAAGCCACCGCTCCTGCCACAAATTTGGTGAAAATCCATCCAGCGGTTTGGGATGTAGGCGCAACAGGCATTTTTTCTCCATTCAGTCTATGGGAAAAAAATAAATTTTGGAAGCCCCTCTATAAGTTTGCCCCCCCTGGACCAAACGTCACCAAACTTTGCAAAATAAAATTCAGAGTGGGCCATATACTTTCTTTGCAAAGTTTGGTGAGGATCAGTCCAGGGAGAGCGCAGTTATAAGCCGCTCAAAAAGTGCTCTTACTATGGGTTTAGCAACTTAACCATAACTACATGGATGCTACCGCAGGCCATGTAATACTATCTGAGAACATGGCATGGGTCGTTTGATAGATGCTGGAAAAGCCAGAAAATAGTTCAACACTATTGTGAAGAAACACAATGTCATCCAGAAGACTGGCCTGCAGTGGCCACATGTGTCTATCTTTGTTTACTATGACTAGTCCCCCTCTCTTTGTGTTATTTATTTCTTCATAACACAGCCAGGTACAGTCTCTGATTGATATCAAACAAGCAAGAGCAGTAGCTGATGCGATGAAGCTACATGTAATTGAGGGCAATCTGCTGCAGATGAAGTCAGCAGCAATCATGACACGTGATGAGTGCTTTTGCATTCTATTGCCTTGTTGTTGTACACCATGATTGATATGATATGATATATGGCATTTATAACACACCTATACACAAGTGTTTCAAGGCGCGACAAGGCAAGGGAGGGGAAAACAGTGGGAAGACAGACAATGATCCTACTAGGCCAGGTGTCATTCAGATCACGCAAGTGCAAGGGAAGGGAGAAAGGGAAAAGTGCAAGGGGTAGAGGGAGAGGGGAAAGTGCAGTACATGGGATAGAAGAATAAATAAGATAAATATAATCGGCCAAATGGCGGTGAGGTATGCCAGGGAAACAAAGGTAGTAACAAACAAGGCGTTTATTTACTTATATGGATCCGGCGCCCTGCACTGCCGCTCACACTCTGATCTAAGTCTCCCTCTTCCATAACTCTCACCATTGAACCTCTTTCAAACCTAAACATTCCTAACCTCGCAGCAGGCAGGGACGCCGTAGCTAGGAAACAACCAGCAAACAAAGTGAAGGTGGAATACTACATCACCTCCCCCTTTTTAATTTTTTAAAGAAAATGATACAGAACCAATTAACAATAAAGTACTACAACTACACCATCTCCCCTTTTATGAAAAAGAAAAAAAAAAATACACAACCAAATATGCAAGACTGGAAATTGTATGTCTCTATTTCCCCATGACATAGTCTCTAGACCAGAACGGTAACCTCCTTTCTCTAGAGTTGCGCGAAATCTCACATTCAACAACACTTCTGCTTCCATCACTTGTACTGGCATTTCCTCTCTGAAGTATACCGTTTTCCCCAGAATCATCTTCCTAATGATTACCTCCCAAGGCTTGGTTGCCAGCTATGTTGTCGCAGATCTCTCTCACACGTACCTCTTCCTCCACATCTCGGGATCTAACCTCAGACTTCACATTCAAATTCTCCTCAGTACCACTCTGAAATCCTACATCATTTCTCATCCATTCACTAAATCCTTGATCCTTTCTAAGATGACTCCCTCTACCATGCTCCAACTCCCAATTCCATTTGCTTACTCTGTCAATATTCCATACTGACACACCACTTACTCTTATAGCTTTACCGAGAACTTGTAAAACTTTAACCGGTTTGCTGTATTTGGAATCACCCTTTCTAGCACTGTGACATAGTTTTATCCTTACCATATCACCTGGTGAAATTTCAACCTTGCGCTTGTATCCCATTGACATCTTATTCTTAACTTCATGGCATTTACAATTTCTCACTTCCCTGGGTCTTGATGCTCTTTTGCAATTTACCCACTCTGGAGTGAGCAGAGTGTTGGGAGCTCTGCCCCTCATCATTTCAAAAGGAGACAACTCCAAACCCCTTTTGACTGACATTCTTACACTCCACAGTCTTTCCATGAGTGCTTCATCCACAGGCATGTTGTTTCTTAGCGCCAACTCCACTGTCTCCACCACCATCCTGTTACACCTCTCAACTAAACCGTTGGTTTGAGGATGGTACAAAGCAAAATACTTCCAATCAATCCCAGATGTCGAGACAAACTCTCTAATTTCCTTGCTTTTAAATTGAACACCATTGTCACTGATAATGGTTTTGGGAAAACCCTCTCTCCTGAAAATTTCTTTAAGGAATTTGATAATTTCTCCCGAATCAACTTTTTTGACAGCTTTCAATTCCACCCAACTTGAGTAATAATCAATCATAACTATCAAAAACCTTTTCTCTCCTATTAGTCTTGCATATGGTCCAACAATGTCAATACTTAACTTCATCCAGGGAGCCTCTCCTTTATCTTTGACAACAGGCTCTGACTTGAAACCTTTACAACTTTTATCACTGTTCTGGCAAGGCCAGCAGTTTCTAACAAACCTCTCAATCAAAAGATCCATTCCTGGCCACCAGTATACAGACCGTACATTACTTTTAGTCCCCGTGATGCCCTATGACCTTGATGTGCTTTCTCTATGAGCTCATCATACAACACTTTCGGAGGTATCAACTTACTCCCTCTCATCAAAAATCCTTCTTCCATGGACAACTCATCCTTCACTTCCCAAAACTTCATACATTCTCCATCAACTGCTCTCTTTTCTGGCCAACCCAACATTGTAAAATCTGCAATTTTTTGTAGTGCTACGTCTTTAGAGATCTCTTCCAGCCATTTTTCCTTAGAGGTCACTTCAAGAACAACCGCCACCATCTCTTCATTACTTTCTGACTCCAAATCCATATTCTTTAACGGTAACCATGACAAGTAATCTGCAACCACATTTCTCTTACCTGGTACATACCTTGTCACAAAATGATAGTCCTGTAATTTGATGCTTAATCTAGCCAGTCTAGGTGATGCTTTACACATTCCTTTCACAGTCAAAACCTCAACGAGTGGCTTGTGGTCTGTTTGTATAATAAACTTGTAACCCCATAGATACTTCCTAAAATAGTTTACAGCCCATGAACATGCCAATAACTCTTTTTCAATCACAGAATACCTGCTTTCTGTGTCTGAAATCGCTCTGGAGGCATAACAGATTGTCTTCTCCTTGCCATCTTCATCAATTTGGGATAACACTGCTTCTAGACCATTTCCACTAGCGTCCACTGTAACTTTGGTCACACTGCCAAAAACATATCCACCCAATTCTGTGGAATTGCAGATTTGCCTCTTAATGTAATTCACCGCTTCATCGCACTCCCTACTCCACACAAATTTGGCCTTCTTTTTTAACAGTTTCCTTAATGGTTCTGTTACATTTGCAAACTTCTCAACAATCTTGTTATAATATTCACAAAGCCCTAGAAATGATCTAAGCTCATCCTTATTACTGGGATTGGGATATTCCCTAATAGCTTTCATAGCATCACTCTTTGGTTTATATCCCTTGCCTTTAACTGTGTGTCCCAAATAATCAACTTCATTCAGGCCAAACTTGCATTTACTCTTTTCAATTTTCAAACCCACGCTCTCCAACTTCAACAAAACATCTTTTAACCTCATGTCATGCTCTTCTCGACCTTTGCCAAATACAATGATGTCGTCTTGATATACAAATATCCCCTTCAACCCCTTCAGCACATGTTCCGTGACCCATTGAAATACGGCTGCTGCAGACGCTAACCCAAACGGCATGCGCTTGTATCTATACAATCCATGAGGGGTAACAAATGCTGTGATGTCCCTACAGTCTTCTGTCAGAGATATTTGATGGTATGCGCTAGAGAGATCCAGAGTAGAAAACACGTTTGCACTACCCATGCGATTCAGCATTTCCGATATTATAGGGAGCGGAAATATGTCAACTATGACGTTCTTATTCACATCTCTGAGGTCCACACAAATTCTAACTTTTCCATTTTTCTTCATCACGACCACAATGGGGCTTGCCCACTCCGACGATTCAATCTTTTCTATCACTCCTTCTGCCTCCAACTTCGCCAGTTCTTGTTCAACCTTGTCCGCTATGGCAAAAGGTATAGGTCTGGACTTCACATGTCTAACAGGAACAGCTCCTTCCTTCAAACGAATTCTATGTGAAAAGTCTTTTAATAGTCCCATTTTCTTCTGGTGCGTACCGTTCACAATCTTAACTTCTTCTTTCTGCTTGTCACTAGCGTTGACAATCAAGACTTGCTCATTTTCACAGGGATCTAACCTGATCCGCAGACCAGCTTGATCTCTCCAGCCAATGATGTTAACTCCTTTTTCTGCAACGTAGATCCTCACTTCTGCTCTCCTGTCTTTAAATTCTACAATACTTGAAAACCAGCCAATAATCTTGATTCTTGACCCTTCAAATCCACCAGGGTTTTTTATATCAGGATCATTTAGTTTGCTCTTAAGACCGCTTGTCAATAGATTTTTCCAGGTTTTCTTTGTGATGATCGTCCATGGAGAACAACTGTCTACCTTTACTTTGAGTTTCCAATTGTCAATTATTATGACACAACTCGGACATTTGAATTCTCCCTCGGGTGGTTCACGGATGGTGAATACCCTTTCTTCATCTGATTCATCATCCTCATCTTGTATGACAGAAATTATCTTTTTTTCGTCTGCATGTGACAGCAAAGTGACCCTTAATTCCACAATTCCCACATTTTTGTCCTATTGCAGGACAACGTTTGGCATAAGCAAAGTGTCCTAATCTTCCACAATTATAGCATCTGTCGCCTTCTTTAGATTGTGGGGTACTCGGCTTGGGTTCGGCTTTCGCCCAAACTTTCCCTCTGACTGAGTGTCCTTTGTTCTCAAATCCTCTAGATCTATTGTTCTTGACAGCATTGTTTTCTGCTCGATCTCTTGTCCTCAGAGCGTTGACCATACCTTGTTCTCCTGAGTCTAGTGTGGGTTTGTCATTCTGTTGCTGCATATTCAGAACAGCCTCCTGTTTTCTATTTTTCATTTCTTTGGAGCACAAATGACTGTGTTCTATTTGTTTGGCAATAGCCATAGTTTCCGGCAAAGATGGGTTTCCCACCATCCAAAGTCTGTCTTGAACCAAACTATCCTTTGCGTGTATGATAATCTGATCTCTTACGAGTTCATCCAGGGTGATCCCATTGCCAAAGCGACATGTGCGTGACAACACTCTTAAAGCTGATACATAATCTTCGATAGATTCATGTTCCTTTTGAGTCCTGGTGTAGAAATTATACCTGTTTATAGCTACATTAGTCTCAGGGGTATAATATTTGTCTAGCTGTCTCATAGCTTTTTTGTGTTCATCAGTATCCCCAGCTTCATCTATTGGCAACTCTGGTAACTCCCTGTATTTTCTTTGTCCTTCCAACCCCAGAGCGTGAAGCAGTAGTGATTTCTTCTTGTGGGGGGTTAGACCTTCCTGGTCAACTGTTTGAACATAGTTTAGCCAAAATCCCTTCCATTCCAACCAATTGACCACGGGTTGTCCTGCAGTTGGAAGGAAACTCGCTGGGGGTTGTATGCTAATGCCTTGCATTGCTCTGTATGGCTATGTTCGTGATAGATGAGACTTCAATGAAATTGCTCCAATTTCAGTGTTCAAACTGCCTTTAATACTTTAAATTCCACTCCCTTTTCTTTTTTTTTTTTTTTTTAAAAAGAAAACAATTGCTGAGTGTCAGAAGTACTGTGAAGAGGATGAGGAGACTATCGTTAACTCCTCATTCTGCCTGACTCCAGGAGGAACGGATCACGTGATCTGTGTCTGTGGGGCGGGTCCCCTTTTTCAATACACCAGAGGCGCAGTGTTTATCCGGGTTCCAGTCGGCCCTGCAGCCAATCATATTCGCTTAAAGCCACACAAAAAATAAACACAGCACAAACCAACATGGGTTTGCGCGTCGATTCGGAGCATCCGCTCTCTTTCCTGTACACGGTATCGTGTACAACAGCACAAACCAACGTGTTATATCACGTTAGTTCGAAGCGTCCGCTCTCTCTCCCCCAATGCAGCACAAGCCAAGTACAGCGCTGTGCGGCGGCTTGGAGCGCCCGCTCTTGATTCCTGCTCTCCGACGTCTTTGTGGGTCCTCAGGACGGCGGCAATCCTCGTCGCCAAATGAGGTATGCCAGGGAAACAAAGGTAGTAAACAAACAAGGCGTTTATTTACTTATATGGATCCGGCGCCCTGCACTGCCGCTCACACTCTGATCTAAGTCCCCCTCTTCTCTAACTCTCACCATCGAACCTCTTTCAAACTTAAACATTCCTAACCTTGCAGCAGGCAGGGACGCCGTAGCTAGGAAACAACCAGCAAACAAAGTGCCTAGGGGACGGGAGAGGGGAAAGTGCAGTACATGGGATAGAAGAATAAATAAGATAAATATAATCGGCCAAATGGCGGAAAGTGCAAGGTAAGAGCAGAACTTAAGTGCTGGTAGGGGGACTGTAGGGATACAGAAAACAGTCCCTAGGAGTGGGGGTTGCCAGGGAGGCAGGGCAGGTAAGCAAAAGGCGGGACCTGGCCCCAAGATCAGAAAGGGTGGTAGGTAACCAGCACAGTTTCAGCCAGGAATTTCAGCAGGGGAGAGAGGCAGAGACACCAGAAGCAAAGAAGAAGGTTTTGAGGTGTTTCCGGAGCCGGAGATGGTTCTCCTCAAGTTTCAGGGAGGCAGGAAGGCTGTTCCAGAGGGAGGCCCCTGCCGAAGAGAGAGATCGACCACCAACTTGTTGCTTGGAGAAGCGACTAACCCTGAGGGAGTTGGAGGCAGATGAGCGAAGAGCCCGAGAAGGAAGGTATTTGGGAAAAGGGAGTTGAAGGTATTGCAGCCCCAGAAGGCCTTATGGACAATGTATAGGGTTTTGAACTTAATCCCTGCAGCCACTGGGTGCTAGTGCAGAGATTTCAGTGCTTGAGAGATAAGATCCCTGGGCCTGAGACCAAGGACAAGTCTTGCAGACCTGTTCTGGATAAGTTGCATTGGGCGGAGAGTAGAGGCAGGCAGCTTTAGATAGAGGCTGTTGCAATAGTCCAGCCTAGAGAGACCAGGGCTCTGGAGATGGTGAGCTTCTGGGGGAAGGAGAGGAAAGGAAGAATACCTCTGAGGAGCTGGTAGTGTGACTTCTTAGAGACGTTAGAGATGTGAGGAGTGAAGGAGAGTGTGGAATTGAAGATGACTCAAAGGTTTTTAGCCTTGCAGGTGGGAGCAGGAACAGGGCCTAGAGAGGCCGGCCAGAGAGCTGCAGGGAAGGAGGGAGTGGGTGTGCCGATGAGTAGAATCTTAGTCTTACTGGCAGAAGGCAGAGGTCATTGGCGGCACACCACTCCTGGATAGCAGACAGACAGTCAGAGATGAGGGAAGAAGAGGAGGAGGCCGAGGGAAGCCTGAAAATGAGCTGGGTATCATTTGCATAGCACTGAGAATTGGGACAGAGAGTGGCGATGCGGTGGGCAAGGAGTGCCAGGTATTGGTTGAACAGCCAAGGAGAGAGGTCAGATCCCTGGGGGACACCACAGGTAGAGAAAAAGATATCTGAGAGGAAGGACCCAAGTTGGACCAGGGAGGGTCGGCTGGAGAGGAAAGAAGTCAGCCACGCCAGGGCCTGTCCAGTGATACCCAGGTTATCACAGAGACGGTTGAGCAGGATGGCATTGGTACTTATGGCAAACCTGATGTATTACATGATGTGGGATGTGAACTTGGCAGGATCCCCTGTGAAAAGGATGATTCATGACAAATGCATACAACATCTAGAGTGAGTCAATCTTTCCATGTAAATGTCATGTAGGACACCATTTCTGAAGCCTTTACTTCATTATGGAGAACTTAATAATTCGGTGTGATCACACCACTGGAGAGGTCACACAATACAAGAGTGACTACCAACAGTAAGCAAGAGATGTTTTGACTTTCTGTGCATTATTCACTAAGCTCTTTGGAAAGTATATCCAGAATGGTTCTTAGTCATTCCATCGACATCCATAGCATCGACCGACCAATCCATCTACAAAAATGCATTGGAATAAAGTGCATCAAATGCATTTTTTTAATGTACTTTTTCAATGCCCCCCCAACCTCCCTTTTTTACCCTTTAAACCGCATTAAAAGAAAAATAAACCCAACCCTTTACCTACCAAAAATATGCATTCAATGCAATTTATTTCGATGCTATATTTGTAGATGCATTCGTCTGTTGATGCTATGGATTCGATGCAATGATCAGATACCATCCAGCATATGTCCAATTGTGTGGTTCGCACTACCAACCAGGGGGTCTATTGTTTGCGATATCTTCACCATACCAATCCCTAAAATTATCACATTGTTTTCTTAGATCTTAACGAAGAGACAGCAATGATCTTCCTGATTTTCCAGCATTGGGGATTCTGGATTAACAGATGTTTTACCTTGCTAACATTTCTTTGCATGTGACCTGTCTCTAGGTGTGATATGTGAATTTTCTAGTGTTTTTTTTATAAATTCACAAGAGAAGTTAGAAGTAGCCATTTTCCAGTTCCTTTGAGGCCATATCCATCAAGCCAGTTCTAATGAAGTGGCCTTGAAAAACTCAACGAGACCAGCATGGCAGCCAGCATGAAGAAACAAGACCACCTCACAGCCCCTGCAGTAACAGCACTGTCTAATGTGGATTAACCCCTTAAGTGCCAAGGACGGATATGCCCGTCCTTTTTGCATAGACTTGTAGAATAGCCTAGCACTTCAGGCTGCAGCAAACCCCTTGAATTCTGGAACAAAGCTCCAGTAAATTTGCAGGTGTTGGCCGCACACTGGGCAGAAACACTAGCATGTGAAGGACCAACATGCAAACAAAACACCTGCAAGAGCTCAAACGCCTAAGACATGCTATCAGATTCCTAAGAGAAGACCGCCCGTGTGGCCTCAATCTCTAATTGGGAGCAGGTATGTGCTCCATGGGAGGATATTGAACAGTGAACTCTATATACAAGTCTTTCACTAAGAAAATGGGCTCATAAAGCACTTGAAAATGGGACTAGTCTGTCTTATTGACAGCCCTCGTGCCACAGAATACAGCCTCTCAATCCCTTCATCCCTAGGTTCCTCCCACTCACGGTCCTTGCCACAACTAACCTCTGTCATTTCCTCTGAGATTCCCTTTAAAAATAAATATGGGCATGAGCAGGTAGTAGAGAACGACAGGGATTTCAGGAATTTTAACTCCAGAACAATGATACAAGCAGGGCTCAAGCTGAGGGTACATGCGGGTAGACAGCGTCCGCCGCCCTCTTTCAGAGGGCGGACACTACCTCCCCCCAGGTATTTTAGAGGCAGTGCGTAAAATGAGAAACTCTGACTGCCTTTTTGGAATGTATGAATTTACACCGGTGGGGGAACTCTGACTACGATGCCTAGGTTCACAGGTGGGCACTTCCCCCCTGCACCATCTAACCTGATGAAAAAGCGCAAATGACTAAAGGCGAAATGTCACATTTCGGGACTGCATATTCCAGGGAAACATTGATATTGATTATTGGAGTTTAAAAGATGCACACCATATGTTCTCTTGTTTTTGTGTGTGTGTAGATTTTATGAATTGAAAATAACATTTGGTCCGTGCAATTTGTATGGTTATGCAAAACAATTGAATGAGATGTGCATATGTCACCTTGATATGCTAATTTCTGGTGATGTCACACCCCACTGCCTATGCTAATGAATTCCCCCCTGGATATAAGATTGAATACTGATGCCAAATGTTTTGATCACGTCCCAAAAAACTCTTACGAAGAGTGTCGAAGTAACATACACCTTTCTCTCATCCCCAACTGATCACATTTGAACTCATTCTCTAATCGACCAATTCTTAAAGCACAGCACCTGACCCCTCTGCCCAATCGCCACCAAAGTAACCTAAAACTAGCTCCCAACCTTCTAGAACATGGGCTCGTCCAATTCCACATTACATCTGCTTAATGCATTTATTAAAAAAACATCCGATCCATCCATAGACTCCTCCAACCAAACCCATACTATATCTCCCGTCACTGCCCTGTCTTCCCTCTTCCCCCCATTTGCGCCGTGTCTCCTTCCTTTAAATGTTGTACAATTCTCCAGCGCACTGTTCGTGGGCTACCTTTTAGAAATCAGATTTTTTCATTCTTTCTGAGGTTACCTTTTATTTTGTATAACTCCACCCACAGTGCCTCCCCCACACGCCAGTGTTTGCCGTAATTCCCTCCCATGCTGCCATTTTGTCCTCTCTCTGCTGTCATTCCTCATTCCTTCCCTCTCTGCTAAATGTAAAATGCATTAAACAGTGACAAACACCACAACAATTGGCTTTGACACTGCTTGTTTTCGTTCTTAAACTTTTTATCTTGGGTGTTCATTTTTGCATTCTAAACGTATTATTTGCAATGGTTTATTATTATTCACACCTCGATGCATACCAATCAACATTAATTACGGGAGCCCACTAATCCTTGCTTTTTCACTTGCACACCTCCCATGCGCTTTCTAAAAGACAAAAGATCTTTCAAATAATTCCTTTAATCCGATTTACAAAGCATTTCAAGGTGGCAAGACCTGAGCGTGATTTGCCTGGCAGCCATAGATGAGAGCAGCATAGCACCCCATGCAGTACAGTACAAGGGAGCACCGCTACTGTTTCCATTGATTTTAAACCAAATTGACATCCTTGTTTACAAAACAATTATGTGAGAGATGGTAACTAATGAGGCTTATGAAACATTTTCTATATCCGCGTGAGACCTTTGTAACTGTGGCTTGGACCTGTTTTTCAAATGCTAGATTTGTTGATGGCAGCTTGGTTGCTATGTGTAACCGGCAGGTGCGGGCCGGTTGAGCCATGCACTGGTGTATTGGCCTACACCAATATGTGTGCACCATGGACTACTTTTGAGTGGGATGAAGTCAATAATGTGTTACACATTTCCAGGATATTTACGTTATTTATTTATTTATTACATTTGTTACACGCCCAGACCCTGGGGTATCATGGCGTGGTTACAGACATCTTGGTAATTGATCATACAAAATAGGAAGAAAAAGAAGAGACATGCAGGGAGAATATTTACAATGATCGGATCAAGCAAAAGAGCAAAGTAATTACAAGATAAGTTCCTAGGGGGTCAATTTGTAAATATACATTTCCAGGGCGTGTTATGGGTCCCAGTCCAGACCTGGGGCCTTGCATGGTCACGTCCTGCCCAATAGTTAATAAACAGAAAGGGGCGTAAGGGACCACTGAATCCATGTATTTATTTATTTATTTATTTATGTTTTATTTGATTTGGCTGAATGGTTTTCAACCTTTCAAAAAGAAAACAAATATAAGCAATTACATATGTTGACATTATACAAATATTACACGATTGCAGAATTTTCACAGAATATTAAAACAATGTTGGAGAGTATAAAATTGAAAAGGTTGTTTAAATATTAGATGAATTCAAAATGCACTCCACAATACTTATAATAGTAACTAATAAACTCTATTTACACGAATGTTAGAATGACATTTGCCAAAGAGAACACTTCATTGTGCATAATATAAAGAAACTGTTTAAGCATTGTCTATGTAGGTTAATCTAGATCCATTTTCAACTTAAATTAATTAAACAAAGATTCTAAAAATTGTACAACCGCTATTTTGACTGCTATTCCGGTTGACGAAAAGATGTTGAGCCAAACTTCACTCATTGACAAAGGTAAATAAGTATTAAGCAAATCTTTGAAGTGTATGTCGCGCTTCAAGACTAGTTTATTTATTTGTTTTACATTTGTATAGCGCACAAAGCAGCCCCTAGGCATCGCAGCGCTGTTCCTTGTAATTACACTTGGTTACAGAAGGGAAAGAAATACATCACAAAACTTTGGAGAAACAGAACATTTCATTATGCATTTATAGCAGGTGTGAGTTTAGAGTAGCTGAGGTGCAGGCAATGTGCTGGGCACTCAATCATCAGATGCTGCAGGGTTTCTCTTTGAGCATTATCATTACAAAATCGACATGAGTTTTGTACTTTAGGGATTATTCCACGTCTGGATAAAATGTCATTAGTCGGCCAAAGATTCAGTCTGAATCAAAGAAATTGTTGTCCGATGTAATGGAAAGGGCTATTTATTGGGTTTTTATAAGGCACTAATCTACGAATAATGTCATTTCTTTGGTAGGTCTGGAAAATATCTGGAGCTACACTAATGTCCCGACTGTCGGGACTCGGGGCCAGCTAGCCTTTTGGCTGTAGTCCCTGAGCTTCTATCCAGGCTACAACCCAAAGACCCTGGGGCATAGCGACTCCCAGGCCCCCTAGCGATGCCTCTGGTTTGCACCCCCTGAGAAGGGGAAGGGAGAGGGGAATCCAATCTTTCAGTATTCCCAGAACTTTCACATTGAACAGCTGAAAAGGAGGGGCAGTGGGGTGAAGAGCTTAGTACATAACAAGAGCAGACAACAGAATACAACTCTGATTTATCCACCTCAGAAGCTCCAATAAGCATCTTGGAATCGCCCCTTCAGGGCTGACGTCACCATGAACCCCTATGCGCCCTTGTACTAGCACTCACACCTTTGCAGACTCAACTCCTTCATCCCTGCCTCAGAATTTTAGAATCTCTCATCCACCCTGGGTTCCTCTCCCAAATGAACGATGGCAAGGGCCTTCTCACAGGTGACCTGGCCACCACCTTGGCCTTCTCAATTCCATCCATCATGCTCCCCCTGCCTTATCACAAGCCAGAAGATATTCAACCATACTAAATTACCCTGAGAGAACTGCACAGACTACTCCTCCAGGCCAGCTTCGGTTACATGTCTTTCCATCGAAAATGTTTCATCTACACATTTTTCCATCAAATTTTTGTAAGGAAATTTCTTTTTTGGGGGTTTCCACCTAACCCCATTTTGAACCCTTAAAAACCCACCCCAAACAAAATTAAACCTTTACCCCACACAAATATACATATTTTCGTTAGAAAGTATTCAAAGGAAAATGTTTCGATGGAAAATTATTAGGTGGAAAGACTGGACGCGACCTACATCAGTTTCCAATCATCCTTCAAGGAAATGGAGACATGGACCAATCATGCGCAGGACACTAAGTGGAGGCTATTATTATTCTTCCAGGTAACTCCAGTTACTGGGAAGACACAGTGTGGGAAACATCCATCCATGCATTCCACTCCTCAGCGGCTCACATCTAACTGACACACTGTGAACATACACTCGATGTTTACAGTTAGATCAGGCCAAATGGCATGCCATCATATGTGTCTTGCAGGACCAGCGCTCAGTCGTACACACAATGAGGCTCATTTCATAATAAATAAGGGATAAACCAAGGAAAGCATGTTTTCTGCTCCAGCTCATTTTCATGCAGACGTAAAACCAAAGATTTCAATGGACTACACCTTGGTTTAGAACCTGCTAAAGACCAGACAGATTCTAGTTGAATCCAATATAAACATTCTGCCTGCAAAGCTTATTTTCAGGCAATAGTTTATATCTCTCAAAGCAGAGAGTAAAACTGAAAAGAAAGGGCAATTTCAACCTGTTTTACTCTTTAGTTTTGCTCTCAGTTTTGAGACTGATGAACGATGCATGCAGGGGAACGAACAGCACGCAAGTGAGAGTGCTGGTGGTTGCCTGCATGCAATTTCCATTTTTAGTAAAAAATTACGCCCAATTTGTCAGAAGGAATGGGGCCCATCCTGCCCCTTTAAATCTTGAACAAAATTCAAGACACATGAAAGATGAGAGGTTCTGGTTTGAATAGGGTGGATTCTGGTATTGGGCTAGGCGCTGTCATGTCACTTGTACGTGCGATGCATTGTAGAAGATTTGTATGTATAATGCATAGAATGTAGGATAGTGGAATCAGTGGGAGGTTCAACCAGAGACATTTGGAGTCCCTGTGTGGTGGGCACCGGTGTGCTGTGTTACCTGTCCCATTGCATCAAACCTGCAGAATTGGAATTCGCACAATAAAGATGTCTTTGCATGTAATATTGGACCATAACGAAAAACGACCACCGTGCTCAGGCGAAACTGAGGAATGTTACTAAAGAAAGGCAACTTTAAGACCAGGGAAACATGGAAGATGGCCGAGATCCATTCATTCCATATGCTCTCCAAACATTCTATTATTATTATGAGGATTATTGTTATTATTATTGTTAGTATTATAATAAGTCTCATCATTATTATTCATAGGATATTTATTGAGCACAAATCTTTGCTTTGAGAAGCAATGTATCATTTTAGAAGTAATTGGGAGAAAGACACAGTAAGCAAAGCAGAGATACAAGGGAAAAGGATCCAACAATGCGGGAAAGGGACCACAGCAATTTTTTACCTAGTGATCTACTTGCAACCAGGGTAGGAAACAGGGGGAGACAGATCACCCAGTATTAGGTTAGGTCTGGAGTGGAGAGTGTGTGGACCTACATGTAAGGTAGGAGCTATTCCTTGAAGATGAGGGTCTTGAGCTCCTTCTTGAAATGTAGCCGCGAGGAGGAGTCTGGTGTTGGTGTGGAGGAAGTTCCAGAGTCTGGGAGTGTACACAGAGAAGGCCTGTCTTATCATTCTTTCCTTCCTGCACCAGAGTTCAAGCCGGCACATGTTACTACTTCTGGTGTACTGCAGGCCTCGAGATGCTGAGTTTCTCACTCATTTACATTAGGGACTTCAGGGTGACGGCCTTGCAGCAGGATTTGAAGATGAATCTCAGTCTTACTGGCATTAAGGCAGAGGTCGTTGGTGGCACACCATTCCCGGATAGCAGAAAGACAGTCAGAGATGAGGGAAGGAGAGGAGGAGGCCCAGGGTAGCCTGAAGATGTGCTGGGTATCATCCGCATAGCACTGAAAGTTGGGGCAGAGAGCGGCGATGCGGTGGGCAAGAAGTACCAGATACTGGTTGAACAGCCAGGGAGAGAGGTTAGATCCCTGGGGTACCCCACAGGGGTAGAGAAAAATATGTCAGAGAGGAAAGACCCCAATTGGACCTGGGAGGGTCGATTGGAGAGGAATGAGGTCAACCATGCCAGAGCCTGACCAGTGATGCCCAGGTCATCACAGAGACGGTTGAGCAGGATGGTATGGTTGACAGTATCAGAGGCAGAAGAGAGATCAAGCAAAATGAGAACACATGGAATGTTAGAGTCAAGGTTCGAGAGCAGGTCCTCACGGATGTTCAGGAGAGCAGTTTTCGTGCTTCTGGCAGCTCTGTAGCCAGACTGATGGTCATGAAGACTACCAACAGATTCAGTATGGAGATTAAGCTGTGAGATGGCCAGTTTCTCCAGGAGCTTGCCCAGGAAGGGAGTGATAGAGATTGGGCGATAGTTAGCTGGGCAGGAAGGGGGGCAGGAGGGTTTCCTAAGAAGGGGGTGCACAAGGGAGTGCTTGAGAGGGGATTGAAAGACTCCAAAGGCGAAGGATTGATTGCAGAAGTCAGCAAGGGCAGGGGCCAAGGAGTCGATGTGGTCCTTGATAGTTTTGGAGGAACAGGGGCTGCTCCTTAGCACGTTACTAAGTAGACCATGCCAGAAAGCTGCTACCCACAGAAAGTCAATAGGTATGAGGATGTTAAACAAAGAATGCCGAACCCTGAAATGTGGAACCAACACAGCGGTTCCTGGAATAAGTGAGTAGTTTGTATCACAATGGATAATACCCACAGCCAGCACCAGGGTCGGACTAGGACAAGAAATAGGCCCAGAAACGCAAAATAAAATGGCCCACCGCTCCCCTCAAGATCCTTAACCTCTGATGACATCATCGGAAGTGATGTAATTTGACCCCACCCGAAGGTGACATCCCGAGAAGCAATGACACACGACCTTTCACTCCTTGACAAAACGGGAAGTGGCATCAAATAGCATTGTTCCTCCTAAATACACTACAAAAATATGGTTCTGATTTTGCTAATGTGATATACATTTCATACAAGAATGGATCACCATATGTATCATTAATATCTGTGTGTATAGATCCATATTGTCAAATTACTGTGAATGCAAGTAGACGTCCAAGGCCAAATGATAATATGTTATTGTATAGCACTTACGCTTAAGCTCTTTTTTATAGAACAAATATGCATACAATATCACCCAACCTGTGTTGGTACTCATTTATCGACCTCAGAAGGATGAAAGGCTGAGATGGCCTTGCTGGGATTCGAACCTGCAACCTGCAGATCACACACAAATCGCAGAAGCGAGCGCTGAATCCACTGAGCTATCACATCGGCTATAGTAAAATGAGCAATTAGTTAAATAGTTAAAAGCCCCTGGCTCTGATAGCATACCACTTTGCATATTGAAACAAGATCCATGGTTGTAGGCACACATCTTGAAAACTAAATTTGATAATATCTTTTATACTGATACTATCACAGTCACTTGGTCAACAGAAATAATTGTGCCAATCTACAAGAAAGGTGATGCATCCGTTCCAGCTAATCTTCACCCCATTGCCTTATTGGATGCTCCCACAAAGGTTTTTGCAGTGCTGATTCTGAATCAACTAGAAACCCACACTCATAAGCAAAATTCCCTATCTCAATATCAAGTAGGTTTCAGAAAATATATGGGAAGGCGTCTTAATCCAACAATACCCGCACACATTGTGCACCAATCTAAAACTGCAAATACAGGGCCCATTGACATGGCATCCCTAGATTTTACATCGGCCTTTGATTGCATTATCTGGAACATTCTTTGGAACAAGTTGGTGCATTGTGGCTTCCCATTGTCCCCTATTGCCTTGATTGTGAAAATTCACACCACACAAGTTACATGGTCAGAAAGTAAAAGCAAGAGGAAATATAGAGGCTGAGTACCCCAAAAGGAAATATACCAAACGCAGGCTTATAAAGATTCACAGATCTTTATTCTAAAACTGTACAGTTACAAAGAAACAAAGTATCAGATAGCTAACTGGCCCTCAGTACATCACAGCAAATACCAGCCCTTTCTGTGTGAGAAGTGAGAGGTACTGGACGTCTAAACAGTTGTACATTTTATACATTTCCAATCATAATGTCCAGCCCCTCTGCAAGTTAATAATCCATGGTTTAGAGTTCATGTTGAGGTCACTTCTGGTTTGTCCGGCAATTGCCATGGATCATTCTCAGTTGACATACAAACAAGTCACAATGGCAACAGTGTATTCTTGGATTTAACAATAAGCCTTAACACATGTCCTTTACAATGCAGTTCAGCTAGTGTCCACGTTTAATATTTGTTCAGCATTGTGGTCGATATATGTCAGCGGATCAGACTTATTGATGCAGACAATCCTCTGTCTACAAGTCAGGCATGGGACAAGGTCTCTTTACTCAATCCAAATTTCAAAATGCTGCAAACTGCACCTACAGTGTATGCCAGCATTTCCATTGTAAACCATTTTCATGATGCATGGCCTACAATATGCCACCATTCCCCTTTCATGATGCTCCGACTCGATGATATAACAAAACATTGTGATCTCCGACCTATGATGAGTGCTGAACAGTACAGACCAAAATATCTGAAATTATTTAGCCACAGCCTACATGGGAACAGTAAGTGCCATGCTAGTGCATAATGAAACAACATGACCAATCACCAATACACGGATACAGCACATACAAATACCAATTCTCTATATGAAGTAGAAAACACACATGGAACAATACAGCTACAGATATCCAATCATCTTTCTACAAGTCAGGCATGGTACAAGGTCTCTTTACTCAATCCAAACATTCGGCCAATGGACAGTTCATACATTAACTAATGTACAAAGTGCAGGACGGCTTAGTTACAAGCGGGAAACACTATCCACCATTTTGGAACACAGAGTTACATTGCAATAGAAATCAAAATGGAGGATGGACCTAAAATGGTGGCGAAATCGATCTAGAATCGGGACTTTGCAACGCGGTTTTCTTCGCAGAGTGACTGGGCTTAGGCCAAAATATACAATAAAGGGGGCACGCTATGATATCCCGTTTAACAAGAACTAACCAACACAGTTCTCTCACCGAACCCATCCCAACATATGTGGGGGGGGGGATTAAGCAGGGTTGCAATTTGACAGCAACGCTGTTTATCCTCTACCTGTCGGATATGGATAAAATCTGGGACTTAACAGTCTCCTTTCTTGTGAGAATTGGCAATCTGACACACAATTGGTTTGCATTCGCTGATATATTGCTATTTGATCATGCTCCTTTCGGGCTGCAGGCAAAACTTCACTCCTTTGCACAGTATGCTAACGACTTAAATTTAATATCTAATGCAAAGAAGTTAAGGATTATTATCTTTAATAATCGAAAATGCAACATGGTATCCTATATGTGGTTTATTAATGAACTTCCAATTCCACGTGCTCAGGAGTTTTGCTATTTGGGGTACAATCTTACAGACACACAATCCTTGGTAATGCGAAGAGCTTCACTCAACTTGGTAATGCGAAGAGCTTCACTCAACTTCAAAGCGAAACTGTTCATATCTCAAATGCCGATGATATATAGAAATTTACAACAAGCCACTAATTCTACTTAAAGTTGAATCAATCATCTTTTATGGGTTAGATTTGTACTTAATGCCCAAATTGTCCCTTTTCTGGACTTACTGCAAGCTAGAATTTGGAGACAGTGTTTGAATTTAGCGAACTCCCTTACGAATACTGTGTTGAGACATGGGCCCTCATTAGGACCCAGGCGTTAAGGGGTTTACAGCGCCGTAAACGGCGCCGACCCTTAACACCTGATTCCAAGGTCCCTTTGCGGGATGGTGATTTTAACGCCTGCTTTTTGCAGGCGTTAAAACCCATGCCGCAAAGGGACCTTGGTGCTAATTATGCCACCGTAATTTACGGTGGCGTAATTAGCGCCTTTCCCCATTCCCATTATGCCCTATGGGGCAAAAATGGGAATGGGGAAGGGTAAAATGGGAAATGGGGATTTACTGCCCCACTCACCTTGGAATGGGGCGGTAAATCCGCCATCCACCATGGTGTAAATGTAGTTTACACCATGGTGGTAAGGTACGACCCAGGCGGTAACTTACCGCCTGGCTCGTAATGAGGGCCATGAACTGGGATTGGTCTCTCTTCCCGTACACTATCAGTGGAGGCTTCTTCACAACTATTGTAAAATGATCTCTCCACCTCCAAATTCTCTTTATGAGGAACTGCATATAATTTTGGAACGAGGACAACCTCTGTCAATTGTCTCCTTTCAAAAAACATGGACATTCTGCCTGCGGATATAGGCTTAGCGCGTGATGACTTATTATTTCATCTTGGACATGTAGGAAAAAATTCTTTGATTATGACTGGAGCAGAACTGTTGATGCATCGAGTCAATATACATGTTACAAAGACAATGCAAAATGTACTCTTAATAGGCATCCTTGCCAGCTATATCTCTTACGCTTTCCTTCGCATAAGGCACGAGAGACTTAAGATTCAAGCTTAATCAGATGTGGACATATGAAAACATACTGGGCACACATACGACCACAAATGACCATAGAATCCTGTAGGTTCTGCACAGCTGACAACCAGACTGAAACGCGTAAACATCTGGTGTTTTATTGTGTATATTTTAACAATCAGTGAATTAATGCATTCGGACAAGAAGTTACTGGCAATACTTGAATCTCTGTGGGCGCGCTGTATAATTGAAAATCAATTTGAAAATCGTATTGCCACTACCACAGCTCCTTGATTACATTAAAGAGGCACTGGGTCATTTAATGATTGTATCTACTGGTTAACACGATCTTCTGTAATTATACTTTCTTGTTAGTGTATTCTGTCTGATTTTACTCCCCTTCATCAGGAGTCATCAGGAGTCATCAGGAGTCCTAGACAATTTATTGGCTACATATTATTTCCCATGAAGTAAACTTTGATGGCCTGTAGATTGATTAGGTAAAGATCTCACACTAACACTTTCTTGTTAATGTAATCTATTCGCTGTACATTGTTTGATACAGGGTATTTTGGGGTACGACTGGTGCTGCAATCTTAAATTGATATGTACTATTCAAACATGATGAGTCCGCAATACTCTGCCAAAACTGCCGCAAATTCTGTTTCGAGAACAGAATTATGTGTATTATTTCAGATCACTACAGTTGTGTAATCTTAGCCTCCCGGTCAGGACTAAAGGAAAAGGTTTAAGTGGGCAACACAGCATTGTTGTATACACTGATCTGCGCACAATTTGTTTTACGGATGTGCAGTATGTTTCCACGGCTCTCCTCTGGGATCTCAAACAAAAATGCATATTTCTTTATATACGTACTCTCCATCAAATATATCTTGTTATCTGGACATGAAATTAAGCACTGTTCTAACTGCACCATTTTTCACACAGTGTCTGTTCTGAATATGGACCACTAGACAAAGAGAAGAATTTTGAAAAAAACATTTTGTTTAATTCTATTCAATATGTTTTAAAAAAATATTTGATGTATGTGTTTTATAGCATAACATGGGCTGTTGATACTGGATATACATATGATTATGGTTTGGAGATTCATTGTTCTTTAATTTGGAATGTTGTAAAAGTTTTACATTTGAAACCAAATACAACAATAAAATAAAAAATAAAAATGAGCAATTATTCTGTAGTGGATACCATTAAACTGGTAACTGAGATTTAACAGCAGATCAGTTAAATTCATCAGGTCTGGTGCAAATGTGGCCGCATGTCAAGTCTGCTTGCATCTAGTTTCAGGCTTCAGAGGTTGGCAAAATAGGGAAAGCACCGCAATCACAGGACATCCCATACTCTGAGCACTCGTTATCTCCTACTGCATGAGGTAACGAGTGCTCAGAGTATGCAAACAAACACCCTGAAGAGCATGCCAGGGAGATGGGAAAGATAGATACATTACAACAAAGCATTCATTGTGCCACAATGACGTCAATGGCCCCTTGATGTGCTATGATCAAATATTTCTACACTGTTGAAGCTTTTAGGCACAAGGATATTGTGAAGTGACCGAGGATACCAAGAATGAATGTCTTGTGTTGATCGTAACAGAGACAGCGGCAGAAAAAAAACCATACTATTACTGCAACTTGTGAAAAGCAAAATACCTAGTCCGAAATCGATGCTTATTCTACTCTAAAATTGGTTGTTTATCACTAAAACAAAAGCACAGCTGGGGGTGGGTGGACAATACGTACTGTACACAACTAAAAAAAAATAAAAAAAATAAAAACAACATAATATGGGCGCGGAAAAACACCCGTGGCCCACATCTGTAAGAATCTACCTGGTTATGCTGAACGCATAAAGAAATACCACGATCAGTGGGTCACAGAACTGAAGGGAGAAGGACTTCCCCAAGTATGGCCAGAAGGGGGATCGTTTGATAAGAGTGTCCTAGATATGGTGGCCACATGCATATTCATGAAGTACAAAGGAAAACAATTTCATAATAGAAGAGAAATACTAGTCTTGTGGAGGTTATTTGAGGAAGTGCCTCCCCTCAGAAGGAAGAAGTCGGTGTCTAACCTGCCCTCCACAGTTGATAGTAGCTTATTCATACCTGAAGTTGGAAAGGAACAGGTAAGAACAGAGGGATCGATTGAGGTGACACGATTGTACCCCCTCCTAATCAAACCAGTGCCAGCAGAAGGTTATAGTGACCCCCTGCAGCACCTACAGCCACCCCACAACCAACTGCACCACCCCCATACGAGGGCCCCAGACAGTGCAGACAGGTAAGCACCCCTGCAGTAGATATATAGAAAAATTGACAGAGGACCTAGATTACAGGCTCTCCATGAGTTATCTAGAATAAGAAATATATGTGAGCAGAATGGAACTAATGTTGTTAGAGGTGAGCAAACACCGAGGGCGCAGGCACTTGACAAGTCATCTGAAGAGGGATGGAAGAAAGGGGAAATACTGTTCAGAATTCAGGAAAAGCCAACTCGACTAATAGAACTGGGGCAACAGCAGATGGATGAAAATACAGGCGATGAAGGAATGGCTACCGGGGGCATGGAAGAATTGTGGTGCGATATTGAAGACGATGAACAGGAAAGTGGGAGGTTGAGTGTGGCTATAGGAGGAGGGTCCGGTAGAGGAGAAGGAACATCTCTGGGAAGAACAATGGAAGAGGAATGGACAGGGAGGTTAAGGAATAGAATGGGAAGAATGGCACCATTAGGAAGGAAAGGATTGAAGGTAAATAGTGGTAAGACGACAAAGGGCAAACTACAACTCCCAATGATACATAGGGGAGGTGGGAGACCAAATCATATACCCTGGGCTCAGATGGACAAAGCCAATTTGTTAAAATCATTGCCTCGCTATCTGGAGGGGCAAGTAAGTGGATATATGCATTCGAAAGCACACTGCAGGAGTGCCATTAGCAGTAGGAGATGTCAAAAGTCTACTAATATCAGCAGTGGGAGATCAAGCAGATAGGGTGTGGGCAAAGGCTGGCTTCCCAAGCGTGACACTGGATTGTGATCGCCACGATGGAGCATCTTTTAACACAGTGCACGCAAGGGTATGGGATGCATTAAGAGAAACACACCAGATTTACAATCAGTAACACAGTGCACAATGAATGATGGGGAGGATGCTATGGATTACATTTTTCGGGTGCAGGTGATGTGGAGATCCGAGGCGGGCATGCCCTGGTATCAGTCAACATCTTTATTTTACTTTATAATAAAGAGAGGACTCCCTAAAGAAGTACACACATCACTTGCAGGGATTGAAGCAAAAGGGTGGCTGGAAATACAAAGCATAATAGTACACCACTGCAAAAGAATAAAGGAAAGGGAGAAAGAGATTGCTCAAAAAAGGTTGGCAGATGAGGCCAAGCTAGTACAAACGAAACTTGTGAAGGTCGCTGCAGCTGTGGCGGCGCACCCCCACAACAGGGAGGGGGATGAGGAGGAGGGGCTGGTAGCAATACAAGGGAGGATGGCAGCAAATCAAATTGGGCAGGCAACGGGCAGCCACAGTGGAATGGACAGGAGCAATACGGAGGTTCGCAGTGGCAAGAGTGGGCCCCCCATGGAGGACGAGGTGGGTACAGGGGCCGCAGAGGGGGTGGTCATGGGTACGGGGGAAATGGAGGGTATGGAGGACAAGGCCCAAGGGGGGGACAGGGGAACTGTTAGAATTGTGGGAGGTGGGGACATTTCTCACGAGAATGCAGAAGTAGACCAAACAATTTGTATCAAGATATCAAACAATGTAGTCATCCTCACCCAGGGAGCCCTTATGGATTAACCATGGGAGGACCACAGGGTCAGCAGAGCGGGGGTATTTAGAAGAGCGAAGAGAACTCCCTCACAATGTACAGCAGCATCCACAAAACCGCAACCACATGCAATACACACAAGGTAACCCCTTCGCCACGACTGCTAACGGTGCACCAGCCCCATATGGCGGAGTGGCAGTGGTATCAGGGAATGTCTTCAGTGAAGGGGGGAACATGAGACATCCAGCATAGGACAGCCCACAGGGAGCACTTGCGTGTCCAGTTCTATCTATGACCTACGATGCAGCAGAGGAACCATGGATAGGGGCACAGATAGGGTATAAACAGTTCATATTTGTGGTAGACTCGGGAGCTGAAAAATCATGTTTACGTGAAGGACGGTTTACGTTATCTAATCGTAAATTGGAGATGCAGGGGTTCTCTGGGGCTGTTGTCGAAGTTCCTTACACAGAAGATTTAGATGTCACAGTGGGTGGTACGACAGTGAGAGCACCCCTACTATACTACAAACAGTCCCCGATTAACTTGCTCGGAAGGGACCTTCTCAGCATGCTTAATATGACTATCTCCTTCACAGAAAGAGGGATCATTTGCTCCACCCCAGGGATCTGTCCTTTGCGCGTAATGCTCGTGGTGCATGCATAAGCAACAGCACCAGAAGTACGTGGCATACCGGTGGATCCCGATATGTTTATCGAAGGACTGAAAACATTGGCACGCCCAGAGATTGTGCCAGACACAGTGATGTCCCTAGATTTACAAGCAGTTCTAATCTCAGCCAAGAGAATAGCCGTAATTGCAATGGATGTACACGGCTGCGAATGGCGCACAGTGTTGTGCATCAGTGCCGACATTGCATTGCGGGATCTGTCAGACGAAGATCTTTTCTCAGATTCTGAAAGTCACGGTGAGATAATAATGGAAATGGCAATACCCTGTGACATCATGATACAGGAAAGGCAGTGGTAGGGGCACTGCCTTCCTTCTTTGATGATGATATGAAATTAGTGCCCAGTAATCTGTGGACTACAGGCCCCCGTGATGTGGGATTACTGCATGGAGTTACCCCAGTCAAAATAAAACTTAAACCTGGGGCCATTCTGCCCACTGTCCCGAGAAGCAGAGGAGGGGATAAAAGAAATAATCAGTGCATTACTGGCCCAAGGAATAATAGTGCCCTCAAATTCACCATGTAATACTTGTATCTATCCGATTAAAAAATAAAAAGGTGGGGCATGGAGGATGATCCAAGATCTACGCCAACTAAATGACGTCATTCAAAAAGAGTTCCCTTTGGTCCCTTATATGTAAGGATATTTGGCGTGTTACAGTACAGAGTACAACACTACTACACAGGTAGCAAACAGCATAGAGTACAGCACTACTGCACAAGTAGCACATTTTTTTTTGCAGCACCACCACAAGGGTGCGGTGCATTGCTATATGGGTTACCAGATTAACAAGGAAAGACAGACTATTCAGTCAAAAACGATTTTAACATATAAGATGCAAATCTATTTTTACAGTTAAAAGCACATGTGCTCATTTAAAAATGCACTCTATTTTCACCTGAAATGCCTATGGTGCGAGAGACACATTTGAAAATTAACAGCTAACCTATTAACCATTAACCTGACTAATAAAACCTTATTTAACATAACCCACTAATAAAATGTGTTCTCCACTGCAGAATTAGGCATACTCTGAAAGCCATTTAAATGTGTGTGCAGATTTTTTTTTTTCTCTTCTCTGCCTGCTTCTCCGTGTTTTTGTGCACAGTAACTGCAGGAAGAAGGAAGTCAGATTTGCAACAATTGCAAATGTATAAGCGAAGCTATTGTTGAGAGTAGGAGGTTGAGAGATGATGGATTTCATTGGGACACGTCATACAGAGGGCTGAGATGAAAGTTTAAGTGGGCAGTATCGGGGAAAAAGACAGGCAGACATTTTTCTGCACTACTGGGGAGAAGATCTGGCTGTGGGACTCCTGACTGAATGCAGATTCCTGCGTCCTGCTACAGTCAAGATTTGGCAGAGCTGGGAGGAAGACCTTTTCCTGGTTGGAGGCATTCCTATCTGCAAAAGCTGAGAATTCCAGGCAATGACCCCGGTTTGAAAAGGAAAGGCGATCCTTTTACTGGGGTTAATCTTCAAGGGAACCACATTCCGAAAGAGAACAGCTGAAGAAAACTTTGAACAGATAAGGTAATTACATAAGCGTGGGAGCCGTGTGTGCACGAAAATATGCAGTCAGTGTAGGAAAGGGGATTCCTGTGCGTGTCTTAATCAAATACCAATGTTGCAATTTGAGTTCTGTTCTCCGCCACGCTCTTTGCAGTGTGTCATAGACAATGCTTTTACTGTACCATTTTATTTATTTCTGTAAAGAATGAGATCGTGTTTAAATGCAACTTTTATAATACAGAAAAATATTTGAAAACAGACGGGTGGTGTATTTACTATTTACCATTACAATGCCGATGATGTGGGGAGATTTTTAAACAGTGCAATGGTCATTTTAAGACAGATGTGTGCATGTCAGAATCAGTATGAATAATTGTGAGTGATTGTAGCATAGCTTGTTGGAGGTACATGAGCCAACGGGAAGAGAGACTCTCTGAACATAGCTCCCTACCGTATATAAGGTAGTGGAAATTACCACAAGACTACCATATATAGCTCTCTGTCGTAAATAAGTCAGTGAGTTCGCCCATGGTGGCACACCAACACTATCACTGAAAAATGTGGTATTCCTAAAATGTAGGTCTGAGGTCTCTCTAGTGATCACACGAAAAATCTAAGCAAAGATAAGGGATTCTGGACATTGGGGCCACAAATAAAACAAGGGAATTATGCTCACCAAAATACCACCAACCGCGCCTACCACCCACGTATACCAAATATGCAGGTCTGGGTGCTGAAATAATGCATGTCCATTGTATTATTGTTGCACATGGCCAAATCTGAATACAAAGAGTGATTATTGCTAAGTTATTTTTCGGCGGTAATAAAATACCGTCAGGCCCCAAATCTCCACAAAATACCCTACATATTTATGGTGCGTTGCAGGCCGGGAAAGTGATCATAGAGTACCTACTGGGCGTGGCAAGTGTGTCTCACACTGCCATTTGCACATTAAAGGGAACCCATTTTATAATAGCAGTGTGCCACTAAAAACGAATTTCAGAATGTCACAAAGGGAAACCACATTCTCAGATCTAGTGCAATATTTAGAGGCAAAGTTATTTGCACATGGGAATTGGTCTTCGAATAGCACGTTAGAATGGAGTAACCGCATTCAGGGTGAGGTGCAGAAAGAAAAACTAGACAATATTTTTGCAGAAGGCAGCATAATTCAGGTCTGCCTTACAAGATTATTGAATGCAGCCGATAAAAGTGCAGAGAAAGACTGTTTAATACGGCTATGCGGCAAAATATGGTTTATTTTAAACAAGTCCCTGAGAATGCAAGAGAATGATACTCAGCTAATTAACAGGTTAAAGACTGAATTAGAGGGGGCAAGTAAAAATCAGGAAATGTTGAGAGCAGAATTGGATGTATGCCAAAAAGACATGCAATTAAAATGCAGAGACTTTGATACTCAGTTATCCAAAAGCAAGAAACAATTTGAAGATAGTGAGCAAGAATTGGCACACTTAAAAGCCTTAGTGGATCACATTAGGCAGGATAAAGATGAGGTTGTTTCAGAAATGCAGATTTTACAAAAAGAACATTGCGAAAAAGAAGGTGATCTCCAGAGTGCAGAACAAGAAATGATTAAAATGATTCAAGAAAGAGACAAGAGAAATAAAGAGTTCAATGAATGCCAAATGCAAATGTGCGATATGCAGGAGGTGATTAATAAAATGAATGATGAAAATAATTATTTGCAAAATGAAGCAACCAGACTCCTTAAAAAGTGTAAGGACTTAGAACAGCAAATGTGCATTCCCAGGTCCCAGGAGAGGCGGCAGGGTACCACATTCAATGGAGTGGAGGTGAATTCTAGCTATGCCCAAAGAGCTAGTGCTACAGTGGCTGGGCCGGTGACTGAACTTGGTTGCAGCGCCCTTGGGGGATTTGATACTTCCATTGGGGGCAGCCACCAATCTCATACACCTGAAAACAGGATTGAGTCACAAAATAGTGCAATTCCATGCATTGCAACAAGTAGCCCCATAAAAATAATGAAATCCATTAAAGCCCTGATCAAACCATTTAAAAATGGAGGTGAATGCTGCATTGAGGATCACTTAGAAGCGGTACATGACATTTTTAAAGCACTCCAGATACCTAAGGAACAGTACAGACAATATTTTCATTTAACTTTAGATGCCTCGACGGCCAGCATCATAAGGGGATTAAATGAACAGCAGAATATGACATGGCTGGAGTTTGAAAAAGAAATTAGGCGTCATTTTTCTCCTTTTCAGTCATTGCAGGAGGCAAAGAAAGTCGCGTACACAATTACTGCTGGACCTAATACATCCCCTCGCCAATTTTTACAAGACTTAAAAAGAGCATTCTCTCGCTTTGATGTATCTTTTGACTCAAATTCCAATGAGTTTAAAACCGCATACTTCTATGGGCTACAGAAAGACATCATATCCCAATTGGTCCGTGAATTTGACCGTGACAAGTCCCTTGAATGGATTGTACATCAAAGCACAAAGCTATATGAGGTACTCTATTGTCAGGGTAGAGAAAGTGATAAAATGAAAGATACCAGGCCTAAATCTAAAGAACCCTCAGCCACAGTAATGGAAATCAGGTCAGCCAAAATGTCCCTTGAGTCTGCTCAAAGCCAAGGTAAAAATAATGTGACACCTGAACAAAGGGGTAATCAACAAAGATCGCCATTTCCTGTACCAATGTTCCAAACACATGATCCTAGTAATAGAGAGAGCTACATCAGCCCTAGATATTTAGGGGATAGACCCCGGGTAGGATATCGGCCTGATATGGCAGGTATGAACAATAACCAGAGACAAAATCAAGATCAAAGAAATGATGGTCCCTACCAGTCATTGGGGACACAGAGTAGGTTTGATCCCAACACCATGATATATGGTAATCAGGATAGGCCCCGATATGTGGATCGATTTACTGATAATGGAAATCAACATAGGGGCCAGTACCCACAATCTGAGAGACAGGACATGAGGCAAAACGTGAACTACAATCCACGCCAGTACAATGATTCCCCACCAGGGGACTATAATCAAAGGATGGGTGCAACCCGCTCCCCTCCACAAATGAATCAAGAGTTCAGAAACCATCCCAACCGACATCAATCACCTGAGAGGTATCAGAATAGATCCAATCAGGGGGAAAACAACCAATATCGACCTAGGCCACAGAAAGAGGATCCTAGAGAGATAGAAAGGTTCCAGTGCCTTGAGGCCCACGTGAAAATGTTAGCTGAGCAAATAGGAAAGCTCTATACAGCGCAAAAACAACCTTCCAAAGAGGGGGCTGATGGCCATAGCAATGACCGGGGGGCTTCCGAAAAGTGACCAAGTACTCATGATAATCGCAGTGCCAAAATGACAGATTGCTCTGATATAATTTTGCATAACAACTCTGAGATGCCTAATGGATTAAAAATGAAAGTACCAGTAAATGAAATTGTAATAGAAAGTGCAAATACTTCTAAAAAAGAGGTACGGTTTAACTTAGAGCTAAATAAAACAGTAAAGATTTGCACAAATGAAAAAGAAACATTAGGAATTCCAAAAGAACAAAGGAACAGATTTAAGAAAAATGACTCATGCATGGGGAATACCAGTGAACAGGGAGTAAGTGGGGATGCCATAGCTCCTTCCCTGGGCAAGCAAAACAATGACCAAACACAGACAGAAAAAGGAAATACTCACAAGGAGGGTACAAGTCAATCACCTGAAGAATTCTTTGAGCCACATATTTTTGAAGAGGCTGAAAGGGCTGGTATTACACTAAATGATCACAAATGCACAGAATTAAAAAATGACAAATTGCTGAATGATGTTGTTACACATGTTCAGTTGGAAGGTTGTAATGTGGTCTCTGATGTTACCCAGATGGATGGGCGAACAGTGGCCACACTCCAAAAAACCTCTGAACATGGAGAAATGAATAAAATATCTCACACAGAAATGGGTAAAAAGGAGGGAAAAATGTCTTTTCATTTACCAATGTGCTTAGCCAAAAGTCAAAAAGACCTGAGAAAGGTGAGCCCTGAAATCAGTAAGAATTCACATTTCTTATGTGTATTAGAGGAAGTTGAGGACAGATATTATGCACCCATCACTGTAGAAGAAAAATGCCACACCTTCGCTATGATTGACACTGGCGCACAGGCCACAATTATGTCCAAGGAGCTGGTAAAGAGTATCAATGAAGGGAGGCCTCCACAGAGTCAGATCACAGTGAAGGCAAATCAAGGCCCAGTGCATAACTTTAATGGGGAGGAGGTGCCCATCATAGGTGTAACTGAGGTTGACATAAAAATAGGAAAGCACAGAATGAAACAAGAGGTATTGATCACATCTATTTGTGAAATTCCATTTCTGATGGGGACAGATTGCCTGAAAAGATTGTCTCCTCTCATAGATGGGGTGAATGGAGTGCTGTGGTCCTTAACCAAAAAACCATTGAGGCCTAAGAAACTAAAATCACAAAACAGCAATATAAATGAATGTCACACCGTTGCCAAAACAAATGATGCTGTGGAGGTATATCTCCAGAATAGCTGCATACCTAGTGTCACTGTTATATTAATGTGTCAAGACAAAATGCAGAGCGACAATGAAAAACTACCTGTACAAATATACTTGGACCCAAGGAAAGATTGGCAGACTGCCATAGATGAGCACACATTAAGTTTCTATTTAAAAGAGAAAACATGCAAACAGAATATTGCTCCTAAAACAGATTCAGAAAAACACATTACCACTCTGGCAGAAATACACATGGAAGATGAGCAACCATGGGTTCATGTTCGTATAAATGATTATCTTAAAACAATAAAAGCCACTTTAGCACTTGAACATGAAAGGAGTTTCATTAATGAGAAATTGTTGCAAAAAATTATGGAGAGGGAAGAAATCCCGAAATTTAGGATTAAAAACCAATATGTTTCTGGATTGGACAGTCCAGACTTTGAAAATCGAATTGCAGGCAGATGCATGCTTAAAATTAGCATTGGGCAGAAAACAATTTACCATAATGTATGGATAGTGAGTGGAGCACAAAATGAATTTTACATGGGTAATGACATCATGCACAGAATGTGTATGGTGTTAGATTTCCTTAATCAAAAAATATGGTCACGCCTAGGTGGTCCGGCACCTGAATTTGAAGACAAAAGAAGGGCTTATCATTGTGCACAACTGGTTCCTTATGCCATCGAATTACAAATGAGGAAAAATACTATTATTCCTGCATTTACAAAACAGTTTGCAATAACACTGAAATGCAAAAATGGGCAGCAGATGAAAGGCTCTGATGCATTTGTATGCCTGAATGAATCCATAAAACAGCAAGGCCTGGATTATGAATACATTCCATTGGTAGACATTGGTGAGGGATCTGTAAAAATCATGGTAAATAATAAAGGTTGTCAGGATATTCATTTAGAGGAAAACTCCCCATTAGGAATGGCCATACAAAAATCACATTATACGGCAGATTTAAATAACATGGTGATTGGGAATATTCCTGAAAAATATGTAGATGCCAAGGGCGAGTTGCCAGAACACCTGGACTCTCAGCCCAAAGGAATATTTAAAATTCATTCTGTGTATCCTTATGATTCAAATGAGACAGTGTGCTGCCATCAAGAGGATTGCATAATATTTAATTTAAATGAAAATGAAACAGGAAATCAGCCCATTGGAGTGGAAGCTGATATGCCAAAATATTTAAAAGTGGCAGCTCTACAAAAAGACACAGCCACACAGTTAGAGGAAAGCGCTGAGATTCCTTTACCAGAAGAGTTTCCAGAATTTTCCAGAATGGTAGAAGAGCAGATCTCCTTAGCGGATGCATGTGACAGCGATAAGGATAGAGACGACCTGAGGGAAATATTTATGGAGTTTAAGGATGTATTTGCAAAAGATGCTTATGATTGTGGTTTAACTGATTTACATGTGGCCACACTACCAGAAGGTTGTAGCAGAAATCCAGTGTTTGTACGCCAGTATAGACTACCGCTGGCATGTTTAGAATCATTGGCAGAGATTATTAAAAATTTGGAATCACGGGGAATAATCAGGCCCATTCATAGCACATCCAATACGCCTATTTTAGGTGTGTTAAAGCCAAATGGTCAATGGCGGCTGTGTGCAGACTTAAGAGAGTTAAATAAAAGAGTACCAGTATCTAGATGGCCACTACCATTCATTGATCAGGGCCTAGCTCAGATACATGGTTCAAATGTATTTACCACGTTAGATCTCACATCTGGATATTGGTGTGTGCCATTGGCAGAGGAGATACAACACTTATTTTCCTTTACATTTGACAGGACTCAATATGCCTGGCTTAGAGCTCCGTTCGGGTACATCAATAGTGGGAGTGAATTTGGCATATTTTTGAGAAAGGCCATGCCGGATGCAGCGGAAAGAGGAACAATAGTTTATGTGGATGATGTCCTGATAAAAAATGAAAGCCTGAAAAGCCATTTTGATGAAATAAGACATGTACTTGGCCAATTGCAGAAAGCAGGCGCCAAAGTATCTTTGCAAAAAGCACAATGGTGCAAGAAAAAAGTGAACTTTCTAGGGCATGAAGTGACTGAACGTGGGCTAAATCCACAAAGGAAGAAAATAGAGGCCATACAAAGATTAAAAGATCCTAAAGATGTGAAAGGAGTAAAAAGTTTATTAGGGATGACAGGCTATAACAGAAAGTTCATTGAGAATTATGCAGAAATCACTCAACCATTGAATAAACTGCTTAAACTAAATACTCCCTGGAGATGGGAAAGAGAGCAGTCTGATGCAGTGGCTAGATTGAAGGAATGTCTTGTAAAGGCACCATGTTTAGCATACCCCATAAAGGACAGGGATTTCTTTATAGAAATAGGTTTTTCTGAACATTGTATGTCAGCAGTATTATCACAAAAACACGATTTGAATCACAAAACCATTGCATATGCAAGTAAGGCATTTTCCCAAGTTGAAATGAAATTTAATGAATGTGAAAAGGCCCTATTAACCACTGTGTGGGCGCTACAACATTTCCGCCCCATTGTTCAGGGAGAAAAGGTGATTATTGAAACAAATCATCAACCTTTGCAATTTTTAGAGAGTAAAAGAATTAGATCAGGCAATCTAGCGCAATCCAGAATCACTTCATGGACGCTGGCATTACAAGGTTTTCCCGTGGAAGTGAGATATGGACAAAATAAAAAGAGCCCAATTGCTCAAGGGTTAGCTGACTTACATGATTGTGCAGCTGAACAAATACCAAATGAAATGGAAGTGGAAACTAGTTTGCAGGAATTTGAACAATCATCACACAAAGCTTTTGATGAAAAAACATGCAAGGATTTGCCAACTGTATATGTGGATGGTTGTGCTTTTCACATTGAAAATGACAGTAATAAACAATTAGTGGGCGGAATAGGAAATGTCTGGTTGAAATGTGAAGGCGTCCCCAGTATAGGGATGAGGATTGGGGATAGGAGCAGTCAGGTGGCGGAATTGGCAGCCGTCTATAAAGCAATTGCTACTGCAGTTGATAAAAAGTTCAGTGAAATTGTCCTGGTGACTGATTCTGACTATGCACGTAATAGCTTTGTGGAGTATTTGCCTAGTTGGAAAGCAAGAGGCATGGTTACATACAACAAAAAGCCACTTAAACATGGAAAAATGATACAAGCCATAGACAAATTGGTGTCAGAAAATAATTTAACAATATACTGGAGAAAAATTCGTGGGCATTTAAAAACACCAGGAGAGGATAAGGAGGGAAATGATAAGGCAGACCATCTGGCTAAGATTGGGGCTGTGATGGGAGAATTGCTACCTATTGATTATTTAATGGGTGAAATACAAATTGATGCAGTCACACGTTCTAAAGCACCAAAGGAGGTGGATCAACCGGTGGTGCAGTGGAGTCATGACACGCCAGACCAAGATTTGATTGAGGCACAAAAGAATGATCAAATTTTGGGAATCTATTATAATCATTTGATAGATCCTGAACAAAATCCTTTAACAGAAAATGATTGTATGGGAAAAGAAGAGTTGAGGGTGTTATTAAAGAACAAAACACGAATCAGATTACAGGATGGACTCATGATTAGAGAGTCCATAACAGGACAAATACAGTGGGTAGTACCCCTTTCATTCAGAGGACTGATGCTACACCATGCACATGATGCCATAACTGCAGGCCATAGAGGTTCACAAAAAAACATTAGAAATATTAAAAGATTATGCTTACTGGCCACATATGTCCCAAGATGTGGAATTATATACTAGAGGATGTCTAGTATGCGCCCAATTTAAACCTGCTTCACCAATGCATAGAGCACCATTGATGAAAAGAGGCCTAACTCTCCCATGGTCAGATTTGCAAATAGACTATGTAGGTCCTTTAAAAAGGTCGAGCAGGGGACACCGTTATATTTTGAGTGTGGTATGTTTGATGTCAAAGTGGACTGAATGCATTCCTGCACCAGATTGTAGTGCGCAAACAGCAGCCACATTGCTGGTGAACCATGTGTTCTCAAGGTTTGGGTTGCCACAAAGAATTGAGTCAGACAGAGGAAGTCATTTCACAAGTACTCTAATGAGTAAAGTATGGCAAATACTAGGTGTGAAAAGGAAACTACATATCGGATATCGGGCGGCGTCTTCAGGTACAGTTGAAAGAAGCAATAGGTCTGTTGTGGATATTTTAAAGAAATTTGTGGCAGAAGCAGGTTCCAGCTGGGATTTACGTTTACCGTTGGTTCTGATGGCAATCAGGTCGACTCCTGCCAAAGCAACAGGTGTTAGCCCCCATGAGGTCTTAACAGGTAGGAAAATGGTGTTACCACAACACCTACTATACAGAACACATGAGCAAACTCTAGTGAGTGCATCCACAGTTCATGAATATATTGATGAACTGAGGAGGCATTTGCAACATGCATTTGCTTTTGTGCAGAGAAATCTGGAAAGAGCTGCTGACAGTGCAAAGTCATATTATGATAAAAAGACATCAGCAAAGGAATACAGTGTAGGGGATCAGGTGTACAAGTTTCATTTTGGAAAAAGTAAACAGAAAAATTCTAAATTTCTAGCAGCCTGGCAGGGGCCATTTCGGATTATAGATAAGGTCTCTCCTGTAGTGTATAAAATTTTGAAAAATGAAGGTGAAACTGCAATAGAGCAGTTTGTCCATGTAAATCAAATCAAACCATGCCATCCCAGACATGAGATCAGGCGGCTTGGGCATGTAGAAACAGATAAAATCCCTTGAACACAAAAAGAGAAAATAAATGGGTACAATCAGGAGGCAGTGACAAAGAAGTTAAAAAAAAAGTTGATTGTTATGATGGTACATAAACACTGTAATATATGTAAAAATATATAATATAAATAAATAAATAAATAAATAAATAAATAAATAAATAAAAGCACATATAATGGAAGCTCATGGTTGGTGTGCAGAGAGAAAGTGTGTTAAATATTGAATATCTGCTTGTTTTCTTTTAACTTGTGTTTAATTTCAGAAAAAAAAAAATGAAATATTTTTACCAAGCATGTTTTATTTTTGGCAAAAGGATGAAGTTAGTATTATGCTATGTACTTAATTTGTTTATTTTCTATCTTGATTTAGACAATTAACATTATTTGGTCGGAGGTTCCGGGATCAGAGGCCACGGGAGACGATGGAGTCCTGGAGTCCCCTGGATGAAGACCAAAAGATGCCTGCCTCCAGGTGGAGGTGAAGACAAAATAACCGGAATGCCAAAAGAGATGACTACTGTGGATTCAAGATTGCCAAGATGAAAGAATACTCGAATGAACCGAATAACATCGCTGGTCGGGACATACCAAAAGAGACAAAACAAAAGTTCCGGCATATGAAGTTCCACGTATTTATTATTTTAATTATTTATTTTAATTTGTTATATTAATTATTTGTTTTAGTTAGTTGTTTTATTTCGTTGTTTTTAATTGACTTGGAAAATTTAAACTTAAAGTAATGCCACTTCCACTGAGAAGGCAAATGTGGAACATTTTATGAACTGATGGACTCAGATGAAATGTTGATTGCAAATTTTTCATTGATGCACATGAATATTCATTTTGTTGGATTGCTATATTGTAAAAAAAAAAAAAAAAGAGAGAACAAGTTGTTTTTAGGAATTGGCTTGGATTGTAGCCAAGTTCTAAAAACAGAAGGAGGGTATATGTAAGGATATTTGGCGTGTTACAGTACAGAGTACAACACTACTACACAGGTAGCAAACAGCATAGAGAACAGCACTACTGCACAAGTAGCACATTTTTTTTTTGCAGCACCACCACAAGGGTGCGGTGCATTGCTATATGGGTTACCAGATTAACAAGGAAAGACAGACTATTCAGTCAAAAACGATTTTAACATATAAGATGCAAATCTATTTTTACAGTTAAAAGCACACGTGCTCATTTAAAAATGCACACTATTTTCACCTGAAATGCCTATGGTGCGAGAGACACATTTGAAAATTAACAGCTAACCTATTAACCATTAACCTGACTAATAAAACCTTATTTAACATAACCCACTAATAAAATGTGTTCTCCACTGCAGAATTAGGCGTACTCTGAAAGCCATTTAAATGTGTGTGCAGATTTTTTTTTTTCTCTTCTCTGCCTGCTTCTCCGTGTTTTTGTGCACAGTAACTGCAGGAAGAAGGAAGTCAGATTTGCAACAATTGCAAATGTATAAGCGAAGCTATTGTTGAGAGTAGGAGGATGAGAGATGATGGATTTCATTGGGACACGTCATACAGAGGGCTGAGATGAAAGTTTTAGTGGGCAGTATCGGGGAAAAAGACAGGCAGACATTTTTCTGCACTACTGGGGAGAAGACCTGGCTGTGGGACTCCTGACTGAATGCAGATTCCTGCGTCCTGCTACAGTCAAGATTTGGCAGAGCTGGGAGGAAGACCTTTTCCTGGTTGGAGGCATTCCTATCTGCAAAAGCTGAGAATTCCAGGCAATGACCCCGGTTTGAAAAGGAAAGGCGATCCTTTTACTGGGGTTAATCTTCAAGGGAACCACATTCCGAAAGAGAACAGCTGAAGAAAACTTTGAACAGATAAGAAAGACAGGCAAACATGTTTCTGCACTACTGGGGAGAAGACCTGGCTGTGGGACTCCTGACTGAATGCAGATTCCTGCGTCCTGCTACAGTCAAGATTTGGCAGAGCTGGGAGGAAGACCTTTTCCTGGTTGGAGGCATTCCTATCTGCAAAAGCTGAGAATTCCAGGCAATGACCCCGGTTTGAAAAGGAAAGGCGATCCTTTTACTGGGGTTAATCTTCAAGGGAACCACATTCCGAAAGAGAACAGCTGAAGAAAACTTTGAACAGATAAGGTAATTACATAAGCGTGGGAGCCGTGTGTGCACGAAAATATGCAGTCAGTGTAGGAAAGGGGATTCCTGTGCGTGTCTTAATCAAATACCAATGTTGCAATTTGAGTTCTGTTCTCCGCCACGCTCTTTGCAGTGTGTCATAGACAATGCTTTTACTGTACCATTTTATTTATTTCTGTAAAGAATGAGATCGTGTTTAAATGCAACTTTTATAATACAGAAAAATATTTGAAAACAGACGGGTGGTGTATTTACTATTTACCATTACAATGCCGATGATGTGGGGAGATTTTTAAACAGTGCAATGGTCATTTTAAGACAGATGTGTGCATGTCAGAATCAGTATGAATAATTGTGAGTGATTGTAGCATAGCTTGTTGGAGGTACATGAGCCAACGGGAAGAGAGACTCTCTGAACATAGCTCCCTACCGTATATAATGTAGTGGAAATTACCACAAGACTACCATATATAGCTCTCTGTCGTAAATAAGTCAGTGAGTTCGCCCATGGTGGCACACCAACACTATCACTGAAAAATGTGGTATTCCTAAAATGTAGGTCTGAGGTCTCTCTAGTGATCACACGAAAAATCTAAGCAAAGATAAGGGATTCTGGACATTGGGGCCACAAATAAAACAAGGGAATTATGCTCACCAAAATACCACTAACCGCGCCTACCACCCACGTATACCAAATATGCAGGTCTGGGTGCTGAAATAATGCATGTCCATTGTATTATTGTTGCACATGGCCAAATCTGAATACAAAGAGTGATTATTGCTAAGTTATTTTTCGGCGGTAATAAAATACCGTCAGGCCCCAAATCTCCACAAAATACCCTACAAATCCTGCATCGATACTGTGCAGCATCCCCAAGAAAGCCTCACATTTCACAGTGGTTGATTTGAAAAATGCCTTATTTTCCATCCCATTGGCAGAAGTGTGCAGGTATTTAACTGCCTTTACATTGGGGGGAAAGAGGTATGAATATTGTAGGTTACTCCAGGGGTACTGTGAGAGCCCCAGTATATTCAACCACATCCTCCATGAAGATTTAGTGAACATGACAGCTGAGAGCATGATTATTCAATACGTAGATGATTTGCTCATCCACAGAAATGCAGGAAAGATTCCGTCACTCTCTTGACATTGTTGGCCCACAAAGGATACAAGGTTGACAGAGGGAAACTACAGTACTGCCAACCAGAAGTGCTGTACTTGGGGCAGCTAATATCAAAAGATGGCAAAAAGACAATACCAGACAGAGTAGATGCCATTACAGTAGTAAGAAGACCAAGCACAGTGGATGACATGCAAAAATATATAGGAATGTGTAACTACTGTCAAGCATGGATATTAGATTATGCAGAATACACAAGACCATTACTACAGCCACTCAAAGAGGCTCAGTGGGAGAACAGAGAAATCCAATGGTCAGCAGAAATGAGTGACTCATTTACCTCACTCAAGGAATTGATTTCAAGCGCACCGGTACTCGCGAACCCAGATTATGACCACAACTTTTACCTGTTCTCCCACTGCACGGGGATCCTCATGACAGCAGTGCTGACACAAAAAACATCCCTGGGACACAAGCCACTTGCTTACTACAGTGGCACCTTAGATGCAGTGATGCAAGGACACTTTGCTTGCGAGCAATCTCTCGCAGCCGCAGCGTTCGCCATTGAGAAAAGTGCAACAATAGTGATGGGATGCTATGTGACATTATTTGTGGAACACTCCATATTCGCTATATTAGAAAGATCAAAAAGCACACTGACAACACAAAGAGCAACTGCTTATAAAATAATACTGTCCAGCGCAAACATCCACATAGTCCGATGCAAAACAGTAAACCCAGCAACGTTCATTACAGAGCCATGCACATTAGAAGACATGCAGGAACACGACTGTGCCACTTACACAGGAGAGGAAGGGGAAGGCCCGGTGGTAATTGAGAATGCCCTAAATGAAGGAGAAGTTTACTTCATAGATGGGTCCGCATCAATCGACACTGACACAGGGGAAAAGCATGTGGGGGTGGCAGTTGTGAGATTGGAAGAAGGTGAATACGAAGTGATAGTACAGCATCGCCTGCCCTCCCATTACTCAGCCCAAGCAGCAGAGCTCATAGCCCTCATTGAAGCATTATGTGCAGCAAAAAAGATGTACAGTGACTATTTACACAGATTCAGCATACATGACTACTACAGTACACAGTGGGTTGGCAAGGTGGGGACGGAGAGGGTTTCGCAGAGCAGGTGGGTCACCGGTACAACATGCAGAGCTCCTGAAAGAACTTATTGAGGCGTTGAAAGAATCCACTATGGTAGCAATAGTGAAATTCCAAGCCCATAAGTCCAATACGGACGTTATCTCTTTGGGAAACTCTGCAGCAGACACCGCAGCCAAGGAAGCTTCCTATTTAGTAAAAGAAATACCAGGTGAATACTTAGTGCAACAACAGGCAGTGGAGGAGCTTCCGGAAGGATACAACACCATGCCCGTGTCACAAATACTAGAGTTACAGGAAGGAGCAAGTGAGGAGGAAAAAGGGCTGTGGGAAAAGAGAGGTTGTAGTCAATCAGCAACAGATCTTTTGTGGCGCCAGAAAAATACAGGGAAGGTGGTAATGCCCCTCAAACTCCTAGAAATAGAAATTTCAGTAACTACACTTCCCAGTCCACAATGCTAAACAAAACATAGCAGCAGAAATACAAGAAGACTGGTTTGTGCTAGGCCTCCAGGAACACATATCAAAACTAGCAATGGAATGTACAACATGTCAAATATACAATTCAGGAATGACACTGAGGACACTCCGAGGAACAATACCCAAACCAGTAGGGCCCTTCACAGAGCTGCATATTGACTATGCAGATATGGGGGAAAGGTGTAATGGGGCACAGTATATGATAGTGGTTGTCTGTCCATTCTCCAGATGGGTTAAGGCTGGGCCTTGCGCACGACCTGATGCCAAATGCGCTGCAAAGTTCTTAGTGAGGGAAGTATTCACGCTCTGGGGAATTTGCGACATGATTCGCTCAGATAATGACACTCATTTTGTTAACGAGGTGTTCAAGGAAGTAACTGCCTTGTTAGGAATAAAACATAAGCTATGCTCAATTTATCATCCGCAAAACAATGGCGTGGTTGAGAAGATCAACAGCCTCCTAAAAGGCAGGCTGTCAAAATTGTGCTTTTCACTAAAAAGGAACTGGGTCCATTGCCTGCCTCTGGCCTTGTTCGAGCTGAGAAATCAGCCAAGCAAGGACCACCATTTGTCACCGCATGAGATCGTGACAGGTAGACGCATGCATACAGCACACTCTCCACTCCGCAGACATTCAGATGCACACAGAAGTGTCACAATACTAGGAGAAGAGTTTACTGATTATCTGACAAAACTCAAAAGAGCAGCCCGCATGATATCAAGGAAGATTGCACCACCATTCACTCGAGAAGAAGGGAACAAGACAGTAACACTTGTCAAGCAAAGCCCACAAGGGCAGTTAATGTCAGGGGGCCTAATTTATGTCAGAAGTTTTGTACGGAGGTGGAATGCTCCAAGATTTCATGGCCCTTATGAAGTGATATTTTGCACACCAACTGCAGTGAAAGTAAAGGGCTTGAGATATTGGATACATTTAACCGACGTACGTAGAACATATGATAGTGTCCAAGAGGAACAAGAAGAGGAAGCACAGACACAGCAGATAATTAACAATAAAGAGGAAAGCAAAACGATGCATATGAAACATGGATACAGGGTAAAAGGGTGAAAATATGAGAAAAAGTGAAATGCCAAAAAGTGTTTTGGTGATAAATGAAAGCTAACAATGAAAATAGAAATGATGTTGGATTGTAAATATGGTTCCCTCTCTCTCTCTCAAGAAATGAAAATCTCAACTGTTTAAGTATGCTTAATGCACTTTTATGTTTTAACATATAGGAGTAACCATGGCAACGAACGGGCAGCCCACAACGAATTGTATTAGGGCAGTTAGAAATGTAAATAATGTATTTAATTGGTGTAGATATTCGTATGAATGTGGCCTGTTTGTGTGTGCTGTTTTATTCTTTACAATGATGTTTGGTCTCGTTACGTACTGGTTCATTTCATTCATCTCTATCGAGATGAATGAGGGGGGAGAGGGGTACGAAACTAACACGAAGAATGCAACCAAAGTGGTCAAAGAGGGTGATTACTTAATGTGGGATGGATTTCAGCTTATATGGGGCTATGGTACAATCCCACCCAATGCGCAGCCCTCAACTAATATCCATAGCAGCTCGAGTATAAACCCAACCTCACTCCCAAATGTCTCGGAATATAATGTGTACAGTTTAAATGACCGCAACCCTTCTGTCATGGCATGGCTATACGATACTACTGCCACACCGCCCTCATTAGAAGCTACTCCCACAACAGACATTACAGTACCTATAGGAGAAAAGGAAGAGAATGAAGAAATGTCAGAGAAGTTTCTGTCTCTATATGATGAATGGGAAAAGGGGGGTGAGGGGAAAAGGGGGCCAATATCACACATACCCCGAGAAGCAACGGGCTACCTCAGAAGCAATACGAGGAAGAGGGAGGTGGGGAGGAGAAAATATGACGAGTACTATTGTCTGGGTCTAGACACAATAGAAGACCTGAGACATCCACACCAGTCAAACAAATCGTATACGAACATGAGTTCCACTGCAAAACAGACAACCAACGAGAGTTGTTATGTCTGTTCCCTGATCCCCCACGCCTCATACACACCTAACGTTCTGTTGCCAAAATAATTGCCTCTTGCAGATGCCCAATGTCTCCTTCATCTCACCTTGTGCAGAATTAACAACACCTTTCAGGCACACGAAGTATGCTTTGAAATGCTGCAGAATGAGAAAACCTGCTACCAAAGTGAAAGGAGTCATATGCTTGAAAGAACCTTTTTTTGTGATCAAAGGGACATTGTTTTTGGACAATAAATGGAAAGACGAAGAAATATCATGCAAAGCTGAGGCACTACAAGGGCTGACAGCAGAAAAATTACAGTGGGTCGAAAAAACATGCACGCCAGTCTGGAAAGAGCACATCACGAAACTGACCTGGGTGACCGCCATAGAAAAGCCATTCAAGCTACAAAAATAAGTATTGTATGATCTATGCTTCCATGGGGAAGGAAAGAACCCAATGGGTGTGAACAAAAACTGTAACCGGACACTCACTATGCCAGACATGAAGAAGGGAAAAGCAGCATGTTAGGGAGAATTCACTGTTTAGGCTGAATTTCCTAACCTAGTGAGTCCCCAGCAGCTTTGCTGGATTTTTAGGGTTTATTTTTTTCTCCTGCCAAGAGTGAGACTCTTTTACCCTCACTCTTGGGCATGATTTGAGTGTGTTTCTTTGAATCTAGATGTGTTTAATGGGCTATGGGTCTTTTACTCCATAGGGCTTCATGTGTTTTTGTGATGTGTGTTACACAGCACCCTCAGTGCAGTAACACAGGGGTGTCATAGTGACCCCCCAGTATAGACTCCATACCCTGGGACTGGCTACTGTCTCCCAGGGCATGTAAAGTCACCATTGACTTTACTAGTCTTAAATTCTGAACAGAACCAGTACAAACCATCATATCGTGGACGTACTGGCTGGGGCAATTCGATTGCCCCAGAGTCTGTTAGTCGAGGGGGCACGTCTCCGTCCCCCCTGATCGAGTTTTGGCTGGTGGCAGTGGATACTACTTTTTATATTCAACCGCAAATATTTTCCTATGGGATTTCCCATTGTTTTAGGCTATCTTTATTTAATTATTTACGGTAGCCTCGAACATACCGCCGGTTTATTTAATTAATATTAATTCTCCGGTTGGTATTTTTTGCCAAAACTTGATTCTAAAATGGCGTTTGTGTTCTCTTCTGTGACTCCAACCCAAGTCGAGCCCTTTGTTCCACTTTTTGGCGGGATTCTCCACAGAAGCCCTCCAAAGTGGTGCCACTCTGTCTGGGGTACTTAGGAGGGGTGGAGGGAAATTTAGGCACCCTGGACTGAGTTGCCTAGGCAACTCAAGTCGCACTCCATCCTGATTGGCCCAAGTGGTGAGCCGGCCGGCTCACCACTTAGCATGTTTGAGTGGCAGCTAGGCTGAGTGAATGGGGGTTTGCTGCATAAAAGCAGGGCTTTGGGGACTGTAACTTCAGAAGTCGCCACAGGACCTAAGAATCTGACGAGGGAGAAGCTGAGCCGACCTACCACGACACCACCACTGGTGGAGCCCTGCTGGACTGCCTCACCACTTTTCCCAACGACAGAGGAGATCTCCCACCGGAGAGTCTTCTTCCTTTGACTGGTGGGGATAACCAGTTTCACCGTCTTTTCGCCTTCCCGACGTACCTCGTGGCCGCCTTGCCTGTGCCAAGCACCCCGGCAACCGAGATACCACGTTTTACCACGACCGCGAAACAAAGGTACCACCTTTAACCGGAAAACTCCATGGCTGGTTTCTGCCCTGGTAGTGCAATGACCTTCATCTTTCCTCCAAGTCGAGATCTTCTCTTCCCCTGGACGACGACGCAACTTGCACCCACTACCAGGAACAACTGCCACCGCTGGAGGATCCTTCCGACTTAAGGTACCGTGTCCCGCCTGGTTTCCCTTGCTACCGACTGTACGGGGTAGATTTAGCTCCCGGCTTTTGAACCTGAGCTAGCCTGGGATACCCTGGCTAAACTTTCCTAAGCCTCTTTAAACTCTTTTTGAACCCTCTGCAAGACTTTCTAAGCCTAGTGTAACTGTGTGATCTTGGGCGCATTTGTGCTCTGCTCTCTCTAAGAGTGGGCCCAGCCTTTGGACTTTGGCTCACCAGTGACATTTGCTCTTCTGCCTTGCTAACAGTGTTCCAAAATCTTAGAGTGGTGTACCTTTCCATATTCTGTCTTTTTCCCTCCCTTTTTCACAAACTTATTGGAGTGCCATCTAGTTAAGCGCTCACCTCTGTATGAAAATAAGTGGTGTTTTACAGTGACTTATCTGATAGGGAAAAAGTGGTGTATATATTATAATAGTAACTGTGTTTCGAATATTTTACAATAAGAGTGCTGGAGTGTTTTCAACAGTGTGTTTTTAAATAAATAATTATATACTTGGATACCAAAGCTCTGGTCAGTGTTTGCTTGTATTGTTGTATCTGAGTGCCTATTGTGTATACTTTGCATACTGCCTAACTCTTCTTGAGGGAAGTCTGACTGCTCAGCCACAGCTACCAGGTAAATCTGGGTGGTACAGACTGCTACCAAGTGGGTTTACTGCCAACACCTGCAGTCTTAAATCTTTTGCAGTGTTCCCTAAGGGAACTGCACAGGTTTCTGCCTAACACTGCACTTATGGACACTTACTGGGTCTGTGGCAAACAGGCGTACTTGCACCTCCTACAGTCCTGGTGGGGCACATGTTCGTTGGCAGCACTACACTCAGCGTTGATGGTGATTCTGGAGAGTCATATCGTTGGGGGAAAAGGAGTGCCAGATGCCCCCCGTGAACAAAACACCCCGCCAACAGAAGAGCCACAAATGTATGTCCTGTCTTCCGGCAATGTGCAAGAGGTGCTATCGAGGAGGTGACGGTCATCCAACTACACATCCAAAGCCTCCTCAGCATTATTGGCGCAGATTCCAGACAGGTATCGACTGTTCAGCTCTGCAGAAACATTCTTCGCCTCACTCGTTCCAAGCATCCAGGCGCGAGCAAATGCAAAATGGCTCCAGATCACATGTTGGAAGCTGGTCCTGCTAGCTAACAACACTGAAGAAGGGTTCAACGTGATCAAGGTGGAGCCAAGAGCCCTGCGGTTAATGACGATGCAGAACGGGTATGTCCTAGACCTGTTGACGGCGATGGACAGCAGTGTTTGCCGAAAAATCGGGAGTGCAAGACGCAGATAATGGTACATTGTCACATGTCATCGCAGCAGTGCACAACCTGGGGGAACGAATGAAAAATGAAGGAGGAGCAGATGCCAACATCTGGTTCGACAACCTCTTCTCTTGGGTACCATCATGGCTTGGATTGACGATCATAATGCTGATGCCTATCGTGGTATTTTTTGCGTGTGCCAGCTGGGTCTTCGAAGTTGCACAAATGCAGTGCCTAATGGCGCAATGATGATGGTGACAATGGGCAACACCAGAGGAGTGGCACAGGTTGTGCACAAGGCTCAAGTGCAAACAGTTGAGGATCCCGGGCCAAAGTACAGATTGGTACCTTTACCTTATGATGGGGACATAGTAGATAGATTGTATTACACTACCATAAAGGAACCTCAAGAAAGGGAATAGCATACAGAGGTGTGGGTGGACCTGGATGGGGATGGGGGATGTATATACATGTCCTGCACACCCGATGAGTATGCTAGGAGAGTGGACAGCCTGAGAGAGGTGTGTAGAGCCTGGATGCCAATAAAAGGCACACCAGCATGGGACGAGGCTGTTGCGGATGAAAAAGAGCGCCAGAGGTTGGGTGAGTTACAGTATTTGTTACTTAAGTAACAAAAGGGGGAAATGTATGGGAGTATAGGTCCAGGAGACCCCCCTCCCCGACGTGGCCCACCTATGTGAGGTTTGTGGCTTGTCAGGGGCCCCCTGTCACCAGGGCCCTAGTGATGGGGTGACTACTGATCGACACACAGGACTGATCATGCTGTACTGTAACAGACCATGAACACCATTTTGGAAAGCATCAGGACTCCATTTTAGATAACTGACACCCTGAATCCTAACGAGACAGCCTGCCTGCGAATGCTGCAGCTTGGCCCCCACTCACAGAGAGCCATGCCCTTCCCATGGCGCCTCTGCTCCATGGCAGATCTGCTGAAGGCCCGTTCTCACGAGCAACCAGACACGAACAAGTATCAGAACAAACACTGTATCATTTTACTTCCGCAGTACATCACTGTCCCCAAAGTGACATGACTCGCAGTTCAAGTCTGGAAAATAACAGAACAGGCCTCGACCCTGCATCTTACCCGTAACATGTAAAATATATGATGTCACTAACCTCTTTATATGAACCCTTGATGATGTCCAACCACACTCCAATGCCTGATGGTTTACAAAGATTGCTTTATTAAATATAAACATCCATGTTTAAGAAAGGGATAACAATTCATAAGTAATGGTAAAGCAAGAATAGCCTCAGCTCATACACGATACCATGTGTCTAGAATACTTTTTTTTAAAACTCTTTTTTAATAATGGTCACGTATAGGCCGTCACATCACATCACAATTGTTTAACCGTTACATCAAGGGTAGAATATCCGTTACATTACACATAACAATATTATGAAGACAAGTCAGCATCGGCAATCATGTTACATAGGTAGGATCTGAATGGGCCCCAAATATCCTTGGGCCTGCATGCCGAGGGGTGGGTTAAAACAAACTGTTCCTCTGACTCGTTGACATGTATCAATTCTTGAAGGAACTGGTTTAGGGTGGGCGGGAGCAAACTTTTCCATTTCTGTAAAATACATTTTTTGGCAATAGCGCATGCAATGTTAAATAATCTTCTAATTTTCTCTGGTCGCTTGCCAATGTCCCCAAACAAGTATTTCTGAGGAGTCAAATCGGGGGGAACCTCAGTGAATTCCTCCAGGAGCTCAGCCACCTCCCTCCAGAATCCCCTCAGTACCGGGCAGTCCCAGTACATGTGAAAGGAACCAGCCTGGGGAGCATTACATTTAGGACAGGCGTCAGAGGCATCCGGTGCAAACCTTGCGATTCTGGCCGGCGTATAATGTAGCCTGTTCAGGATTTTAAATTGAATCACCCTTAGCCCAGCATTAAGTGAAACCTTCTTGGATAACGCACAATAGTTGGCCCATCTCTTTTCTTCAATGGTCCCCTGCAAATCCGCTTCCCACTGCTCCTTTACCTGATTTAATGTGGGGGTATGAGCTTGCACGGCTGTGTACAACCTAGCAATCCCCAGGCCATTTTTAGATGTTATCAATTGCACACATGGGTGGGGAGGGGGCTCATCCGGGAAGAGAGGCCACCTCTTTTGGAATGCAGACCTCATACGGTAGTATTGCAATGTTTTCAGGGGTCCACCGCCCAGTGCCCTCAACAAGAGACCCCGGTCCGCAAAAGCACCATTCACAAACATGTCACCCAGTTTCATTTCCCTATTAGGGTCCGAGGACTCCTGTATATTAGTATCATGCATGGGGGGTATGCCTGGGAAGTCCCAAAGCGGCACCTCTGGGTTCTAGGGGACCTCCACACCTAGCCTCTTAAATATTGCCATCCATGCCCTGACTGTGCAGCTAACAGGGTTGTATGCACATGTGTCTTTATACTTTGGATCGAAAATGACTGACTGTATATTCGTGGGATGTGTGGTGTGTTCCTCTATCCATGCGTGGGATGTATGGTTCTCGTCATTATACCAATATTTCGCAATTTGAGCTTGGGAGACGTAATAATAAAGTTCGAAATCGGGGGCCGCCAACCCTCCAGAGGCATAGGGCTCCGCCATCCTCTCCCAGCTAATCCTAGCAGTCTTACCGTTCCAGAGAAATGTTACCATCATGGATCTAAGCCTGGAGAAGAAGGCCCTGCCCTGCCATATAGGAATATTAACAAATAGGTATAAAAGTTTAGGGAGGACCACCATTTTAAGAATGGCAACACGGCCGGCTAATGAAATTGGGAGCCGCCCCTAGATCTGAAGCTTGGAGCCTATTGCCTGTAGGGATTCCTCGTGGTTATCTGCGTAGAGTGTGAGCTTGTCCCTGGAGACCAGTATTCCCAGGTATCTAATGTGGTCCACGGACCACTTGAGTCCCACTGTATCTGTAGGGCATTGGGTGGCAGGAATTAGGGGAAATATTTCTGATTTCGACATATTTATGATATACCCAGAATAGTTTGCAAAGCCCTGGATCTCAGTCATGACGGGTGCTATATTAGCCTCAGGTTCCCTGACATATAATAGTGTGTCATCCGTGTAAAGCGAGATTAATTGGGTGGAGCCCTTCATAGTGATCCCTTTGTCTGAGTGTCTAAGATGGACCGCAGCCGCCATAGGTTCAATGGTCAGTGCAAATAGTAGAGGCGAGAAAGGGCATTCATGTCTGGTCCCCCTTTCTAGGAGGAACATCTCGGAAATGGTCTTATTGGTCAGGACCCAGGCTCCAGGTTCCGTATATAGGAGTTTTACGTTTCGTATAAAGGTGGGACCCACCCCAAACGCCTCAAGGACCGAAAGGAGATAGACCCATGACACAGAGTCAAACGCTTTTTCAGCGTCAAGGGATATGGCCACCGCGCTCCTCGCGGGGTCGATCTGCGCCATGATACCAAAGAGTCGTCTGCGGTTTAGGGCTGTAGATCGAGGTGGGGACAAACCCATTTTGATCGGGGTGGACTAGGGTCGGGACTGCCGGCACAAGGCGATTCGCCAGGACCTTTGCAAAGATTTTAGCGTCTGTGTTTATGAGTGATAAGGGCCTGTAGGACAAAACATCCTGTGGTGGTCGCCTGGGCTTGGAGAGTACCACTATTATGGCCTCTCTCATTGTTGAGGGCAATCTGCCGGATTCGAGTGCTTCCTCCCACACCTGTAGTAGTATCGGCACAAGCTCCTCGTGGAACTCCTTGTAAAATTCGGCGCCTAACCCATCTGACCCCGGTGCCCTGCCTGTTGATAGATCCTTGATTGCTTCCCCAAATTCTTCCATCATTACCGGCTGGTCCATTTCCAGTCGTACTTCGTCCGGGAGCCTAGGGAGGGAGAGGGCCTCAAGATTGGTCCTGATTTCTGCGGACGTTTTCTTATCTTGGTTAGAGTATAGTCTCTTGTAAAATTCCATAAATTCCCCATTAATTTCTTTATCCCCAAGGAGAACCCTCCCCTGTTGCATGCGTATGCTCGTGATCTGTGTGGGTTGTTTATCATGTTTGATTAGGTTGGAGAGTGCCCTGCCAGCTTTGTTGCCCTCCCCGTACCTGCGTGCCCGAATCGGGGCCGCAACATATCGGACCCCCCTTAAAGCAAGCTTGTCAAATTCCTGGAGATTAGTGTGTATGTCGGCTAGAACTTTCTTGTCTTGCGTATTTGAGTATGCTACCTCAAGTGCATCTAACTTCCCTTCCACTGCCGATAGTTCGGTCCTCACAGCCCTCAACATACCCGTAGTTCTAGACATCAGCAGACCCCTCATCCAGACCTTGAATGACTCCCATACCAACGAGAGTCTGTCGACCGATCCGATGTTATTGGACAGAAACTCCGAAATTTCAGCATGAACTGACACCACCACCCCGGGGTCACTTAACATTCCACCAGACATTCTCCATCTCCTAAAGGGACTCGGGGTGTTCCGGAATAGTAGTTCCAGCAATACCAGGGAGTGATCGGAGAGGGTACGGGGTAGGATTTCACATCGCTCAACAGAGGGCGTTGAAGTGGGAGAATGGAAGAACAGGCTCCCGCCCTTCCCCTCTCGCGCTTGGCCTAGAGGATCACGGCCTAGACACCCGCCACGAGAGGAGTTTGCCCATCTACCAGACGACCAAATACCCTGGTACAGGAACATACGGATGTGCCCATCTACCTGCCCAGCAGCCTGCCCTGTCCATGCCGACACCTGCGGCACGGATCAACTCGACTAAACCTACACGTCGTTAGAGATGCCATGACGACCTAGCCAACGGTCAGCACACCTGTGCAAACATGCACACCGGACACTCCCACACCAATCCACACAAAGAATATACTCAGTGCTATGACGTAGGCGACAGACATACTCACGGACGTGCATCTTTATTATTTTCCACATAGGCTCTCAAAATGCAGAAACGCAAGACGCATCATGAACCTATCTAAAAAGGCTTGCTCACGCTTCTTCTAAGAACCATGTACCATAATGAAGAATATAACGGAGACACGATACTGAGGATAGAGCAATATGATACCGTAACCTAAAGCGCTCTGCATCAAACGGTTCCACCTATGCACCAGGCACAAGTAGGCCGCAAGCAAAAGCTTCCATGAACATTGAATGAGCAAGAACTGGGTTGCTGACCCTGCAAAATGAGCCCGGCGAAAGCACACCGCCAAGGGCACGATGTTGCAATCTCGCACGCTGCAAGCCAACGCCAAGGTCGCACCTGCAAGATAAACCAGGCACACAGTAGGAAAAACAATATTAATTGTGTTGAATTTTGCCTCAAACACGGTCCCACCTCACGTGACAAAGCCAAACCTGACAAGATGCCAAGCCCAGGAGGAAGGAGACGCCTGAATCCCACGTTTCAAGACACAGGCAGATACAATTAAAAGACTCATTGGACATCTGCAGCAGTGGGAGTAGTCGACCTCCCAACATATGAATAAATCCTCACATTGTTTACACCTACCCGTAGTAAAACATTGTTGCAAACTACAGGTGCACCGCGAGCTGGGAACAGCGATAGTCCCAGACTGGGAGGCTCGCGAGCGGACCAATCAGAACATGGGGCTCCTATCACTGACGCCATTAACATTGACCAATCCTCAGAGGTCTTCATGTAACAACTTTCATGTATCAAATTGAAGGGACAGCCCAGGTATACCCCCTGACTAACCCTCAACCACTAACACCGTTCTCTATATGTGTGCTATACTAACCCTACCACTCGAGTAACCAATCCAGAGTGGAGATAGGTTTTTTGCTAAACTTTTCAAGTGACGCAAGTAGCGCGTCATACTAAGGTAAAAGGGCCTGCGAGCCCCACGATTGTGTGTGTGTCAGGACGGACGCGTACGCTCCTTGACCCATCCCTGCCGTTTTGTCTAATAAACAGCAGAGTCACCTTGCTTCTTGCGTGTGTCTCATACTCTATCTCTTTTGGGATATACGGGAGGAGTTGGGGCCTCCCTGCCCGGAGGTCTGCGGACGGCCCGGCCGACCCCGGCAGAATTTCCCCCCGACAAGTTGGAGGCACTGCTGAGATCTGTTTAAGATCTGCTTTTTTATTTTTACTTTTTTCCAGGTAATCCCATTGCGAGGAGGCCTGGCGGCGCGGCCCCCTCTGCCGTTGCCCCCTTCTGAGGACTACAGGACCATCGCGGAACTGCGAGAAGACCGGACAGCGCAATCCGGATATTGGCCTTCGGGAGCCGGTTGAGAAGTATCCCGCCCGCGGTTGGCGAGTGTCCAGACGTGGTCCAGACGAGGGGAGGTGGCGAGCCGCTTGGAGGGGTGCACGCAGTCGAGCGGCCCCGCATCAAGAGAACTTGGTGAGCATGCCACGCACAACAAGCAATGTGAAATTGTGAGGGAGGGGGGAGGAATTAAATACGGGAGGTGGGAGGAGTTGTACAGGTGCGCGGCGAAGGTTTGACAATTTAGTGTAGGCAATGAAATGAATGGTAGCCGAACGAGTGCGAGAGCAGTCGGTTACGTTACGCGAGAGAAGGGGGCGGAGCAAGAAAACATCACGTGCGGCCGCTAGTAGACACTGATTGGCCTAGGTCGAGACTACGTGTAAGGGTGTGTGTGTGTGTGGTTTCCTACGATTTGGCATTTATTGATCAATGAGTAGATGAGGATCCCTATTGTTCGAGCAAGAAACTCGATAGGTAGATGACGTTTCCCTGTAGGCCGTAGCTAGTTAGTTGCCCAATATGGAAGATAATTGGCTGGTTAAGCACTCCTGTCGAGGGGCGTATCACACGCGAGGCGACGCAGTGTGCGCAGTCCGATTATATTATTGATTACCTTGTTCCAGGAGTGACAGGAAGACAGCTGTGAGGTTAACGGGGGTAGATTGCAAGTGTATTTTGGACTTAAAGAATATATAAAGAACTTACCAGTAGTTTGAAGCGATCAGTGACGTCACCAGTAGGGCTTTCATAGGATATCCCGAGCACAAGGCATCTTTCTTTCTGAGAGTGGTGGGGAAGAGAACTGTGGTAAGGGAGTGGAAACGGAGATAAACGGTAATGAATTGATCAAGGAAAGGCGAAACGGGGGATGTGGCGGCACATGGAGAACGCCGGCCACGGCAAGTGTAGAAGAAGGAGGAGGAGCAAGTGAAAATAGGACGACTGTATAAGAACGTCACAAGGGGTACGCAGCCGCAGGGGGCTACGTGCGCCTCGGCCGCAGGGGGCCGTAAGGGTGTCGTGTAAAGGAAGAAAGACAGAAGAAAATATACAAATGTAAATACTATATTTTAATAATTTTCCTCAGCGGACTATCGCAAGTCCCCAAACTTACGGGGCCAGGTAACGATATAAGGCTGTATATTGTAAACTGCTAGTGAGATAACCGCTACCAAATAGGGGAAGGGTAACAAGTGGAGCGCTACTATGTCACACGGGACAGGATCGGGAGGGTGGGGGAACACCCTCACTACCCCACTACAACACATATGTACAACACTGTCACCCCATAGGGAGAAACTGATCAAGTATAGCATAGAATGGACACAGGGGACGGACAACAAAATGATAACACCATGGCCGCCTAATGGTAGCTTTGATCCATATGCCCAACATTCACTATTAAACCATCTGCATAATACATACAAAGGGAAGAAGTTGGCAAACCACGTGTAGGTGTTTAACCTATGGAGGATGTTCCAAGGGTCCCGACCAGGACCAAATGGAATGTTCACTGTGGGGGAAATACCGGAAGAAAAAGAGATTAAGGAGGAAGGAGAGGATGGGAAAAAGGGGAGTGAAGACCCAAAGAACACAGGGAACGGACAAGAGGGAAGAGAAAAGAATAATAAATCAAATGAAATAAAAAAGGAACCGAGCAATGATATACCCCTAGCAAAGGTAGTGAAAACAGAGGGAGGGGGGTTGTACCCTTTAAGAGAATTAGGAGAAATAGAAAGAGGACAGTTAAGGGCGGCTGAGGGGTACTCGAACCCGGCATACAGCCCTCCACCATATGTGGCTCATAGGAAGATGCCAGCAGGGGAGGGGAGGACTGGAGAAGAACAAACTGTGGAAATAGGAAATGATGAGTGGGTAGCTGCACAGATACTATTAAAATTACGAGGTTCATTAACAGGAGAAGAGAAGGAGGTAGTAAGGAAAACAGGCGAGGATAATACCAGGGAGAGTGGAATGAGAGGGGAAGAGCTGTTACGACAAAAGGAAGAGATTTTGGAGGAACGACTAGCAGAGTTAAGGGATGAGCAGAATGAACTGATCAAACAGCTCGAGAGGGAGGAAAGAGAGAGAGCGAGGGAAAGTAAAGAAGGTAAGAACAAATTGGAAAAAATAAGGGAACGAACTGAGGAGCAAAGGAGAGAAGCTGAAAGGGTAAAAGCAGCAGCAGAAAGGGTATCAAGAGCAGTGCTGCGAGAGAGGAAAAGGGAAGAAGAAGAGAAAGAAAGAGAAATGGCAATGTGGAAGAAGAGATTACTATCAGAAACGACTAAGAAATACGAAGAAGGGAGGGTGATAGAGAGTATATTAGAAAGGGAGAGGGTGAGATGGGAAAGGAAGAAAGAGGATGAAAGGATATTGGAAAAGGTGAGTAGTGAAGTAATGGAGGAATTAAAAAGGAAAAGGGAGGAAAATGGTAGGGAGATGGAGGAGAGAAATGAAGGAGAAAGAGAAGATAGGAGAAGGGAGAGTGAAGTATGGGGGGATGTATATAGAGACACAGAAGTAGCAACAACATCAGCACAAAGGGGAGCGGTTGATAAGGGAGAAAAGGGAGAACTGGACCTAATAGACTTAAAAACAGTAACCATCAAGGGGAAAAAGACCGAGTGGGGGGTGCCGTTTATGACTGACTTTTGTAGTGAGGAAGAAGAAGGAGTGGAGAAGGAAGGAAGAAACAGTGAAAGGTAAAGCTTAGATAAACTATACATCACCCGGACCAACACAGACTCACCATGGATCCGTGGGAGAAAGGATGAACTGGAGAGAAGTGAGGAGGAAGAGCAAGGAATAGCGGAAAGACAGACACATGAGGCCACACCGTCCCCATCACGCCCTCTCCCATCCCACCCTACATGCTCAACCACCTCACGCTCATTACGTACAATAAAACTTGCGCCCTTCACAAACGAACTGACACCCTATGCATGTCGGCTTAGAGACCTCCCTAGACGCAGGCAGGAAGGACGAATACACACGCCCACATTTAATACAGGAAATGATGGAAGAAGGGGAAAGGATGGAGAAGAAAGAGTTACGAGCAGGGGAAATACGGACGAAATTGACGATGTAGAAGAGAGGGAAGAAGAGGAAGGGTGTGAGGACTCGATTTTATGGAACCCAAAGGGTAAAACGAGACACAACTTAATGCCACTTCTGGAGAGGGGAGGGGTTAGACCACAGTATGTCCCTTGGAAGCATACAGACAAAGAAAATATAAAGTGCAGGCTCCCATCATTAAGTGGAGGTGCGGGTAAATGGATATATGAAATGGAAAAACGCACCGCAGGACAGAAACTGGCAGTGGGAGATGTAAAGGGCGTTCTAATATCGATATTAGGGGATGCAGCGGATGACATTTGGAAGAGAGCGGGATTCCCTGGGGTAACAATAGTAAACACATCGCACGATGGGGCACCATTCGCAAACTGCAGACATGCACTATGGCAGGCACTGAGGGTACAGTACCCAGACACATCATACATAGGAGCAATTACCTCACGCAAGATGCGTGAGAACGAAGATCCTGTTGATTATATCCAGGAAATCCAAGAGAAGTGGCGCATGGAAACTAGAGAACAATGGGATAAAACACCAGCAATATTTTATCATATACTAGTACAAGGGCTCCCAGAAGGAGTTCAGAAACAACTGAAGAAAGTAGTGGGAATGGAAGCAAAAGCATGGCCAGAAATACAACTGACAATAGTGCATCATTGCAGGACCTAGCAAGGAAAAATGAAACAAAAGGAAGAGGACAGGAAAACGGAAGAGGCTAAACTAGTACAGAAAAAACTTACTAAATACACAATGGAAGGGGCACTAATAACTACACCTATAACAATGACCCAAAGCCCCACACAAGTATTGGCTGCACAAGATCTCTCCCAAACACCACCCTCACAGACTATAACACAACAGGTGCCGCCACTCCAACCATACACGACCAACATGGGAGGAGGATACACAATGCCAGGAGCTGGGTATTATAATTACAACAGGGGAAGAGGAGGAATTATGAGAGGGAGAGGATACGGATATAACACACAACAGCAGGTGGGAGGACTTAGAAATTCCTAACCCACAGGGCAACCAGTATACCAGGACAACACAGGGAGCTTTCCATGGCAGAGTAGGGAACCACCGGTGTGTTGGAGTTGTGGATTATTAGGGTACATGTCACGCACGTGTAGAGTAAGACCAGGAACACCATCATGGAGTGAACAGGGACAACCAAGGCCCACACAGGAACAGCAGGGCATACAGCAACAGCAGACGTTGCAACAGGGAAATGAACAGCAACAACTAATAACACAACAACAGCCACAGACATATTCACTGCCACAACAACAGGTAGCGATAACACAACAACCCCAAGCACAACAAACACAACTGGGTAGGGTGACGGTCCTGGGACACAACCCTTACACAGGAAATGGTCAATCGTTGTACCCTCAATAGGACAGCCCACAGACGGCCTTGGTGTGTCCCATCCTGTCAGTAACACCTAATAGTGCGGAGGAACCACGCATAGAGGTAACGATAGGTGACAAAAAATTATCATTCCTTGTTGACACCGGGGCGACCCAGTCTTGCATAAGGGAAGGTAAATTTAAGATGTCAGGCGAAGCCATGAACACCCAAGGATTCTCTGGGGCTAGAGGGTTGGTTCCTTTTACTGATAGCATTCCCTTATCTATAGGAGATTATGACATGTCAGTTCCACTTTTATATTATAGTGCCTCACCAGTAAATATACTGGGGAGAGACATAATGAACAAGTTGAATATGACGATCTACTTTACTGAAGACGGCATAATTGGCTCTACTCCAGGGATTAACATGCTCACAGCACGACAGATTATGCAAGCATACTGCGGACAATCAGCGATTAGGGCGGAGCCAGTAGATGGCGAACTCTTCCAGTACGGGACAGACATGGCATTTGCATGGATGCCAGGGATAGAGGGAAAGATCTGGAGGAGGCCAGCAGCCTATTTGTTCAGACCAGAAACACCAGTCAATGAACCAGAAGGAAAGGTGGTTCCAGTGAACATTGAGAGCATTATAGCAACAGCTGATTATATTGCTGTACATGCCCAAGACAGAGAAGGAAGAACATGGAGGGCAGTGATAGCACTAGCAGAAGGATGTAGACTGACCCAGGTGTCAGATGAGGAGCTGTTCTCAGAAGAAAAGGAGGAAGGTGAAATGGTGTTTATGATGAGTGTGGAAATATGGCTAAGAGTGGCGTACAAACAAGTAGCACAGAAAATTGCAATGGCACTTGAGGCACCTACATCCACCCCAGTTCCCTTCTTTAAGGAGGATATGACAAAGGTACCCACATCATTGTGGACTACTAGCCCCTATGACGTGGGGTGCATAAAAAGTATAGGGGGAGTAAGGATAAAATTGAAAAAAGGTGCAATACTCCCCAGAGTGAAACAGTACCCACTATCAAAAGAGGCAGATGAGGGCATATATGAAACCATAACGGCCCTTAAAGATAATGGCATATTAGTCCCCTCAGAATCACCATGTAACACGGCTATATACCCAGTGCGCAAGGCTAAAGGGGGGTCTTGGCGCTTCATACAGGATCTCAGGCCCTTGAACAACATAGTAGAAGCAGAATACCCCATAGCCGCAAACCCGGCCACAATATTGTGTGGCATTCCAGCAGAAGCATCACGATTTACAGTGATCGACCTTAAAAATGCTTTCTTCTCAATACCATTGCACCCAGACTCACAAGATCTGACAAGCTTCACTTACAGAAACACAAAGTGGAAACACACCAGATTGCCACAAGGGTATTGCGAATCACCCTCAATTTTCAACAGAGTAATACAGATGGATTTGGGTAACATTGAAGTGGAAAGCACAGTGTTGCAGTATGTCGACGACATAATAATTTGCAGTACAAACGAAAGAACATGCAGAGAGGACTCATTAAAGATGTTGACAATATTGGCTGAAAAAGGTTACAAGGTAGACATGGAAAAGTTACAGTACTGTCAAGAACAGGTACTTTACATTGGTCAGCTCATATCCCAACATGGAAGAAAGATTGCACCACAAAGAGCACAGGCCATTTCAAACACACCAGTGCCGCAAACAGTGAGGGAACTGCAGCAGTTCCTGGGTCTGTGCAACTACTGTAGAGCATGGGTATTTGATTACAGTTCATACATAGGACCCCTGCTTGAGGCGTTAAAGGAAGCTAATAAAGGGGAGAAAAAGTTGGGATGGACAATGGAAATGAAAGAGGCTTTTGATGAACTGAAATATGCGATATCAACTGCTCCGGTACTGGCATCCCCAGACTATGAGCGACAATTCTTTATATTTTCATATTGCGACTCAGCAGTAATGAAAGCAATGTTGGCTCAAAAAACAAGCATGGGCTACAAACCAATAGCATTTTAAAGCGGCCACTTAGATCCTGTGATGTTAGGTCATTTCCCTTGCGAACAAGGTCTCGCCGCAGCTGCTTTTGCGGTAGAGAAAGCATCAGCAATCACCAAGGGGTGCCCAACTACACTGTTTGTGGAACATGCACTATTTGCGATATTGAATAAACCTAAGTCCACCCTAACCACGCAAAGGGCATCAGGTTATGAGATCATTTTATCCAGAGCTGAACTATCAATTGTTAGATGTAGCACGGTCAACCCTGCAAGGTTCCTAGCAGAAGTAATTGAGGAGGGAGACTATGCCCACGATTGTACGCAAATAACTGAAATGTACTCATGTACTAGAAAGGTTGAAGAGAACGCACTAGAGGGAGGTGAGCTCCTGTTCATTGATGGGTCATCAACTATCGACCAAAGGGATGGTATAAGGAGGACTGGGGCAGCAGTGGTAAAAATGATGGAGGTACCGGTGTGTGTGGCAATGAGATGTGTACAACTACCACAGCATTATTCCGCTCAAGCAGCAGAATTGATTGCACTGATCTTGGCGTTGAAGAAAAGCTTTGACAAACGAGTGACCATATATTCCGACAGCGCATATGTTACGTCCACTGTCCACTCAGGGCTGTCGAAATGGAGGAGAAGAGGGTTTAGGAGAGCTGATGGCACTCCAGTGCAACATGCCCTCCTATTGGCTGAACTAATTGAAGCAATAAATGACCCCCAAGAATTAGCTTGGGTCAAATGCACCGCACACACCAATGGTGAAGACCACATCTCAAAAGGGAATGCAGCAGCAGACGCACATGCGAAGTATGCTGCATACTTTGGTGAGATATGGAACCCCCCAGAGTCACAGAGAGGGAGAGGGAGGGGAATGGCTAAGGAGATGTTGATAAGAGAAGGTTACACCCATCTCCCAGCCACACAGATAATGGAGCTACAAGCGGCTGCACCAATGGCAGAAAAAGAAATATGGCTAAAAAGAGGATGCACAATGTCACCAACCGACGCACTATGGCGCCAGGGTGACACTGGAAAGATTGTAATACCACTGGCACTATTGAACACCGCCCTGAGCCAACTACATCACCCAGCCCACACAGGCAAGGAAGTAATTGCAGCACGAATTAGGGAAGACTGGTTCTGCCCCGAGTTAAATTCTCATGTGTCAAATTTTATCAGCAATTGTCTCACATGTCAACAGTTTACGGCCGGTCACACTCTGAGGTGATAAGAGGTACTATACCCCGGCCAGAGGGACCTTTCCGTCATCTCCATATTGACTATGTTGATATGATCAACGTATGTCAAGGAAATAGGTATATGATTGTAGTAGTATGCCCATTCTCGAGGTGGATTGAAGCAGGGCCCTGTTCACACCCAGATGCATTTAGAGCAGCTAAATTCCTAGTGAGGGAGGTCTTCCCCAGGTGGGGAGTGTGCGAGGTACTGAGGTCAGACAATGGCCCACATTTCGCAAACGAAATGTTCCAGCACATCACATCCTTGCTGAACATCAAGCATACATTTGCATGTGCATACCACCCACAGGCCAACGGTGTATGTGAACGCCTGAATGGCCTATTAAAGGAGGCAATTGCAAAAATACAGCAAACAACAAAGAAGAGTTGGTTGTATTGCCTTCCACTAGCCCTATTTGAACTAAGGAATAGACCAGGTTCCGACCACCACCTCACCCCTCACGAGGTGGTTACCGGACGTCAAATGCGCCTTCCCCTAACGCCAACATCAAGAGCATTTACCGACCACGAGAGTACTGCAGATGTCCTTGGTGATGAAATGTACCAATATGTGTCTTCTTTGATTACTAGTGTAGTGTTTGTGTCTCAACAGCTCGAGCGCACGCGGGGCGGGTCTAACAGCGATCAACAAGAAGACGTGGATAAAGAATTGGAAAAGGAAAGACTGTGCAAAGTTGCTAAAGGTGACCACGTACTACTTCGCAACTTCAACAGAAAGTGGAACAGTCCACGATTCACTGGCCCCCATCTGGTAGAGGAGGTATCAACGAGAGCAGTAAAGCTACAGGACAAACGTGCCTGGAACCACCTACACGATGTAAAGATCTACAAACTCCAGACCCACCCCAGCGCCATCGACAGGGCCACTGGAAGAACAACAACAGCGTCACCAACGGAGGAAGAGACTTCTACCACAACTAACGGCCTAAGTGTCCCCATACCCTGCCACCCCCCAGATTCCCCAGAGACAACTACTAGAAAAGAAAGGGGTGATCCCCATACCGCTCACCCCATGGTTACACGATCAAAGGGTAAAGAGACTTCCGCCAGTTGAGCCCTAAACCCTCTGCCCATTGACCACCTACCCACTGTAGTAATAACTGAACTGAAGGACATTGTTTTGCACATACACACATGTAAACACCTGAAGGTTCTCTTTCTTTTCTCTCGCACATGCAGGTACAGCGTATTATTGTACTGTTAAGAAAGTAGATAACTAACCAATTCACTGCCCAGGAGTAGATGGTACCCTCAGACGATAATTACCTGGAAGAATTGTCACACCAATTTGTGTATGAAATAAAACGGCCAACGTACCTGAAAAGAAGGAGGGTACGTGTCTACTACACAGCCTTCCTCTTGGCCATAGAACATTCAATGCCCCACCTCCAACCATACTTGCCCGCCCTAAGAGATAGATCGCTTAGATTGGCGTGGGAACAGCTCTTCGCCTGGGCACTGAATGACTACCTGATAGGGATAGCTTAAAAAACGACAACTAACACCAATAACAAGCATATTAAGAATGTTCAGGCGGGCAACTGTAACGTCGCAAGAATAAGCTGCCGGACTGCAGCAATGTAAGAGCAAAATGCCGGTGAAATTAGCATCTGTAATAAAATTGATAGGGATTTTAATGATCACCGGGTTCTTGGCTGCCTCTGTATAGCAGTAATGCTATGCTATTGATATTATTGCTGTACCCAAACCTAATGCACCCCCACCCCCAGCTGCAACAGGTGTTACGTCAGGTGGTACTAGTAAAATCCCACACAAGGAAAATAGAGTTAAACGCAGCACATACTCAGATAATAAAGGCATTAACAACTACATACAAGATTCAGCACACATCTCAAACAACATATGGTACCAACACATGACCCACATAGGTAAGCAGACAACAGAAGACAGCTGCTACGTTTGCTCATTGATCCCATACGCCATGAGCGCTTCTCGAACATTTGTTGCCACGGAGATAGATGGAAAAATAGCACGATGTATAATATACCTGGCACTGTTCCAGACGAAAGGAAGATTTCAAGGGACAGTGGTGCAACTGGTGTGGAAAACACGAGATACATATCCATATGAAAACAACTTCCTCAAGACTTATTTGAGTTACCACTAGAGCAGTTTATATGCTGAAGGATTCAGATACATAACAAGTGGTCCTGAAAAAGGAGAAACAAAGAAAGTAACACTGCAGTACCTACCATGTGATTGGTACGCCACTGAAGTCCCTGGTAAAAACGGATTTTGGGAAAGACCACTGATGATAATAACAGGGAAGGTGTACATGAACAACAAATGGGACATAGGAGTGGTTGGCAGCAACATGGTAACAAGAGAAAATATTTCAACTATTGATGGACATAACCATAGATGTTGGATGACTTGGATCAAGTACGTACCCATGCTCACGTGGATGGAGAAGGATGAAGACCCAATAACAATACTGCCGCTAACTGCGCCTAAGGTATGCTACCAACATAAAGGAGAGGTGGATGTAGGATACAACACCAACTGTGAAAGCGTGATGGAGTTACCTGAGGGGGGAGCAGGAACAGCAGTAGTAATGGACCATTACTGGGCCTGTGGAGACAAGGCGTACCACACACTGCCCCCTTTTTGGAATGGTGTATGCACTATAGTACACGTTAATGTACCATCACTAGTGGTACCCCAGAAGCATGTGAATATGGCGAATTTCCCCAAGATGGATGAAGGGAACAAAAGGAAGAGGAGATCTGCACAGCCTCGGAAAGGGCCAGAGAACCGACGCAACGGCAACTACACTGTCCTCAACAGAAGGAAAAGACAAGGAGAACCTCTGACAGGAAATTACCTGTGGGGAAGGTGGGAAACAGCACTCACCTCAATTCCGCCGGAACACAGACTATTCAGCAGAGCAGCTATGTTCTTCTCCTCAATAATACATCCTGGACTGCAGGCGTACGCAAACGCAAAATGGCTCCAGATAACTAGGTGGGAACTAATGATGACAATTACCTCTACAGTAAATGGATTCAACGCAATAAAAGAGGAATTGCGAGCAGTAAGAATGGTTGCACTACAGAACAGATATGTACTGGACCTCCTCACAGCAATGGAAGGAGGAGTTTACGCAAAGATAGGACAATCATGCTGCACATTCATTCCTGCTAATGATGCTGACAATGGTACACTCACGGAAGCTGTATCACAATTGGCCCAGATGCACTCAAAAATGATGGATGAAAGTAAAGGTGTGAAAAAGGATGAGAGCTGGTTTTCAATATTATGGTCATGGATGCCATCTTGGCTGTCAGATGGACTGAAGATTATAGTTGGATGTACTATTTTGGCTGGAGCTACACTGATCATAATAAGATTTTGGAAGGCACGCACCACAGACGAGATGATCGAAATGGTTGGTATACACCTCTTGATGCCAACAGATGATGGCCAACACACAGGCACAATCATAAAAGAGAGAGAGAAGTTGCGCAACCAGATCATCACCAACCACCTGGACCCACCATCTGTGAAGCTCGAAAACCCAAGAAACCCAAGGAGCTACATAGGGAAATGGGTATGCTGCACTCCTGGAGGAACCTGTGAATATATGTATTGGTCATTTGAAGACCATGTTAACCACTATGGACATTTAGGAGGAATAACTAAAATATGGAGAGTAAGAGGAGATTAAGAAAAGGATATGTTTGTGGTCGACAAGTCGACCAGAGGGGGGACTGAAGTGGGAGAATGGAAGAACAGGCTCCCGCCCTTCCCCTCTCGTGCTTGGCCTAGAGGATCACGGCCTAGACACCCGCCACGAGAGGAGTTTGCCTATCTACCAGACGACCAAATACCCTGGTACAGGAACATACGGATGTGCCCATCTACCTGCCCAGCAGCCCGCCCTGTCCATGCCGACACCTGCGGCACGGATCAACTCGACTAAACCTACACGTCGTTAGAGATGCCATGACGACCTAGCCAACGGTCAGCACACCTGTGCAAACATGCACACCGGACACTCCCACACCAATCCACACAAAGAATATACTCAGTGCTATGACGTAGGCGACAGACATACTCACGGACGTGCATCTTTATTATTTTCCACATAGGCTCTCAAAATGCAAAAATGCAAGACGCATCATGAACTTATCTAAAAAGGCTTGCTCACGCTTCTTCTAAGAACCATGTACCATAATGAAGAATATAACGGAGACACGATACTGAGGATAGAGCAATATGATACCGTAACCTAAAGCGCTCTGCATCAAACGGTTCCACCTATGCACCAGGCCCAAGTAGGCCGCAAGCAAAAGCTTCCATGAACATTGAATGAGCAAGAACTGGGTTGCTGACCCTGCAAAATGAGCCCGGCGAAAGCACACCGCCAAGGGCACGATGTTGCAATCTCGCACTCTGCAAGCCAACGCCAAGGTCGCACCTGCAAGATAAACCAGGCACACAGTAGGAAAAACAATATTAATTGTGTTGAATTTTGCCTCAAACACGGTCCCACCTCACGTGACAAAGCCAAACCTGACAAGATGCCAAGCCCAGGAGGAAGGAGACGCCTGAATCCCACGTTTCAAGACACAGGCAGATACAATTAAAAGACTCATTGGACATCATCAGAACATGGGGCTCCTATCACTGACGCCATTAACATTGACCAATCCTCAGAGGTCTTCATGTAACAACTTTCATGTATCAAATTGAAGGGACAGCCCAGGTATACCACCTGACTAACCCTCAACCACTAACACTGTTCTCTATATGTGTGCTATACTAACCCTACCACTCGAGTAACCAATCCAGAGTGGAGATAGGTTTTTTGCTAAACTTTCCAAGTGACGCAAGTAGCGCGTCATACTAAGGTAAAAGTGCCTGCGAGCCCCACGATTGTGTGTGTGTCAGGACGGACGCGTACGCTCCTTGACCCATCCCTGCCGTTTTGTCTAATAAACAGCAGAGTCACCTTGCTTCTTGCGTGTGTCTCATACTCTATCTCTTTTGGGATATACGGGAGGAGTTGGGGCCTCCCTGCCCGGAGGTCTGCGGACGGCCCGGCCGACCCCGGCAGAATTTCCCCCCGACAGCGTCATAGGCGTGGACACCAACCAGTAATCAATCCTGGACTCGGAATCATGTACCGAGGAATAAAACGTGTATCTTCTACTGCCCGGGTGAACCTCCCTCCACGCATCAACCAGTAAGATCTGTGCTATGACATGTCTGAGGTTCAATGCTGTCCTGTTGGGGGTCTCATCACCGTAGAGGATCTATCAAGAACCGGATCAATAGCCAGGTTGAAGTCCCCCCCCCCACAAGACACCCGAAACATCCAATGCTGTAACCATCTGATATATATCCAGGTTAGCCACCTCCCCCCAGACCATGACAAATCTCCCCTGGGGATCGACCTTGTGCCCACCAACCCGGAACCCGAGGCTTGGGTGAATAAGGGTGAGAACCCCTCTGGACTGGGTAGAGTAGTCCGTGTGGTACCTCTGGGGACCCCACCCGGGCAGGATGTGAGAATTACCTGTCCCCACTGCATGGGTTTCCTGCAGCATCAGTATTTGTGGATTGTGCCTGGAGACGTAGTTGGATATCTTCCTAACCTTAACTGGATTATTCAATCCCCTCACATTCCACGTTATCAGCTTGACCCGCAGCCCGTCCCCAGGGACCCGAGATGTCACATTAGCCATTTCCAAATTTCACAGGTGCATAGTGTTCGTGCCATGTAAACAGTGCCAGCCCAGCCGCGACAAAAATTTTACTTTTCCAACAACCGGCCGTCCCCCTCCATCCTCCTTTCAGAGGTAGTTCCGGAAGGCAGCCAAAACTTCCAACAAAATGTCCCCCCGAATCCATCAAACAACTAAACATAACTTCCCCTCCACCCTGTCCCACCCGTCCTCCCTCATCATCACCCCCAACTTGACGATGTAGCCCATACAACTTATGGAACATTCCACGGGTGGCCATGTAGCTTCACATTGCCGCCGATCAGGTCCAACAGCTCCACCGACCAAAGTGCCTGGTGTACTTCAATCAGTTATTCGTATTGGCCCCGGTCTGCGCCGGGCGACATACAAGTGTTTCTCATTCCACGGGTCTGGGCCTGTTATTTTGTGCTGGTCTGCCCCCTCTGGGAGGAAGGGGTATGGAAGTTTCAATATAATGCATGGCCTCCGCTGGGGACTCGAAGAAATGGGCCCTGCCCGCATGTTGAAGCCTCATTTTTGCCAGGAACATTAAAGCGTATGGGATCTGGCGCTCTCTTAGGAGCTTCTTGACTGGCTCATAGGACCTTCTGCTCGCTTGTACTCCAGAGGAGAAATCAGGATAGAAATGTATGCGACTTTCCTCATAGTAGAGGGTTCCCTCCTCTCTTGCTTTTCGTAGGATTGTGTCTCTGTCTCTATAGTTTAGAAGCCGAGCGATTATAGTGCGTGGTGGCGCACCTGGCTTAGGTGCAGGGGCCAGCGTACGATGTGCTCGTTCCACCAAAAATTGTTCAGAGAAGGCCTCCGGCCCAAACAGGGTTTTAAGCAGTGTCTCAAGATATGTCTCCATTTGGGCCTTCCCAAACGATTCCGCTACGCCCACCACACGAATATTATTGCGCCTAGAGCGCGATTCTAGGTCCTCGCACTTGCTCTGTAGCTTCGTCATATTTTCCTTAATTTGGGTGATATAGCGGCTATGGTGCGCGATAACGTCTTCATTAGTGCTGATACGGGTTTCAGTGTCCGTTATGCGTGGGCTTTCCTTCTCCACTCTAGCCTTTAAGGAGCCGATGGTAGAGACTATGTCATCCAGCTTAGAGTTTATCGAGCGGAACCCGTTTTGAACTATAGCTGTTAAATTGTCCAAATTCTCACTGGATTCAGCAGCGGGGATCTCGGTGTCGGCCGAGTGGGCGTCGGCAGATGCGGCCTGTCCCCGACTTCCCATGTAGGCGTCCATGGGGCCCTTCTTCTGCTTCCCCGGAGTCTTGGTGCCCTTAGCCGGCCTCTGTGGTTCCCCCATTAGTAATGGCGTTCCAGGTGGCGCAGCACGCCGTATTCCAGTTATCGGCACGGGTTTGGCTTTCCGTCCGCTCGGAGACTTGAGCACACCGCCTCAACAAGGGTGGTTGCGGGTCCGATTTATTTGCTGCCCAGCCAACCCCGCGGCAACCCACGGGGCTCGCTCTCCGCCCAGCCCCGTCTCCTTACCGGTCGTCCGTGTGGCTATTACTACTACGATTCACTTCGGGTGCCTCGTCCCGCACAGCCCTGTGGGATTTGTAAGGAGTTCTATGGGGCTGAGCATCCGCGGATCCACCACCGTTGGGCTTGGGGCAGACACGGACCGGGGAGTCATCCACACCGTCGCAGCCCAGAAACTGTATTGTGTCGCCAGAAGAATGTCAGGGCAGAGCCGGGACAAGGCCGGGAAAAAGCTCTGTAGTAGTCTGCTCTGGAGTTCGCCTCTGGATACCTGTCTCTCCGCACGCCGGTCAATCTGAATCGTGCCGTAACTCCGGCGACCCCAGACCCCGGTTTTCAGGATTTCGTCTGGTCACCCACGGGCGGCCGGGCAATCATCCCAGCCCGTCCGAGCCGAAACAGGCAGCGCTGGACGGATAAACTAGCACAGGATTTCTCGGTGGAGCGGGAGCTCTTAGGTGAGGCGGCCATTTCCAACGTGCGCAACAGCGCCCCCCGGTGTCTAGAATACTTAATGAAAAGAAATTGATACAGACCGCGAAGGGCTAACTAACAAATGCTGCTAAGTACAAAGAAAGGCAAACAAAGCATTACTGCAAGCATGTGTGTGTGCATAGAGGGACACTTTTAAATGTACAAGCCAGAATGAAAATTTATTATCGCCTCTGAATGTATTGCCTCTATGCTCCTGAGTACGCCACCAAACCTAATACTACCTCATGTGTTATTCAGCTACTACCGTGCGACATTGCTAAAATATAGTCGTCCAATGTTTAATGATGTATGAAACACTGCCAAATTATTGTAGACAACTATAAAATAATATACAAATGTATAGACAGTAGAAATGTGTAAACGCTTTAATATTACCAACTTTATTAATCATTTCCTTGTTTTACATAGTGTGCAGCCAAGCACAGAGAATTGCTCTCACACACACAAGGCCATCTCCCCTCCCACCAAGGCACGCCAGGACAAGCTGGTGTGCAAGCAGCACAGCCTCACCTCCCCCCATTCTGCTGGATCCGCTTCAAGTATTTGCCTCCCCCCATGTCCCAGACCGCCATGGTCGGCCAAATGAATTCTTTATAACCCGGTCCTAAAACCCCACCGCCCCAAGGGGCCAGAGGTACACCCTTGCTGATCCAGTGGTACTCCGGTTCACCCTAAGTTAATGGGCCTTGGAGAACACATATGCAACCCTGTACTAACACATCATAAAGTAATTCTTCACTACATCTAATGAGACCAGAATGACAGTGCAGCTCACCCCATGCCCTCAGATCAGACCCCCAGGTTTAAGACACCCGGTCAACAGGTCAGAAGTAACAGTGTCTTGATGTATTGGTAGAGCTTCACATTATATGCATTCCTCCTGTGTCTTATTAACTCTAAGAGTAACCTATTGTAGGATTTACAGGACAACTGGAATTACCTGAATGAATGTTGTGTGTGTGGCCACAAGGGCAGAATGTCAGGGCACCCGTCCATCAACGACACTGACCGCGCCTGGTATGGCAGCCCCACCTCGATGAGCCCAGCTGACCTATCCGCCCCACGTTGGCACCACGCTGATGTCCACCAACCACGGAGCGGCTTGTCACAACTGCACCTATAGTTAGTTGACGCCACCCAATCCCCGAGATTATGTGCCCCCTATAGTGTATAGGTTTCTATGACGAAATTTTGTAATAAATAAAACCGTCTTTGCTATTGTCAGACAGAGCGCTCTCAGAGCTTGCAGAGTCCTTTGCATGCCCTATTTGATAGATAAAGAACCTTTTACTTTTACCCGCACTTGGTCTTGGTCTCATTCCCTCTTGGGGTGTGTCCATTATTGCCTCTCATTGCGGGGAGGGTAATGCCTTTTGGGGGCGCTTGCCTTCAGTACCCAAAGCAGTCTTCATACCTCAGGACTCAGGGCCAGGTTCCTAGAATCTCTCTGTCTGCCTATGGGTGGCTGTGGGAGGCCGGGCCGGCCGGCTGCTGGGCTGGCTGCATGCTGTGTGCCCTGGGCCCTGTTGTTCTAGTGGCCCAGGCACAACAACAAGTTGCTTTCAACTTTGCAAAGTGCAACAAATGTGTATCTTCCTGCAAAGTTGAAAGCAACTTAATGTGCGCGCCAGCGCCACTGTGCCTTGGGCTCTGTCCAGCCCTGATCCCTCCGCCCCTCAACGTTGTAGCCTAGCTGCACCAAGCCCCACCAAGACAGTTACCCGTAGTTATCTAATACGATTGTTGCTTTAAACAGCGATCGTATTAGGTAAGCAGAGCAGCACACAACTAGACAGAAACAGAAAGGAGAGTTGTAGAATTCTAAGATATGGTTAAAGAGGGACAACGATTAGAAAGGAAACATGAAATATACCGATGCCAATGTTTCAGTAGGCTAAGTACTAACCTGCTAGTCTGTCCATAATTGGACAGCTAGGGGTTGCCTGCTGCCCCCCCAAGTTATTTCCACTAGGTAGTTTCATGCATGCATTTCCATTCCACCTTCCTAGATCTCATGCTCCTTTATCCTGCATTCCACGGGACCCCCAGAGTGCACCATTTGCTTAAATGTGCGCCCCATGATAAAGGTGGCTGTATGTTCAGACCTAATGGCATGAATGGTGTTGACTGCAGGAAAAAGACATGCTCAGAGCCTCAACACCCACAAGAGAGGCTTGGAAAGTCAAGTGCAAGAGAGGTCTACAATGTCCTGCAGCAGCAATGTCTCTGACTGCTGGTGAGTCCACCGTCCTTATGTTAGTTTGGGCTTTATTCAGCATAAAGCGAGCCTCAAGAAGCAACAAAGTGCTGCATAGCAGCATAGGGTTCAGTTATAAATGAGATGTTTACATAGGATTGTGTTATCTGCATAGTTTTAGGGTCGCAGGCTATGGGGTCTGCGGCTGCCGCAGTGGGGTGTCCGTCAAGAGTGTTACAGAGCTGGGCCAGTTTAGTTGGCATCTTGTTGGCACCTCACTTGGCATCATCAGTGAGGTGTATCGTGGGTCTCTTGCCTCAGCAGGCTTGAATCCACGCCTGAGCATACCCCTCCCACTCAGGGTTACTAAAGCAAAACAAAAGAGGTGATGGACCAACATTTTAAGCTGGACTGCCCTTCTTGGGGTGGGACTAAGCCTGATTTTCATATGTTCTTTCTCCTATCTTTATGGCGTGCAGACTGGAGAAAGATGGTCTGGATGGTTGCCCAGAGCTGTGACAGAGGTTAAGATTAATTCTAAACCATACAGCCATCACTTGTTCAGTTTTGCTTTATTCAATACAACATTTCCCACTGCCACCTGTTGCTCACCTCCTTAATATCTGGAGCTTGAAGGATCCTCAAGAGGCAAGCATCTGATCAGATGGGACACACAAAGAGGTGCTGCTGTGGTCCAATTGAAGCAGCTGAACATTCACCTTCTAGACATAAAGACTACCCAAACCATATCATTAGGTGTATGTGCACCTTGGAGGTGATGTAGATGAGGATCCCTGCCAATGTTAGAATGTGCACCTTCTATGCATGTATGTGTCCTCCTTATTCAATGTTATCACAAAGACCTCCACCCCAAAACCCTTAGTCACCTTGTCATTATTCCCCCATTATCCACCTGTTGTGTGTAAGGTACCCTAACCTTGGATTTCTTTGCTTTCTTTTTTGTATATTTAGGTAATGCATTTTCGGTTTCAAAAACCCATCCTTGTATACAAAATAAATACAAACTATGACAAATACAGAACCCGCATTAGACCTCCTTTCCCTCTGATTCCTCTACAATGCAGTTGCTAAATGCCCTTCGGGCGAATGAGTGCTTTATAAAACATACACACACATGTCCCACCTGTTCCAAGACCTTCCTGTTCTGCTCTTCCCACTGACGCAGGCTTTATTCCTCTCCAGAGTCCTCCTTTATACTGTTCCCCTATGGCCACATATTAAACATATAGGTTTTCACTGAACAGCCACTATTTCACTATCTGATGGTCTGCTTCTCTGGCAGGACCATGCACCTAACACAATTAAAGAGGCAATAGCCTGTTGCCAACAGCGCAGACCAGGACGTTCATTGAAGTGCAGAGCCTACCTCTTTTATGTTTAAATACATTTCATTAAGAATTGTTCTGGTTTCAATACGCTACAAATATCAAAGTACTGTGCAGCCACCTAAAATCAGCGGCCCATTTCTCCAACGATGCCACCACTTCGATAAACTCCTTCTTAGATAATAGATCCATAAGAGTGTTCTCACCTTCTTCAGCAGCAGACCCTGTACCTTTAACATGCGGTGTCTCAGAGGGCTCCTTTGTTTCCCCTACTTTGCATAACATTTTTACAAAGCCCCTATTCGACATACTTGATGATCTATGTGGCTCATACACTAACTCTGCTAACAACACCCAGATCCTCATTCCTATCCAAGGGGATTATGATAAGGATGTAGAACTGATTAATAAAATCTGCTTAATAATACAAACGTGGATGGCAACCCACGGATTGTGTCTCAATGACGGAAAGACTGAGCTCTTAATCATTGGCTCCACCACCAAACTGAAAACACTTTACCCTCAATACAACGTCATTACTATTGATGGAATCAAAATCAAAGTCGCTAAGGAAGTAAAAACCTTAGGCTTTTACCTAGACTCTGCACTCAACCTGAATAAACAAATAAATGGCACTGCCTCTGCAGTGAGTTACACATGCAAATTGATATACGCATGCAAACCATTCTTAACTACTTAAAGTTGCACTACCATAGCACGTGCTTTAATACTTTCCCAGTTGGACTACTGCAGTGCACTATATTTCGATACCAGCAAACACAATATCAATAAACTTCAGACTCCCCAAAATAACGCACTAAGATATGCACTTGGCATCCCTAAATCACAACACATTTCCCACGGGAGTCGCTCTATCAACTGGTTGCCCATTGTGTTCAAGTCCTTAAACCTTACCTACAAATGTCTCACCAACAAAGAACCTATATACTTGATGAACAGATTCAGCAAACACACATCAGAGTGACCTATCAGAAAGGCACAATCCAACAGCCTCAGAATCCCCAACTTCAAACTCAAAAAAACAGAGGCTCTAGTTTTCCAGTGAGGGCGGCCCAGCTCTGGAACTCAATACCAGACACTTTAAGAGCACTACCCACATTCCACTCCTTCAAAACGAAAGTGAAACTTTGGCTGCAGTCATGTGATCAGTGATGCTCCCCCACACATGAATTCTAGATATCCTAGAGCACGTTCACATGATAATGTATAAGATATTCTATGTATATAAATGTATATTCTTCGGCAAATACTGCATATATACTGTAAATAATTCACCCAATATGTATTGCCTCCTTTTTATGTATGTGTTCTTATCCTGTAACCAAAAACCTTGCAAGCGCCCAGATGCCTTAATGTGCAACAAAGTGTGATCGCTTGTAGATCTAATAGATCTTACCAGGGACAAAGTTTTTAAATAGTTCTTCCTTAGGTCCAGATAACATGGGCAAATGAGTAGAAAATGGACACTATTTTCAAACGTACCCACACAGGAGGTGTATTTATCAGGCACACGATTATTCCACCTCTGAGTTAAGGCTGCCACCGGTAAAATACCCATACACAATTTAATGTATAACATTCTCATAAACTCTGGGTGCACTACATCTGAATACTCCTCATAGGCCAGAACTTGTTTACCTTCCCAGTATCTTATAAGCCTCTCAGTACTGTTAGTCTTGGGAAAATAGCTCAGGGGCAACATGCTCACTTTGGAAGCAAGACGACATGGAGCACCACAGGTTCGATCCCTGGGTTCATGCTTAGAAACCTCTGGGTATTAAGCGCGTTATAAATAACCTATCATATCATATCGTACCAACTTATTCCATTATCTTCCTTTCCAGTTTGGCAAGTAGTGTCCTTTTAAAAGCGGGCTTCATACTACGATTGATGGAATCTGGAGCATTTCAACAATCTCTGTGCCCAGGCTCTTCAGCATTGTTTTGAAAAGCAAGAACCAAGGTCATGATTGTCCCCCCTACTGAGATAGCACATCTACGAGCCCTTTCCTATATTGTCTCATACTGGGCAGTGTCCAAATTCTAATCCAATGCAAAACTGGTTTAGACTTACACAAAGTGTCAGTTCGCTGCATATTAGTCTCAAGGAAGCCATGGAGATTAGCAGCATTTGTTGGTAAGCCTACAATATTTTTTATCAAACTTGTTCTCAATTAGAGTGAGATTAATGCAATTGGATCCCCCTACAATTTAGCCCGATACAGAGCTGCCTGTCTAGTTTGAAGGCTGTAGGCATCTAGGGATACTTTCACTGCCACGTCATCATCATCATGTGTACATCTGGCAATTGCAAGGACACTTCAAGGACCAACAAGCGTCCTTACCAACTTGGGAGCTAGAGGAAACACTGCACCATCACCATGCAAAGAAGGGAAGCTGGGCCTCTGAATATGCTGCTGTTGTGCAGACCCAGGGTGGTCCAGTCCTTCCCACACGGAACCTGGAGGAAGAAAGGTGTCCTGTTGGAGAAGCGGTGCAGGCACAATATTATCAGTTGCTTCCCAAGAAGCTCCAGGAAAGACTGAACAGCCACCCAGCCCAGATAGAAAGCTGATGCCCTAGGAGAGTCAGTCCTTCCCCTGAGGAAATGCAAGGAAGCATGCACCAAGTTAGTTCTAGGTCAAAGGGTCGAATCAAAAGGACCGAAAACCAAAGGGTTGAATTATTATTTATGTTTTATTTTTTTTGGGCGGGGGGCCCAAATCCCCGTTTTGTGTGCAAAAACCACTTTTTTTTTAACTAAACAAAAACCAAAAAATATATATATATTTTTAAAAAAAAAATCGACCCTTTGGTTTCCGGTCCTATTACCTCGACCCTTTAGTCATTCGATCCTTTTGGTGTCGTACCTTTGACCGGACACCCACCAAGTGGTGTGGTCTCTGTGTCCATCAAGAGGGGACGATGGGTGGAGCACTGCCATCAAGGGTCTGGAACCCACCATTGCCCAGGGGAAGCCTTGAAGCAAAAGAGGCCAGGCAGACCACCACCACCATGGGTCTGGGACCCACCGTTACCCAGGCAAAAGCCTGGGAGTTAGAGAAGCCAGTCAGAGCAATGCCATCAAGGGTCTGGAACCCACCATTGCCCAGGGGAAGCCTTGAAGCAAAAGAGGCCATGCAGACAACCACCACCATGGGTCTAGGACCCACCATTACCCAGGCAAAGCCTGGGAGTTAGAGAAGCCAGTCAGAGCAATGCCATCAAGGGTCTGGAACCCACCATTGCCCAGGGGAAACCTGGGTCCAAGGAAATCAGGCTGGAAGGCTGCCACCTACCTGAGGAAGACCTGGACAGGTTACATCAGTGGTATAGGCCCACAACTAGCCCAAGAAGGTCTGTGCAAGCAGAATTGAACAAAATGAGAAAGAAAAACAGGGCAAGAGATCCCAACCAAGTGGAAAGTGATCTGGGAGATAGAAAGTGTGAGACTGATGTGAGGTACACACTAGTGGAAGGTAGACGCCAGGGTGTGTGAAGAAACACGTAGGAATACAACGCCTTGTTCAGCTGTTACCGGAGTACACCAAGGGGAGGGGATCACCCTGGGTGTCCACAAGGTAACAATTTTTGTTTTTGACAAGTTTTCTTTCAAACTGCGGTTAAACATTCTAGGGGAAGGGAAACCCCTAGACTCCTACAGATTCATAGAACTGTGACAAGTATTCTTTTGAACTATCTGTAAACATTCTAGTGGAAGGGAAGACCCCCTAGGAATATACAAGCCATTTGAAATGCAACATATTTTGGGAACTGTGTTTCATGACATCTGAAACTTTTTCTTCCGGTGAGGTGGGCCCAGGAAGAACTTGCCCTTTCGGAACTTTTGTGGAACACCGTTTGGAAATTTCCATTTGTTTAACATTGGAACTGTCGGCTAAATAAGACACAACCCCATGCACCTTTTAATTCTTTTATTAAGTGTTAGGTCCAGAGTTAGGTTAGAGAAGACAGTGGACATTTATGTTGGAATATTGACCATCCTAAGTTTAGGTTGGAATTCGGGCAAACTTTTAGTGGTTAAGAACAGTCAGACCTTCCCTAACCCTTTTTTGTTTCATTGTTGTCTGAATACATGTCTAAAATGTGAATCTGCTCTCACTAAATCTGATCAAACACAAAGTCATAATAACCAATACCACCGTATACGCAGTTTTCATTCATCTCCACATGGCTTTTGATGCCATCTCCAGTCAGAAACTATGGAATAAACTAGTAGTGTGGAAATGCCCCAGGGAGATCATCGAGCCAATTAAATTGCTCTACTCTAACACTCCCATAATGATCAGATTGTCTAAAGAAGGTGCAACCACTCCTTCCATCCAAACATCGAACGGTCTAAAGCAGGGCTCTCCTCTGGCTGCCACACTTTATAATCTGTTTACCGCAGATTTTTAAGATCATCTCCGAAATAATGCTCTGAATCCTCCTAAAATCAATTCTATTCCTGTTCCAGCCATGATGTACGCAGACGACATCATTTTAGTCGATAAAACGACAACTTGACTACAGATCAGCTTACAAATATTGGGCAAATACAGGAACCGAAAGAACTGCGTATTAATGTTAAAAAAAAGGCATGTCCCTAGTGAAACAGCGATTTAAGAAGAAAAAACCATTGAACTTCCTACTCGACCGGAACCACCTGGACGAAATCAACACGTTCAAGTATCTAGGAATTATCATCAATCAATCTAAGATGGAAAAACAATGGATAGCCAACATTGAAGAGAAAATGCAATCCTCAGCAAGGCAAGGCTGTGTTCTACACTGTAAATATGGCAGTTCTCTTTTAAACCAATAATATCTCACTACAGACAGAAAGTCGTCCCAACCATAACTTATGGAAGAGAAGCCATGCTTACCGCAAGAAACACCAATTGGACAACATTTGAAGCGATTTTCTGGCGCAAAATTTTGAGGCTTCCACCAACCTATCCTATGGCCGGAATAAGGCACACAACAAAAACCCAATCACTAGTCTCAATCGTTCTATGGAAGTAATTAGATATACTTTGCAAAATGCTGTCTGATGAGAAAACACCAGTTATGCAAATTCTGAGATTTCTCCCAAACGCCATGAACAATTCCGTTCTACAAGCCTGGAAAGATGAACTAATACAACAACTTGCAAAAGAGGAAATCTCAGTCGAAATGCTAACTCTATGGCCACAAAATGCAAAAAGAAAACATATGCAGAACAATTGGGTAAAGACCAACAAGAAGAAAGCACTGTATGGCATGAATCTTCAATGCTCTACTGGCATACATGCTATTACCGAGCTACCCAAATACCTAACCATTTTTCCAGACTACAACACCAGAGCAACCTACATGAAAAATCCTCTTAATACTATAATGACATGATATAAACTGGCCATGTCTAGATCTCTCACAGAACAGAACTGTCGGTTTTGTCAAGATCACGAGACGCCAGAAACATTTTACTATCTTATAATGGTATGCCGAACACTTGTCCAAAAGTGAGCCTGCTTTGGTGCTTTCTTTGAAATTTCATCGCAGTACATGGATGCCGAAACAAGATGGTCAATGCTAGTGAACGGACAAGCCAACAAACTTATCTTCATAATCACTCAATTCCTTCACAATATACTAGAATGGACAAGCGAACAACTTGAAAACCGATACAACTGACACATTTTTTTGAACTAGAAACTATCAATAATTATGAATAGATTTGTTTTTTTAATTTTTATTTTCCTTTATGTAATGAGTTTGTATCAATATCCGATCTAATGTTTACACCTGAAAAATGTATAAATGAAAAGTTTACAACTAAACTATGCCATTACTATGCCATTTTAAATACAAATTTTAGAAAACAGTCTTTAGCTCAAACAAATATGCCACCTGTGTCTCGTATCTCTTCATCTGCACCCTTACAGAATTTTAATAACCCAAGACAGTATTCAACAGAATGTGTGTTTTCCATTTCATGAACAAGACTACTACAACAGGTATGTGGTTGTTTCCAAGCCTCTCACTGTAATATAGTGTGAATAACTTCCTATAGAACAGCCCACTTTTTTTCCAGAGGCCTCAGCTCATAGAGGAGTTACTGTAGACAGAAGCAGAACATGATGGGAGAATACAATTGGGCAACATTGCCTAATCACCCACTGAAAAGCAGGCTTCAATTAAGATGATATGGGTTAATCCCAGGTTGACAGACCAGCCATTTCATATGTGGGTGAGGTGGACATGTCACAATTGAGGTGACCTGTATGGGACAGATGTAATATGCTGTGGATCTTGAAGAAAGGGGTGTGTCCCAGCAGTTGTTCATGTCATCTGATCAGCTAATGAGTTAAGTCAATGTTTTGAAACTAACAATGAGTGAAGTAACAAGAGGCTATAACGTTATATTTCTTCACACCACACTGTTCCCAATCATCAACACATCAATGTGTGTTTAAATTTAGTTAGAATCCAGTCTGTATAATGCTAGGACACTAAGCACCAGGTAAGAGATAATTGGGAATGCCAATGGAATTTGTTCTGACTGATAACATATGCTATTAACCCTACCTTTGAGTAATGATAGAGTTGGAGATACCAATAGACATCTGCATCATATTATTTAATATCCCTAGGGCCCTTGGGTTCTTAAATGGAGTCAACATTAATACACAGGTGGCAAACACATATACTTCCAAATCTCAACTCCTTCACGACAACACATCCTCAAAAGCTGTCCTTCACCATCACTACGTGGATGCACACTCACTTCCTCAAGCACAAACCTTACATAACTGAATCCCCATGCATATGTCCCCACAGGCACAAACCCCACCTCACCCAAAGTTCAAATATCTTTCCACAGACAAACCACACATATCCCTTTCCACACCTGTCAAATCCCGAGGCTTCACCGTTAACCCCCTACTGCACATTTCCTTCATGCCCCACATAGCTACTGTCTCCAAAACATGTAATCTGCAACTACAGCACCCATGCATGGCATGAGACATCCTAACGACAGACGTCTTCTGCACCACAGTCCAAGCAATGGTTCTCTCCAAGCTGGACTACGTCAAAGCTCTCCTCACCCGACTCCTCACCAGCACCCATGGCTCCCTGCAAGCAATATAAAAACCGGGAGCCAGACTCATTCTCCACCTACACAAACATTCACACTTCACCCTGGCTTTTGACAGCTCCAATGGCTCCCCGTATTAGAGAGGTTTCCCTTCAAACTAACATGCAAACAAAAACAAGCATTTATCCATCAACCATAGAAATAACACCCTACCACTTCACATCCCCATAAGAACCCCAAAAATACCTTTAACCCACACGTAATTCAGCCCCAGCCACATCCCCTGTTAACACTTCTCTATCTTAATCTTCCTATCCTGCACGCATTTTGTTACTTCTTTTTCACCTCGTGTTAGGGAGATTTCTCACACAAGTGCTAAATTCCCTCTACCTTAGAGCCCTCCAGCTCTTTTGCTATATTTTTGGGCTTTGAACTTTTCATTTTCAATGTATTGTACTTTTTTTGCTCATGGGCTATGGAGTCTCACCCACCCCATAGGCATCATCTTTTGTCTGTGTGCCACCTAGCACCTTCAGTGCAGAGACACAGGGTTGTCTTTTTCAGACTTCCCACTTTAAACTCCATTTTCTGGGACTGACTACTGTCTCCCAGAACATCTAGAGTTGCCATTGACTTTACTAGTCTTTTTAAATTTACATACCCAGTACACCCTATCGTTCAATATAGTACTGGAGAGGTTAATAGTTAGCCCCTTTCGTCTGATTCACATGGAACATTAGCATGTTCCCTTTTCTCTAAGATTTGGCTGGTGGCAGTGGTATCTACCATTTTTCTTCAACCGCAGACTATGAAAATAGCCTGGGTACCGTTAGAGGCTATGGTGGTAGCCTCAAACTCAAACCCGGTAATCCAATTTTAATTTTACTTGGTTCTGGTCGAGTTGTTTCACCATATCGTTTTGTAAAGGTCTTTCTAGTGTTTTACTCTGTATGCCAAACCAGGCGTGGTTCCTTTGTTCGGCGTCCTTTGGCTGGCTTCTGCACAGAAGCCCTCCTTAGGTGCCTGAGTGTCTGGGTGGGCAGGATGTGAGGGAGGGGTTTGAGGCCCCTGCACATGGTCTCCTTGGAGACCCAAGCACACTCTTGCTTGATTGGCTATGTGGCTTCCCTGCCAGGACAACCACCCTGCTGTGTGATTGACAGTCGGGTTGTGTGAATGGGGGATTTGGTGCATAAAAAGCCAGTTTCTGGCACTGGAAGGCAGAGTCGCCATTGGAACGATAGAACCAACGAGAAGCTGAAGGAAGACGACTGCTGTAACTACTGGACACCCGGTGAAGCCCTGCTGCAGGTCTGAATCACCTGAAACTTTGACGACAGAGGAGATCTGCAAGGAATCCTCTTCCGTTGAACTTGGTGGGAACAACCAGCTCGCCAAACACCAGACACCGGTCCTCATCCTGGTCGAATTTACTGTGCATCACTGCAGTAGATCGGATAGCGAGTGGGAAGAGAACCAGTTTGGTTTTTAAGGATTGCACCTTTTATTCGTCGTTTTGCTCCGCTGCTGGCTTCTTCCCCTCCAGCCGTCCTCCTTCTTGTCACCATGACTGAAGCTTCAGGAACTGTGAGCCTGAAAGAAATGCCAGGAAAAACTGCCTCAGCTACAGCATTCTTCTTCTGTGCTGTGCTAATTCGGTCGTTTGTTCCGTCCGACCGTGGTGAAAGTGCGGGAAACATTTTGCCTCTCCGAAGGCTCATCCTTCTCTTCTCCTTTAAACAACTTTTCCACTGACCATTTTCATTTTGAACTCTTGGCAAAGACTTAACCACGAACTACTTTGAACTGTGTGATCCTCTGCAAAGACTCTGAACCATTAACATTGGCCCAGACATATTGACTTGAATCCTAGTTGTAGTAGCCTTTTCTAGATTGTCCTGCCTATAACTTGTTGGTGCTGTTGAATTTTGCATAGCCTTGTCTTTTCTCCCTTTTTAAATTACTAGAGTGCCATTTTGCTCACACTTCATTTTGAGCCTAACTTGTCTAGAATTGATTGGGGGTTGTTGTAGTATATTAAGACTGTGATTTTCTGCTGCTTTAGGATAGTGAACTGTTTTATAACTGATGGGATAAATAAATGTATTTTCTTTTACTCAGAAACCTTGAATCAGTGATTGCTTGAATCATAGTCATTGTTGTCCTTTGTGTAAACTCTTGTACTGCTCACTTTACACTTGAGATAATTCTGGCTGCTCATAGGCTTGTACCATAGGTGAAATTGTACTTACACTTGTAGTCTTGTGTGTAGTGATCCCAAGGGTTGTGGGATGTTTTAACCCACTACCGCTCTGCGATGCTGCAGCACTGTGTTAGGATGGTGCCAGAAGTAGCAAAATGGCCGCAAAACCCTTGTGCACGCCAAAACCTCTGAAAATTGCACTTTGTAATGCACAAAAAGATGGCTACCCATTCTGCCACGCATGTTGTCAGTGGTAGAACAGAGATCTCACTTTTGAAATATGTCACCAGGCTCCACAACAAGCTAAAATGGAGTACAGAAGGAAAAAGCAGTGTTGCTAAATGAAACCCCAAAATCTTGCTTTAAATATTTTTTTTCTTTGTTGCTGAAACTGCAGAATGCCAGTACAAAACACCCTCAAAAATCCAAAATTATTGCTTGGTGCTACAATTCACTTAGTCTAAGAAATGATTGTGAACTTGCAAGGTCCTGAAAAGCTGAAAGCATAAAGGGATTTCCACAGTAAAAGTGGCCTTCCTGTGGATGTCGAACATCTCTGTGCAGCAGAGGACTGCAGAGATGACAGCTGTCAGGAGCCTGCCTGATTAAACTTTAAACATGTATAAACTGAGACCAAATGTTGCAATCTAAGAGGCATGCTGCTGATAGTAACCCATATTATAATTGTTTTGATCCCATGGTTTAAAATCTTGAAACAGAATTCTAGCTGCTATTTGAAATCAGAAGTTTGTTTTAAGCTAAGGAAAAATGCAACAGAATTAACAATTAAATCAAGCCTGACTAAAGCTACCAAACTGTAACATCAGGTTTCCTCAAGGAAGGAAGGCCTTTCCTTCCAGCAGGAAATCACACCCAAACGGTAATTATAGGGTCTACAGAGGCATGAGGAACAATGAACAGCTGCTGCTAAGGAAATGCAAGGTGTGAGGACAGTCGTAAATGGCCTCTGGCAAGAGCAAACAGGGCGGAGAGTGCTCCTGAACTGCAGGGAGACAAAAAGAGGCAGATCCAAACAACCATCTGTGGCTGAACTTTCACAAAGAACATTTTTTTAAAAGACTTATAATTTGCCAGTTAAAATTGTGAAAAATACAAAAGTAACAGATTTGTGAATCTAAATTTTGGCTGCACGTTTCAAGAGGCGGCAAAATTGTGTGACATGTTCTGGAAAGAAAGGGCAAGAAATGTGATTTTACACAAAATGTAGTTCCGCTAGAAGTATGAAACTTTATACACTCATGCCCATGTTAAACATGCACACTTGTAGAAATGTGCTTATAAATTGGACATTGTGTGCCTGATGAAAAGGGCAAACATCTGTGAAAAGCTGAGACAAGATCCCACAGATATGGGTTTTGAGGGATAGCTGCTATATAAAATATGTGATCTGGATATGTGATTCTTATAGAGGTTGCACATGTGTAAATATGTATGGTGCCAAAAGTAGATTTTGTGTTCATGGGGCTAGGGGTGGATTCTCATCCTCATAAAATCCCACCATAAAGGTGACACACTGTTTCTCTCCTCCTATCAAGGCAGAGAGGAGACTCTGACCCAATCACCTGTCAAAGGGGTGAGCTTAGGATAAACCAGACCACACACCCCTTTATCATAGCATAAATAGAGACAGCTCACCACTCAGAAAGGAGACAGAGTCACTCACCATCCGGATACTGGTGGAGCACCCTGCTGCTGAACTCTACATCTTCCTTGCTCCAGACTCCAGAAACTTGGCAAAGCAGAAACCCATTGCATAGCTGAACCATTTTCAGCTAGGCCTCACATTCCAGAACCAGAACCCCACAAACCTAAGGGAAGACATCAAAATACAGCTGGGATGCGCTGTACTGCTTGCCTTCTGAAATAATTATCATAACCAAGAAGGGCAGATCCAATCCAGTCCTGTGCCGTGCTGTGACCAGAGTGCCTTGCTGATTGCAGATCCAATCCGATGTGCCCAGCCATCTGTCCTAAAACCAGATCCAGTTCCCTGACCAGAATCTTGACGGACCAGAATCCTTACGGTTCTGTTTAAAAACATATCTAGTGAGTATCTATAGATAGAACTGTGTCACTAGCATATGTACCCTGCTTAGTTTATCCCTATCTTAAACCCATCCTATCTTGTATTCAGAACCTGTATTGTTAGGAGTATTTTTGAATTTCCTGAACTCTCTATCCAATCCATCCTATCTTCCTCCTGTACTAGTTTTGTTAAACTACTTTTGCACTGATCTTTCTCATCTGAAGAAGGCGAGTCCTCTGCAGGCAGTCATTCTGATCATGTGGCTGTGTTCCTGGGTGGTCTTCGTTTTGTTCATAGTCATCCTCTAGTGTAAGAAATACATTTGTCATTTTAAAAGTGCATTCCTGTTTTCCATTCTTGCGCCTATCTCGAAGAAACGACCTCCACTAAAACATCCATAACTCCCTCAGTGATACGAATTTCAACTTCTGCTTGTAGCTAACATCCACAGCTTTAAATCACATCCAAAACCGCATTCCAAATCCATACAGTTCTCCCGTTATCGCGATTATCGCACAGTGAAAAGTTTGCAACAAATTTTGATTTAGGGAAATTCCTACACGTGTAAAACAGCTTTTGAATATTTCCGACTTAAATTTTAAGATTTCAAATAGTTTCTTTGTATCAAAAAATTGCTTGTGTTTGTGTGCAACTATCCAAAGCGGCTCCCATAAGAATTTATACTATTTCAGCAATTTTGACCATATTTGGTGTTTTTGCCCAGTCCAATCTAAGATAACTTTAAAAGCCATTCTGACAGCTTGACAGTCAATTCTGTTTTTCTCTTATGTTTGCTGGGGGATAAGTGGGATTGATATTCTGTTTGAATTCTGCATTCCTGAATACCTCCTCTCTCCTCCTATCTCTTTACATTGCCTATTGAGGGTTGAGGGGTGTGCAGGGGGAACCTTTAACCACAGTGCTATCCGATCTGAACACACACACAAAAGTATTATTTCTGTGCGGAATTGTTTTGCTCACTACTAGTCCTTGGGCCTCATTATGACTTTGGAGGCAGCCATACCCTTAATAATGGCATGGCTGCCTCCAAAATCGTGTCCGGGTCTGGGTTCCCTGAACGGGGAAATATCGGGCCATTTCGAGTATGGAGGGCCCGATATTTCCTCCTTCAGGGAACCCGGGCCCGGTCCATCCCCATTCCCTTTCGAGCCCTCATAGGGCTCAATGGGAATGGGGAGGGAGCTAACAACGGGCCCATTACGAACTGGCCCGTTGTTAGATCCCTGGTCCCGTCACGGGACCCGCTATGGACCTCGTAATGGTGCAGAGTGGGTTTAACGGCGCCGGTACCATTACCGGCACCGTTAAACCCATTCCGCACAAGTTATAATGAGGCCCCTTTTGTATTAAAGAGATTATTCAGTGTTACATCACCCCATTGGTGATTATTGTATACCCATTAAAACATAGTGTGATTAAGTTTTAAATACATGAATAAATATTTTAACTTTTCAAACCAGCCTGATTACTGGTTCAGTGTTACCGGCGGGTTCCAGGAGAGGGGCGTGATATGAGTGGTATATCGTTCAGAATAAAGAACCTTTAGACAAAAATAAATAAGGATTTCAGTTGTGCACTACATGTTAGGCGTTGACTTGGATGTGTGCCGGATTGAAATCACTTACAGGGTACTGCATATGATTCTGCCTAACACCTACCACTTTTTGCACATTTAAAGGTACACTGAGACATTGCAGGTACGGCCAGCTCTGAACAAAGATTCAAATACAATAAAGGAAAATAAATGATATTAAAATAGCTTGAAGGATTTTCAGTTGTTTATTTGGAAATTACATGTAATGTTGGTATCTGTGAATGTGGCCTTTTGACCTTTCAGCAACTAAGTTGTCTTTGTACTGTGCACAGCATAAGTATGCACACATCCACTACCTGGATGACATTAATTATAATACGCACTCAAGGAGCCAGAAATCCTCTCAGTTGTAACCACTGACACTTCCTTTTTGCCATATAGCGATAGAGAACATGTGGACATTTTATCTGTTCAGCACATCACACTTTCCTGCAGAGAAAATAACTTTTATGTGTTCAGAAAACATCAAAAGGTCTTTCATGTGCACCGTCATAGATGTCTTTTTTTCACAGCCTGTCTACATATATATGTTAACATGCATACCGTCATGGTCCTACCACTTACAGTGGTCTTGCTGAACATCATGAAGACAGCATGGCTCAGGAGGCAAGGGAGCCTGGCTATTCCACCAGGCTATAGTCTTATTGTCCCCCAGCAGCATGACCCATGACAAAATGCCTAGGCCCTCATATACATATAGGATCAACACTACACAACATACCTAAATTGACTACGTTGAAATTCATGCCTGTTACCAATCTCTTAAGAATTAAGCGCCTAGCTACATCTGGGTTTGTGCGCTATACACATTTTTAAATAAATAAATAAATAAATACCCACTTCATCTTGGGGAAACCTGTGCTTGAACAGTTGTGGATGTGGCACATACTGTTGGCGGTGAGCCTGGACGACAATTTGTAAATGTCATCAGAGCGGAATCTTTTCCCGTGGCAGTGAGACAGGGAGATAGTTATATAATGACCGCAACCTTAAATTGGAGCATGCTTCATATGGGAACGGGGAGGTGATTTAATTAGGTATTTTCAGCTGTTGCTGTTGCTGTAGCTGTATAGTGCTATAATGCCCACGATCGTCATTTGGAGGCATGGTTCATATGCGGGTGATTTAATTAAGTGCTTTTTGTATCTGTTGTCAAAGCTGGTGTAGGGCTATACTGACTCCGACCTTCATTTGGCGCATGTTTTAGATGGGGCTGGTTTTATGAGGTGCTCTCAGTTATTTCCATAATTGATGCACTTCTGTCATGGAAACAGCTGATTAGTGGTCTTCTTCAGGTAGTATTTATTCCACAAGGTGCTTTCCTCTATTGCCAGAGCTATTGCAATGCAACCATGACCCCAAACTTGATTTGTAGCAGGTTTCAGAAGCTGCTGTTAAACTTGTAGTAATATACGTCATTTAAATCGTCCGCCCCTATCCGGCTCTCACTACATGCACTCCTGAATGTGTTGGCAGTATTGAGGGCAGAGACTTCTCCAAGCTTAAGGGGAGCACCGGCACTACATGCATTGCCTATCATCACAGTCACACTTTTTACACACCTGCTCCCCTGAGGCCTTATGTCAACAAACCACTTCAATAAGAGAGATTCGCGATAGCCCAGACACACGGGTGTCTGGATAAGGCCTGTTGTCCATTGTGAGGTGTGAAGGGGGATGATAATACATAGGGTGGGGGCATTTCAATGCATGCTGTGTGAAATAAAGACTTCAGTAGATGACGTTACGCCGCGTTACAGTTTCTTTGCAGTCTCTTTCAGTGTAAATACACATTCGAAACCAATTTTCTTTCACTACGAAAACGTTTAAAACACACAATTGTGTTGCCTTTTACTGTGATCTTCTAGATAGGATTGGTACACAACTAAACTAATTTGTGCTCCACATGCTTCTATAATGTCAGGTTCGAGTCTTATGTAATGTGTTTACTTTTAAATCCATTGCAAAACAACTATTGAGCAATCTCTTGCAACACAAACCTTATCAAATACTTATATTAAGTGTAGATGGGAGGATGTGTGTTCAAGCGCTTGAACCATTGACTTGCAAAAATCATGGTTTCTGCACTTAAGCAGAGTGTGTGATCCTGGGCAAATCAGATAATGGTTTTATATATGCTGCAGACATCCTTTTAAACACGTGCACTTGTTCATGCCATTTTGGTTGTCATAAATTCGTCTACCTTTTTTACATGGGGGTCCCTCATACGTCTCTCTAGCCCACACCTCCACCCCTCAGTTTATTCACTCCCCTACTTCCACATAGACATACTCATTTAAATGTATATGTGTATTCCATTGGTTGATTTCGATGAAAAGTGCACGGACAAAGTGCACTTGTTCGAACGGACAACCATGAACACAAGTATTACGTGTTTAGGGCCTGATTCACAGAGGCGCCATCCCATTGGAAAACGTTCTGTGAATCAGGGCCTTAATCACATTCTGCCCTTATCTACTGACATTGGAAGTCCATAGAAGTGGTTCAGTGTGTAGCTTTTGCTATTAATAATGTCTCCAATGGCTAAGTAAACTATTGAGTTCTTAGATATTAACAATAGCGTCCATTCGTGTATTGCATACCACAAGGTTCTCTCTTGGGTTACCATGGAAACGTCTTTCGGTGTCACTACCAATAATGCCCTAGAATATCAAGGAATGACGTCACTCTTTGTCATGCTATTCCCCATAATGTCCCTTCTGATGATGAGGAGATATGCATGTCTATTACCAGAATAGGGCTTGTAAATGCTTCCATGTGATACAATCGTGGCAAAAATTGCCGTGGTAACAAAATATCGCAGCAAAAATGCCGCCGTTTTTGAACCGCAGTCATTGTAAAACCTGCGGGGGACACCCCCACAATCCCCGCTCCCCTTAAATGGTATAATGAGGCACACTTTTACCGGGTCAAACGGCAGCATTTTTGCTGCAGTACTTTTTTACTGCAACATTTTTGCCGCGATTATATTACCTGAAACCTTGGAAATCCGACCAAAGGCTAGGAGAGCAATGTAACAAGTCAGTGACCTGGATGCAAAACAGGGGTATAGTGTTGTTTTGTGTGAGGTGTATGAGTTAAAACGCCTTTACCATCAATGATTCCATGAAAATGGATGTGCACATGAGCGAACTGGGGGAGAGGGCAAACATCATGTCGTATGGAAACACACCCGCCAGTGCCGCCATTAACTGCTTCTGATGCGCCAGTATGTCTAAAGTCTCCTGCACTATTACTTTGTAATGTTTGCCACCCTAGGCCAGACGGAAATGTAATTGCTTCCTGCAGTCTCCCCAAGGACAGCTGTGCCGGAACCCCCCCTCCGCACCCCCCACCCTCCGGCCCGTTATGTCTCCTACCTGCCACACCATGCAGGACGAAATGAGGGGTGAACGTGAGGACCTTTCAATTACTGGTAAAACCCACGTATTTCTTCTCTGCAGGGCCTGTTCTAATTCAGAAATGTTTAGGCGTTTGGAACTGTGATGGGGCATTTCGAACACAACTCCAGTTACCCATCAAAATGTGCCTTACAAGACAAAGGAATTGAGCACAAATTAAAACAGCTTCATTGCTATCCATGGTGTGTTAGTTTGACGTGCAAAAAGAATGAGTTTGCTTTTATATGGCTATTTGATATTGATATTGTGTTTGTATCGCGCTCATGCACAAGTGTTTCAGAGCGGAAAGAGGCAGGGGGGAAGAACAAAAACAACGACCTTACTAGGCCCAGTGACATTGAGAACGTGCAAGTGCAGGGGAGAGGGAAGGGGGAAAGTACAGGAGGGGGAGGGAAAAGTGGGAAGTGCTGAGCAAGTGATTGTAATAACAATGTGGTAGTGCAGCCAGCAAGTGGCAAGTTCTAGGTTTAAGGTGCAAACAGGGGGTGTCTGATAAGTGCAGAAAAAGGAGGGGACTGTAGGGTTACAGATACGGACCCAAGTGCACGGGTTGCCAGAAGACAGTGCGGGTGAGTGGCAAGGTGAGCAAGTATCTGGGCCTGAAATCACAGGGTAACCACGTGCACAATGTCGAAGCAGAACAGATCAACAGGGGAGAAGAAGAGCGAAGGCAGAAGCAAAGAGGAAGCTCTTGAGGTGCTTCTCGAACCGGAGATGGTTCTCCTCATGTTTGAGAGTGGCAGGGAGGCTGTTCCAGGGGGAGGCCCCAGCCGAAGACAGAGATCTATCCCTAGCTTGTTTCTTTGAGAAACGACTGACCCTGAGGGATTTGGAGGTGGAGGAGCTAAGAGCTAGAGAGGGGAGGTGTTTACAGAGGGAAAGTTGAAGGTATTTTGGACCCAGGTGCCCAGAAGGCCTTGTTGACAAAGCATTTGCATGTATTGTTTTAACTCTGTGAGCTATAACACACTCGGGCTTGTGCCAAGTACTCCAGGCAGGTGACCTTTAGACACACCTTTTTATTGTGCATCAAAGAGAGGATGATTTCAGATTTGTTGCACTCTTTATTCAGTATGTGAATATACTGTATAGTGTATAGTATATGCATATACTGATTGTCATTTTTCAGTGTCCCAGGGTCTGAAGACCAACGCTTAGTAAAAAAGTGACATACACAGAGTGAAAGAGAGAGTGAAAACATGTTTGGTTCAGTGGTAAGTGAGGAGAGAAACAAGCAGAAACTGCTACAAATAGACACAGAGCGCGACACACACAGAAACTAAAATACACAGAGAACTATCTAACAGAATGGGGAGACCTTTAATAGAAATGGGACAGGTACATGTAATATGCTGTTCATTGTACAATTTTATATTATGAGAAACCTGAGGGTATTCTTACTCCTAAACCTCCTGGATCCTTTGTGCAGGTGGCCAGGGGACCGGCCATTGCTCTTGTATCCCAAACCTGGAGGCCGAGATCACCTGGGTGGAGGTTCCTTGGGAACTGAGAGTGGGATGTCTTTGGGTGAGACATGGTATCCCCCTTCTCCCATTGAAGATCAACCCAACCCTTCCAAGACCTTTGTAGGTTATTGTAAGTAGGCTCCCCTTGTTTCTCCACATATAACATTTGACAGTACTGGGACGAAGAAGAGGCTACCAAGAGCAATGAAGACTACACTCTTTTACCACTGTGGTACTATTTGTGTGGTTATTTATTTATTTATATGGCGCACCATACCCAGGGGCAGCAGGGCGCAGGCAAAAAGAATATTCGAGGCTTACAATGTTACAGAAATATACAGTTGAAATAAAATTATAGACATATGCAATTAAGGATTACAGGAATGAGAAATATACAAATATTCACACATAAAAAATAACAATATCTATACAAAGGAGTGAAATATACAGATATGTACAGGGGCTGTTTGTGGCGAGAGCAAAGGCCTCAACTTGAAAGTATCAGTATCTATACAGAGGTATAAAATGTACAATTAAATACGGGGTTGTTGGAGTTCAAATGACTGATGAGATTCCTTCTAAAGTGCAAGTAGGGTTGATCGGTTCTCAGGTTGTGAGGCAAAGAATTCCAAAATGTAGCAGCTTTCACAGGGAAGCTGTTACCTCCAATGGTGGAGAGTTTGAATCTGAGAATCATCAGACAGTTGGAATTGATAGTTCTTGTTTGTCTGATAGATGACTTTCTCTGTACTTTGTCCATCAGATAACTAGGGGCAGCATTGTTGAGGGCTTTATGGGTTTGGGAGGCCAACTATAGTTGGATTTTGTTGTCGGTGGAGAGCCATTTGTGTTGGCGTTTGGTAGTGGAGATGTGTTCTCTTTTGTTAATGCCGAGGGCAGCTCTCAAGGCATTATTTTGTAGGATTTGTACCCTATGAGTAATGGCTTTGTTAGCACCTGTGGGATGTTTTTACCCATGCATCCAAGCCCTACCATAAAACTGTGCAGTACTGGCATGGAAAACATCATGATGGCCAAAACTCCTCAGAGAGTGCACAGGGAAAACATGAAGAATAGGCTGCCACCCATTTTTGCCTATGTTGTGAGCACAGGAGGGCACTGCTTAAAACCACCATTGGGCTACACACACAGTAGCCTGAAACTATTGGGAATGGCAATGCTGATTGCCAAAAGCAACCCAGAACTGTGGGGAATTCATTCTCTTAATGTAAAAAATTGATGCAGTACCGGTGCTCACCACTATCAGAAAGCCGGCGTTTTAAAACCACCAGACTTTTGTGTAAAACTGAACAAATGAACCAAAACCAGGCCAAGGAAAGACTTGCTAAGAGGTGGATACAATGTAAAATTATATTCTGAAATGACTTGAAGGAAGTAATTATTTAATGTATATGTAAAAATTGTAAGTTTGATTTAAACTGGGAACTAAAGTGACATTTAGCTGAATTCTGCCTGACAACTACCCCCGACAGGAGAAACCTGCTCAGCCACTCTTCCCAGGCCTAGCTGCATCCTGCTTCCCCACCAAAAGGAGATGACACCTCTCTGATTAGAGTAGGGGAGGGGCACCCACAGAACTTTGGGCAGAGACACTGAACAAAGCACTGTCCTGGGCTCAGGCAAATGTTATATTGGGGGGGGGATCCGTAAAATAGCTTCCTCTTGAGAGAAGTGGGAGGAGAAGTGCCTCTGGGAGCCACCTGAGCTGGAGACAGGGACAGACAGAAGCTTCCCCCATGTGCTTTGGAACCTAAACCACACCCATCTGGCCCAGAGCATAATTCTAAAAAAAGATGGATAATTCATAGTACGGACTTGTCAGAATTATATAAGTAATATGATTATTCTTGTGATTTTCTGTGCACGTTTTAAGAGGTGTTAGGACCCTGTGGTGTATTCTGGGGGGTTGCTAGCGGAAAATAGGGTCTTACTCCAAATGTCTGCATGTTAAAAATCTGACACTTTATCAATTAATGTCCATACTCCTTGCGCACATTTGTGTAATTTTTGGTAAATGTACGATATTGGTAAACCGACCAAAAAGCGCAAAATGTTGTCATTTTTGAATGCAAGACCACAGGAAGATCAGAGGCGGACAAGCATGGACCATAAGGAATATATAATGTGTACATGTAATTTCAACAAATTGTGTATCTGGGAAATATGTATTTGAATCAAATATAGATTTGTGGGCAAATTGACCAGGGGAGGATCCTCTGACCCATAAACAGACCTCATCACTCTGACTCACAACCCAATTCCCCCAATCATGGGAGAGAGGAGAATTGGGCCAATGACAAGTAGAGAGGGGCAGGCTCAGTTATGCCATGCACACACCCACTTCCAAAACACATAAAAAGAGACAGTGCAGGACAGATAGGAGATTCATTTTCCATTTCTGCGGAGCATTTTGACGGCCGACATCCCATCCAGACAGAGACCAGAACTAGGGACCCATAGACTACAGAACTTTGAACCTAGAAGGCCCACTGCAAGCAAAAGTATTTTCACCAGGCCTTCAGAATCCAGCAAACCTAACCAAACTATTCAACAGCCGGGCAAGCTGTTTGAATTCTTTGCCAAGAACTTTTGCCGGAACCGCAGACCAGACCCAGACCGCTGTGAGCAGAACCAGAGATCCGGATCGCTGTGAGCAGAACAGGTGCCTGATTGACCCGCCGAGCAGAGAGAACTGCCGCTGGACGTGTTGACCAGATCCGTGATGAGGCCCATTCATTTCAAAATTAGGAGTGAGTATCCGCCAGAACTGTGCAGAACCCAATCTCTTAGTTAAAATAATCTAATCCAAACTATTTTAACCTAATTAGAACAGCTTCCTAGAAATCGTGTCATCTGTCATTTTTAAAGCTGCACAACTGTCACCTGTCAATTCTGCAGCTGCTGTCACCTATCATTTTGAGTTTACTTTAAATCCGAAAAACTACCTTCACTAAATCGTCCGTATCTCTGGTACCGTTTGTCCTAGGAACGAGATTTAACTTTCCTCTGAAAGCTTAGAATCTAAGCTTTCCAACGAGCATACTCCTTATACTTTACGCACTCGCAAAATGTACCAGGATTTGCGATTTGGCCTGATTTCGTCATCTGTAAAAAGATAGCCGCTTTTGCCTGAACTGCTAAAATTCGTTTGCAACCTAATAACCATCCCTGAACCATTGGTAGGGCTCACCTGAACTGATTTAAAGTGTCTACCACTCACCCTGAACCTCCTATAGGGAATTAAAAGCAATTTTAGCATTTTTCACTTCCTTGCCACCACATTACAAAGCACTCATACCTGTTGTCTAAGCTTGCTGGGGGGGGGGGTCTGAATTCCGTATTGTATTTGATTGTATTCCTGAAGACTGTGTGTGTTACTTCCATCTCCTTGCATTGCATATAGGCGGGGGTGAATTGACACCAGGGGAAAAGTGAACATATTATCTCTTGTGAAACCATATCAGTTTATTTTCTGTACTGCATTTATTCCACCTTGCATTTTCTTGAAACCATAAAGCATTTCAGCTACCTCATACTACTTCTAAGTAACCAAATCAGTTTACCAGTAGAACATTATCCATTGTTGATCACTGTCATATTTTAAGTGTGATATCCAATATTAATTTATTATAAAAGTGTGATATAACAATATATATATATTTCTCAAATAAACCTTTTAAATTTGCAAAACAGACGTACTTCTTGGCTCAGTGGGGTCAGGGGGATTCTAAGAGAGGGGTGTTATATAAGGGTTGTCATCCAGAGTACATGAACTGGACCTAAAAATATATCAATAAGGGTTTCCCTCAGCATCCCAGACTAGGCATTGACTGAGTTGTAGTGTTGAAGTGAAGCCGCTTAACAAAGTGGGGGCTCGTAGCCGGAGATTCTGGGTTAGATCTATCAGTTGTGCAGATTAATACAGTGTGCTAACTGACAGGAGACATACATCCGGTCGGATCACCACGCTGTGTTACGCTGTAAAGCATTCCTCAAAGGAACGCTCTAAGGAAACGGTCTGTTTTGCAAAATAATAAAATACAAACTTCTGTAAGTCAGGAAGGAACTCAAATTCCAGAATGACGACACTGGAAGACATCAAAATAGCCAGAGAGCTCTTCTTACATAAGCTATTCGTGAGAGGTGAGTGGACTCATCAGGACCAAACGGTCAGGTTGCAGGCAATCGCGCAACAGGTCACTGAAACAGGGTCAGCTATATGGAGAGATCAGGATCCGCTACATGTGGCCCTGAGTGAACTATATATGGCCCCTAAAGCCAAAGATGAACATAATAAGATTGCCAGGATAGCGGCATATTTGTACCTATATATGGGAGCGATGCAGGACAAATGTGCTGAAGGCTAAGATCTGGCAAATAGGCAACAGATGGCGTTAGAGAAGGCCCAATCTGATCTGCTCAAGAGCCAGGAGTCAGAAAAGGACAGCAGACAGTACATCACTAAAATAAAGGAGGATATGGATGTGCTGCAACAGGAAAAGGTGGACCAGGATACCAGATTTCTGGCCTTGCAGAAGCAGTACCAAGAAGGTTTGGACTCCCTACTGCAGAGTCAGAAAAAGCTGGAGCAACAGTTAGACTTCAATAGGGCATGTGCTGAGCAGGTAGTCACCCTGCAAAGCCACCTAGATAGGGAGAAGGCAGAGAGCAATAAACTGATTTTGAAAGACATGGATACTCAGGCAGAGTTTGACCAGGAGCACCAGAAAGCTGGTGCCTTCCAAAGGCAAAGGGACGACCTGGCGGCACAGATGCAGGCTCTTAGTCAGGAAAGGGATACCTTAGGCCAGGAAGTCTGCCACTTAAAAAGAAAAATGGAAGCAAATCACCTGGCCCTCCAGGGACTGGGTGACCACCAAAAGGAACACCAGAACTTGTTAGAGCACACCAGGAGGGTGGAGGATGCTCTGGCAAGAAAGGAGCAGGCCAATAGGGACACAGCTCAGGAGGTAACTCTCCTGCAGCAAAGACTGGCCCAGTACTCCAGGACAAATCAGGAGGCACAGAGAGAGAATGAGGCTCTCTGCCAGCACAATGATAGGCTCCAGCAACAGGTAGCGATGCAGGAGAGACTGATAGAGTCTAGTAAGGCCTTAACTGAGGAACTGGAAGTGCAGGCTCTGGCATTGCAACAGGGAGCAGGGGCGGATAGAGATGAGGTTCGCTGGGAAAGAAAAACTCCTGAGCATAAGCCCTTGTACCAGAGGCCATCATCTCTCCCAGTCCCTGGACTCTGCCACCCCCATGTCCCCTCACGCACATGAGCCCAGGGCCACGGGGATGGCAGATTACTATCCAGCTAGAAGTATGGGGCTCATAGGCCAGTACCTCCCAGGAATGGATGGGCGGGCATCCGGGTATGGGCACCCAAGCACAGTGCAATTTAGTGGGGAACCCCAGGAGAGTAGGCCCATTAAGGGCATCCTGAAAACCTCTGCCCAGTTAGGTCAGTGGGGGGGTACCCATCAAATCCTAGCAGCAAGGAGGGATCTGAAGACTCCTCTGAGCATTACAGGACACAGGAGACCAGGTCCCCACATTCTGCCAGCCATTCCCAGGCTCGTAGAATCCGGGAAAACCTGGGAGATCAGACAGGCACCTCTGGGAGCAGTGCTTCTGAGTCAGAGGATGAATGGACCAGGGTTACCCGAACCAAAAAGGCCAATAAGGCAAAAAGGGCCTTGCTAAAGGACACATTGAAACAAATAAAGGCAATAAGGAGTGTCATCACGCCTTATCATAAGAACGCCAAGTATTCTATTTGGGAACACTTGGAGCTCTATGAGCAAATGATGGAGACTTTCCATGTGAAGGACAGCAGTAGCTGCATCCAGTACGTCAAATGGACCTTCTCACCAGAATACTCCAGTTTCTTTGCAGGGCTGGAGGATCAAAACTATTCAAGGTGGTCCACATACAGGGCGGCCATCTTGAAACATTTTTCTCTGCACAGAAATTCTCAAGAGGCTTGCAAGGCAGCCTACAATTTGCAATGTGGGGAGGATCAGGCCCCACAAGCGTTTGTGCAAGAATTAAAGCGTGCTTTTGCGCAGACCACCAGAAGGGTGCCCACGGATAGCAGAAAATGTATCAATACGTTTTTCCATGCCTTACCCAAATACATAATGACCCAGCTTGTGAGAGATTTTCATGAGAAAAGATCTTTAGACTGGGTCATTGAACAGGCTACCCGGATCTATGAGGTGCAGAAGCCCATCGAAAATAAAAATAATGCGCAGAAAAGCCCCAAAACCAACAGCACCCCTGCTGCTGCCAAGGTGGCAGAGGTAAAGGTCACCCCCGTTTTAGATTTGGAGATGGGGGGGCCTAAAAACCTGCCTGCACCAAATAATTCACAGCCCAGAAGACCCTCGGGCCAGTCACAGACAGGGAGTCCAGGAGGAAGTCCCACAAATGGGGTCCCTTGCTCCCTGATTATGTAAGTCCCCGCTACAAGGGAAACTGACCCATCCTGGGTTATGTGTGCACTCCTCCAGCCCAAGGGGGGGAATCCAGCCAAGCACCTAACCCAGGGAACTTCCCTCCCAACTTCCAACAGGAGGGCAGAAATTCTCCAAATCCTGGGCAGAACTTTTTCCCCAGGTATCCGCCCAATTTCCATCCCCAAAATCATACATCCTTCTTTCCCCAATTCCCTGAGCCCAGACAACCTAATCCGGGAGAGGGGAGACCAAGGGTGGAGGGGTACCCGAATATTCCCAACCCAGGGTATTACCAGAGAAGGGATAGCTACCCTTCCCGGGATCAGCCCAGGGGAGAAAATAGAGCCCTGTATCAGCCTGAGCGGGTTTCACAACTTGAGCGCCAGGTCCAAAATATGGCACGAGATCTGGGTCACATACTGAGGGCTCAACAGAACCCTCAGATGAGCATGCCACCGCAGAATGCCCCAAACTCTGGACCTGGTGCTCCAGAACAATGACGGGGGCAGCACCCCGATAACACACCGGTTCCCGGGGAGGAGGTACAAGGGGAAGGGGGGTGTAAAGCCTTGGAGGAAGCTTCCTTCCCAACTTGTAAACAGCCCCTGGAAAACCAGGAACTGGAAACAAAATCTCCTGCCCCTGAAAGCCTGCCTCCCAAGGAGCAGAGGGGGGGGGGTAGGAGAAACAAAGGACCCAAACAGACCCACTTTGTGGAGGAGGTACAGGTCTTCCAATTTGAAGGAGAGGGATCCTCAGAAGATCCTGGGAAAAGGATCTTCTCCTTTAGAGTTGGGGGAACTCCTCCCAAAGAAAAATGGGTCCCAAGGGATTCCAATCCAGACTGGGGAGATATGGAGACTGAGCTACCGCCGCCCATCATCTCATCCCAGAACTCACAATACCGAAATCCCCAGGTTCAAACCCATCCTGGTGACTGCCTCCAAAAAGGGGGGGCAGCCCAGAACCGGAACCAGGGGAACCCACAATGGCACTGATCTCCAGTTGATAACTTTTTATTTCAGATTCCCCAGGCTCTTCACAGAATTCTGCTCAAATCTCTTCGCTAGCAATGTCCAAAACCAGAAGGTTAGCCCACCAGTTGTCCAAAAATGTGCATTATCTGTGCCCCCTTGAGGAGAAGGAGGGAAGATATTATGCCCCGGTACAAGTACAGGGCAGGGTACAATTTTGGCACTGGTGGACACTGGATCCCAAGCTACCCTTCTGTCCAAAAGGGCCTTTGATGAACTAAATGCAGGAAGGGGGGAGAATTACCGGATTCCTCTCACCTCTCTTCCTGGACAACTGCAGAACTTTGACGGGAAGGAAATTTCCATCGAAGGGACTGCAGACTTGGACATTAAAATTGGGCGACACAAGGTGAAACACCCGGTCATAGTAGTGACTCCAGAGGGCACCCCTTGCTTACTAGGGAATGACCTCCTGAGAAGGTTGTCACCCCTAATAGATTGCGTAAACAAGGTCCTCTGGACCCAGACTAGCCGACCAATAAAATTAAAACAGAGTGTCAACCATGTTAGTTTAAATGGCACCTGCCACATGGTTGAACAAAAATCTGACCAAGTAGAATTTCACTTCCAGAACAACCAGATTCCAGACGTGACAGTAATAGCAGTAGGACAACAGACTGCTGATGGGGGGTCCTCTCTATTTCTGAAAATCAACCTTCCTTCCAGTTTAAGGTGGTATTCCACACTGGAAGGAAATACTCTGAAATTCTTTAACAATCCACAACCAGACATTCCCACCCCAATAGTTCAGACAGATGCGAAATCAGCTCAGAGCCTTGCTGATATTCAGCAAATTGGAGATCAGTTGTTCATCCCTGTTCAGTTAAATGAGGGGAAGGACTCTGTTCTCGCCCGAGTGTGTGTGAACAACGGTAAGAGCTTCATCAGCGAAGCCATGTTTCGCCAACTCCCAAAAGATCCAGCCATTCCCACATTCAAACTGATGAACAAATGGGAAATAGACCTGGAAGCACTCAATTCAAAACATCTCCTGCCAAGCAGGTGTATGCTCAAAATCTCCATTGGCAACAAGAGCATAGTCCATAATTGTTGGGTCGTGCGAGACGTCACTGCCGCCTTTTACTTAGGCAGTGACATTCTCAATCGCTTTGCCATTAGTTTGGACCTAATAAACTTCAAAGCTTGGTCCCGATTAGCGGATAATCCCATGGGCTTTGATGATCCAGAAAAAGTATTTAGGTCAGCTCAATTGCTACCTTATGCAGTTGAAATTCAGATCAAAGAGGAAGTCACCATCCCAGAAAGGACCCGACAATTCTCCCTGGAAGTGAAAGTTAAAAGAGGACAAAAATTGAAAAACCCTGATGCTTATATACATCTAAATTCTTCTCTCCAACAGCAAGGGTTGGGGGTAAACCCAACACCATTAGTCAACATAGAACATGACACCATTCCAATAGAGGTGGATAACAGCGACTTAAAGAGTATTACTCTAGCCGCAGGCACCATTATCGGAATGGCGGTTGATGACCGACATTTTTCCATTGATTTAGGGAATGAACTTTTAGGACCGATCCCCAAGGACTGTTTTGACAGTGACAGCGATGACAATACAACACCAGACAGGATCTTCACCCGGCATGGGGGGAACTTCCTGGTGTACACTTCCTGCCCTTATGATAAGGAAGATGTGACTTGTGACTTCAGGAGGGATGAGGTGATTTTTCAGGTCCATGAAGGCTGCCTTCCCCACCTGAAGCCGCCAGTCCAAATCAGCATTCTGACCAGGGACTTCTCCACCCAGCTGGAGGAGGCTGCTGAGATAGCCAAACCAGAAGTCTTTCCAGGCTTCAGGCCGATGGTGGAAGAGAGAGTCAACCTAGATGATGCCTGTGTGACTCTAGAACAGAAGCAAAAGTTCAAACAAGTTTTCTTGGATTTTCAAGATCTCTTTGCGGTAGACTCATATGACTGTGGTCGCACCGACATCCACACCACAACAATTCCCACAGAACCTGGAATGACTCCAGTGTTTGTGAAGCAATATCGTTTGCCTCTCGCATCCATGGAGTCCCTTAATGAAATAATTAAGAACCTTGAGTCCCGGCGAATAATCCGTCCAGTCCACAGCACTTTCAATAATCCGGTGCTGGGAATATTGAAGCCAAACGGCCAGTGGAGACTCTGCGCCGACCTCAGGGAGCTCAACAAACGGGTCCATACTTCCCGATGGCCTCTTCCCTACATTGACCAAGGGCTGGCCCAGATCCAGGGGTCACAGGTATTCACTGCAATAGACCTGACCTATGGGTACTGGACCGTGCCTGTCAGTAGGGAGGACCAATACAAACTGGCTTTTACCTTTGGGGGCCAGCAGTACACATGGACCCGGACTCCCTTCGGATACCTCAACTCCGGCAATGAATTCAACATTTTCTTACATAAGGCCATGCCGACCTGGGTGCGAGGGGTAACCTGGCTTATGTAGATGATGTCCTCATCAAAAGTTCATCTGTGGAGGAACACATAGCGGAGATCCGTTATGTTCTGACAAGTTGAGGGCTGCCGGAGCAAAACTTTCCTTTCAGAAAGCACAGTGGTGTAGAACCCGTGTTAATTTCTTGGGGCATGAGATTACTCCTCACGGTCTCTGTCCCCAGGAAAAGAAAGTGGAAGCACTTCAGAAACTGAAAGACCCCACCACTCTGCGGGAACTAAGGAGCCTCCTTGGACTGACTAATTACAGCAGAAAGTTCATTGAGGGCTACGCAGAGATCACCAGACCCCTGATTCATCTCTTGAAGGGGGGGGTCAAGTGGGAATGGGGTCCAGAACAATCCGAGGCAGTAAGACAACTCAAAAGAAGCCTCTCACAAGCGCCTTGCCTAGCTTACACTGTCAGAAACAAGGAGTTCTTCCTGGAGACAGGGTTCTCTAATACGTGCTTGATGGCAGTATTATACCAAAAGCATGACAAGGTCAATAAAGTAATCTCCTATGCGAGCAAAACTTTATCCTCTGTGGAGGAAAAATTCAACGATTGTGAGAAGGCACTCCTGGAAACGGTGTGGGCATTGAAGAATTACCGCCCGTTTGTCCAGGGGGAACACATCATAGTGGAGACTCCACACCAGCCTCTGCAATATCTCCAAAGTGACAGAATCCAGGCCGGAAATGTGAGTAATTCCCAAATTACTTCCTGGATTCTGTCAATGCAAGGCTTTCCTGTGGAGGTCAGATATGGCCAAAACAAGAAGAGTCCCCTCGCGCAAGGTCTGGCTGACTTGCATGATTGTGCCAGAGAAAACTGTCTCGAGGACGAAAGTCTAAAAATCAAGGACAACATGGAGGCATACCTTAACTCTCCACACAAAGTCTTTGAAGAAGACAAGTGTGAGGGTATGCCCACTGTCTATGTGGATGGATGCTCGTCCCATGTTGACAACAACGGGGAGAAAGAACTGGTGGCCGGCGTAGGGAATGCATGGGTGAATGAGTACCCAGAACCCTCCGTTGGATACAAAATTGGTCCCCGAAGTAGTCAGGTGGCAGAATTGATGGCTGTGCATCAGGTCATCCTCACTGCTGTCCAACATCAACTCCACGAACTGGTCATAATCACAGATTCGGATTATGTACGGAACGGGTTCGTGGAGCACCTGGTCAATTGGAAAACCAGAGGCATGTTATGTGCTAATAACAAACCCCTGAAACATGCGAAGTTAATCTAAAATATTGATGATCTGGTCACATCGAATGGGATGACCATCTACTGGAAAAAGATCAAGGGTCATTCCAAAGTATAGGGACCAGACAAAACTGGAAATGACTTAGCTGATCAGCTGGCCAAAACCGGGGCCATCCAAGGGGAGCTAATAGAAATAGAGTCCCTGTTGGAGGAAATCCAGGTCACTGCTATCACTAGGTCCCAGACAAATGCTCACAATGCTCTTTCAACTGCCCAATGGAGTAATGAGACCCCTGATGCTGATTTAATTACAGCTCAGAAGGAAGATCCAATAATTGGTAAGTTATACCAACACATTGAGGACCCTGAGAACTTTCCCCTGACGGATACCGATTACATTGGGAAGGAGGACCTAAGAGTGTTGATGAAATGTCCAAAAAAGTTCCGAATCCAAGACGGTTTGTTGGTAAGGAAATCCCAAGCTGGCCATGATCAGTGGGTGGTCCCTACCTCATTCCGAAGCCTGATGTTAAGTCACGCCCATGATGCGGCCACCGCCGGTCATAGGGGGTTTCACACAACACTGGAAATCTTAAGAGAGGTTGCATACTGGCCACACATGGGGCAGGGCATCGAACAATACTTTGAGGGGTGTCTTGTGTGTGCACAATTTCAGCCATCATCCCTCACACACCGTGCGCCTCTCCAAAAGAGGGGGATGACACTGCCATGGTCAGATTTGCAAATCGACTTGGTAGGCCCTGTAATTCGCTCGTCTAGAGGAAACAAGTACATGTTGACCGTTACATGCTTGTTTACCAAGTGGGTGGAATGTCTCTCGGCCCCAAACTGCAAGGCAGAAACAGCAGCTGCCCTGATGATTAACCACATCTTTTCCCGTTTTGGTCTACCTCAAAGGATTGAGTCAGACAGAGGTAGCCATTTCACCAGCGAGGTAATGACAAAGATGTGGGAGATACTGGGGGTCAAAAGGAAGCTACATATTGCTTACCGGCCAGCTTCTTCTGGAGCAGTGGAGAGATACAACTGAACCATTGTGAGCATATTAAAAACGTTTGTGGCAGATTCTGGGCCAAGTTGGGATATCCGACTACCTCTGGTCCTAATGGCCATCAGATCTATCCCGTCAGCTGCAACTAAAATGTCACCATTTGAGTTGATGACTGGACGCAAGATGGTGCTTCCCCAGCATTTGCTCTACAGAACCCAAGAGCAGACACTAATAAATGCCTCCACAACTCATGAGTATGTGGAGAATTTAAGGTAACACCTTCAACATGCTTTTGCCTATGCTCAGCGGAATCTAGAAAGATCAGCTGAGAGTATGAAAACGCACTATGATTTGAAAACCACCAGGAAGGAATATGATGTGGGAGACCGGGTCTATCTATACAATTTCCAAAGGAACCAGGCCAAACAGCGAACATTTTTGCCTACATGGAAGGGACCCTTTGAAATTATAGACAAGATCTACCCTGTTGCCTACAAAATCTGCTTCCCCAAAGGTAATTTGGCGGAAGGGGAAGATAAGTGGGTCCATATTAATCAGCTGAAGTGTTGCCATCCCAGGCACACTCTGCAGCAACTGGAGAAGTCCTCTGCAATACCAGAGGGGACCGCTCCAGATTATTTCAGTTCCAACATATAGCATATAAAATTCTGTGATTCTTGTATATATATATATATATATATATATGTTCTTGTCTCCTAATTTAAAAAAGAAAATGTATATGTTTATATCTTCTGATTTATAAAATGTATATGTTCACCACACCATTAATAGTGGTGGAAAAATGTCTAGGAATGTGTATTGACTCTTTGCTTTATCATCCTAGGAGAGATGAAAACCATGGAGACTGACCACGGAAGGCGACCTGGGGACCGGGAGCGAAGAACCGAGGGGCCCGGGGTACCACCCAATCCTCCCATCAGGACCAGCACGGAGAACTGATTGATCGACTGGAGGGAGGAAAAGATGCGGAACTGTGCCATCTACGGAATTGGAAGAAGAGGAGGCGAACATCCCAGATCTTGCGAGTTCCATCAGTCAAAGGACAGAATGGTCATCGCAAGAGGGGGGGGGGGCTTGTGGGATGTTTTTACCCATGCATCCAAGCCCTACCATAAAACTGTGCAGTACTGGCATGGAAAACATCATGATGGCCAGAACTCCCCAGAGAGTGCACAGGGAAAACATGAAGAATAGGCTGCCACCCATTTTTGCCTATGTTGTGAGCACAGGAGGGCACTGCCTAAAACCACCATTGGGCTACACACACAGTAGCCTGAAACCATTGGGAATGGCAATGCTGATTGCCAAAAGCAACCCAGAACTGTGGGGAATTAATTTTCTTAATGTCAAAAATGGATGCAGTACCGGTGCTCACCACTATCAGAAAGCCAGCGTTTTAAAACCACCAGACTTTTGTGTAAAACTGAACAAATGAACCGAAACCAGGCCAAGGAAAGACTTGCTAAGAGGTGGATACAATGTAAAACTATATTCTGAAATGACTTGAAGGAAATCATTATTTAATGTATATGTAAAAATTGTAAGTTTGATTTAAACTGGGAACTAAAGTGACATTTAGCTGAATTCTGCCTGACAACTACCCCCGACAAGAGAAACCTGCTCAGCCACTCTTCCCAGGCCTAGCTGCATCCTGCTTCCCCACCAAAAGGAGATGACACCTCTCTGATTAGATTAGGGGAGGGGCACCTACAGAACTTTGGGCAGAGACATTGAACAAACCACTGTCCTGGGCTAAGGCAAATGTTATATTGGGGGGGTCATAAAATAGCTTCCTCTTGGGAGAAGTGGGAGGAGAAGTGCCTCTGGGAGCCACCTGAGCTGGAGGCAGGGACAGACAGAAGCTTCCCCCATGTGCTTTGGAACCTAAACCACACCCATCTGGGCCAGAGCATAATTCTAAAAAAAGATGGATAATTCATAGTACGGATTTGTCAGAATTATATAAGTAATATAATTATTCTTGTGATTTTTCTGTGCACGTTTTAAGAGGTGTTAGGACCCTGTGGTATATTCTGGGGTGTTGCTAGCGGAAAATAGGGTCTTACTCCAAATGTCTGAATGTTAAAAATCGGACACTTCATCAATTAATGTCCATATTCCTTGCACACATTTGTGTAATTTTTGGTGAATGTCCGAAATTTGTTAAACCGACCAAAAAGCGCAAAATGTTGTCATTTTTGAATGCAAGCCCACAGGAAGATCAGAGGCGGACAAGCATGGACCATAAGGAATATATAATGTGTACATGTAATTTCAACAAATTGTGTATCTGGGAAATATGTATTTGAATCAAATATAGATTTGTAGGCAAATTGACCAGGGGAGGATCCTCTGACCCATAAACAGACCTCATCACTCTGACTCACAACCCAATTCCCCCAATCATGGGAGAGGGGAGAATTGGGCCAATGACAAGTAGAGAGGGGCAGGCTCAGTTATGCCATGCACACACCCACTTCCAAAACACATAAAAAGAGACAGTGCAGGACAGATAGGAGATTAATTTTCCATTTCTGCTGAGCATGTTGACGGCCGACATCCCATCCAGACAGAGACCAGAACCAGGGACCCATAGACTACAGAACTTTGAACCTAGAAGGCCCACTGCAAGCAAAAGTATTCTCAGCAGGCCTTCAGAATCCAGCAAACCTAACCAAACTATTCAACAGCCGGGCGAGCTGTTTGAATCTTTGCCAAGAACTTTTGCCAGAACCGCAGACCAGACCCAGACCGCTGTGAGCAGAACCAGAGATCCGGATCGCTGTGAGCAGCACCGGTGCCTGATTGACCCGCCGAGCAGAGAGAACCGCCGCTGGACGTGTTGACCAGATCCGTGACGAGGCCCATTCATTTCAAAATTAGGAGTGAGTATCCGCCAGAACTGTGCAGAACCCAATCTCTTAGTTAAAATAATCTAATCCAAACTATTTTAACCTACTTAGAACAGCCTCCTAGAAATCGTGTCATCTGTCATTTTTAAAGCTGCACAACTGTCACCTGTCAATTCTGCAGCTGCAAGCTGTCACCTGTCATTTTGAGTTTACTTTAAATCCGAAAAACTACCTTCACAAAATCGTCCGTATCTCTGGTACCGTTTGTCCTAGGAACAAGATTTAACTTTCCTCTGAAAGCTCAGAATCAAAGCTTTCGAACAAGCCTAGAACTGATGTCCTCATACTTTTACCGCAATCGCGATTTACGCACTCGCAAAATTTACCGCGATTTGCGATTTGGCCTGATTTCGTCATCTGTAAAAAGATAGCCGCTTTTGCCTGAACTGATAAAATTCGTTTGCAACCTAATAACCATCCCTGAACCATTGTTAGGGCTCACCTGAACTGATTTAAAGTGTCTACCACTCACCCTGAACCTCCTATAGGGAATTAAAAGCAATTTGAGCATTTTTCACTTCCTTGCCACCACATTACAAAGCACTCTTGCCCGTGTTTTAAAAAGCATACCTGTTGTATAAACTTGCTGGGGGGGGTCTGAATTCCGTATTGTATTTGATTGTATTCCTGAAGACTATGTGTGTTACTTCCATCTCCTTGCATTGCATGTAGGGGGGGGGGGGTGAATTGCCACCAGGGGAAAAGTGAACATATTATCTCTTGTGAAACCATATCAGTTTATTTTCTGTACTGCATTTATTCCACCTTGCATTTCCTTGAAACCATAAAGCATTTCAGCTACCTCATCCTCTAAACTACTTCTAAGTAACCAAATCAGTTTACCAGTAGAACATTGTCCATTGTTGATCACTGTTATATTTTAAGTGTGATATCCAATATTAATTTATTATAAAAGTGTGATAGATATATATTGTTATATTTCTCAAATAAACCTTTTAATTTTGCAAAGCAGACCTACTTCTTGGCTCAGTGGGGTCAGGGGGATTCTAAGAGAGGGGTGTTATATAAGGGTTTTCATCCAGAGTACATAAACTTGACCTAAAAGTATATCAATAAGGGTTTCCCTCAGCATCCCAGACTAGGCATTGACTTAGCTGTAGTGTTGAAGTGAAGCCGCTTAACACACTGCTATACAGGGCATTACAATAATCGAGCCTGGAGAGTATGAGTGCTCTTGTTAAGATCATACAGCTATCATTGGATACGAATGGTCTGCCTGCTCTTATTAATTTGCAGGTATACGCAGTGGTGGATGCTAGTGAGTTGACCTGTTTAGTGAATGACAAGTGGCATCCAGGTAAAAGCCGAGGGTTTTTACATCCTTAGATACTTTGATAATGTTGCCGTCTATGTTGAATTCGGCATATTCAAGGCCTAGTTTGTTGATATTAGCGGGGGTACCCAGGATGATGAGCTCTGTCTTGTCATCATTCAGGCAGAGGCCATCCATGCCTGAATGATGAAATACACCCTATTCGCCAACTCTCTGTCCTTACTGTGATCCCCTGAAAGTGGGAGGAGAATCTGAGTGTCATCTGCGTAGTTGGTGTAGGTGACACCCAGATGATCCAGGTCGTCGAACAGAGGTTTGGTGAAGATGTTTTATAATGTGGGGGAGACGCATGAGCCCTGCGGGACTCCGCAAGTAATAGGAGAGGGGTCTGCTGCTGCTGATGGGGAGAAGACTCTCATTGTTCTCTCCCTCAGAAAGGATTCAATCCATCGGATGGCTTCTGGGGAGAAATGAGCAGCTGAATCCAGGTGTCTGCAGAGGACCTTGTGGTCGACAAGGTCGAATGCTGCGGAGAGGTCAAGTAGGAGGAGGAGTGCTGTCTTTCCCTTGTCCCTCAGATCATCAATTTGGGTCTTCAAATCAATGAGGGCTGTTTCCGTGCCATGTAATGGGCGGAAACCTGATTGTCTGGAGCCTAGTAATTTGTGTAGTTCTAGGTATTTTTTAATCTGGGCGTAGGCCACTTTGTCCAAGATTTTCAGTAGAAAGGGTACCGTGGTGATGGGGCGGTAGTTGGTGGGGATGAGAGGATCAAGCGTCTGCTTTTTAAAGGAGGGGGAGCACCCAGGATTGTTTTAAGTTGGAAGGGATATTACCTGAGGAAAAAGAAGCGTTTACAAGTTTGGCAATGAAGGGTGACAAGTCTCTGGCTGCGTCCTTGATTATGTGTGCAGGGCAGATGTCGCCTTTGCAGTTTGAGGGTTTCAGAGAAAGTATGATTTTCTCGACCTCCAGGGTGGTAGTTTTAGAGAAGGAGAATGAATTATTGTGTGTGCTTGGTAAAACATTAGGTGGAGGTGTGGGAGGGTTGGTGATGTTTAAGGAGTCTTTTTTTTCAGTTGAATTTTGTTTTGTAGGGTGTTTACTTTATTTGCTAGTGCCTGTTGGATGTCTGCGCACCAGGTCTGGTCCTTGGTGCAGGTGTCCGGTGTGGCAATGGGTGACTCAAGTTCCTTCAATATGGAGATGAGCTCCTTCATACTTGAGTTGGAATTGGCAATGCGATTGTTATAGGAGTTCCGTTTAGCTAAACAGATTTCAGCTTTGTATTGACGAGAAACCGTATCGAGAATGGCTTTCTTTTCACTGGAAGGGCATAGTTTCCAAGCAGATTCACATTTTCTCTTTTTTAGGCAGAGGGCTTTGAGTTCAGGTGTGTACCATTTATTTAAAAGGGTTTTGGGCTTGCTGGTGCGAAGTTTAAGTGCGGCAATTTTGTCCATGGTAGTTAACATAATTTTGTTATATTCGTGAACTAGTGTGTTGGGATCTAGATTGTCTGGCAATGCGTTTAGCGTTGGAAGGATGGCTGGGATGATTCTTTCTACTGTTATATTTTTCTTATTTCTTGTAAGGCAGGGTGATGCCAGTGACACAGTTGTGGTAGGTGGTCTGGAGGTCAGTAGATTAAATGAGACCAGGGAGTGGTCGGTCCACGGTAGTGGTGTGGTAGAGGAGATGACCGCTGAGCAGTTAGCATCGGCAACCCTGTCTAGGGTTCTTCCCTTCAGGTGAGTGGGTAGGTTGACTTTTTGTCCGAGTGATGTGATAGTATTGGCAATAGTGGAGGCATGCATGTCTTCTGGATCGTTAAACCCTAGGTTGAAGTCACCTAGTAGCATTAGTTGTGAGGTGGTTTTCGCATTGTTGGAAAGTAGGCTATGAAAATCTTCCTCGAAGGTCCCAAGCGGACCAGGTGGTCTATAGACCAGGTGAATGGTGAGGGATTGGGTGTTATTTATAGGGAGTTTGGCAGTGAGGGATTCACACGATTGCAGGGTTTGAGTCGGGGCTAGTCTGAGAGCTAAACTTTCTTTGGATATGATGGCGATGCCGCCGCCACGGTTGCCCACCCGGTCCTGCCTGGATATGGTATAGCCATCTGGGATGGCCAACATTAGAGACGGGCCTGCTGCATTGTGGAGCCAAGTTTCAGTTAGAGCAATAAAATCTAATTTGTCTTTAATGATTAGGTCTGCTATATCAAGTGCATGTGCGACCAGTGATCTTGTATTAAGGAGAGCTCCTTTATAGGAATGTTCATCCGTTTTTACCGAGATGTTTTTATGAGAGATAGGTTTGGGCTTAGTTATGGGGATGGTGGGACCTTTGGTGGTGGGTGGGGCAGGCTGGTGGTTTAGGGCAATGGGTTTTCTAGTATGGTAGCTTTTGGATTCATATTTGGAGTCAGAAAGGAGTCTTCGGGGCGGCTCATATAGTTTAGAGAGTCTAGCGTGAAGTTTGTTGTTTCTTTCAGTGGTAGGGAAAGGGCGGGAGGCAAGGGTTGTTGGTTCTGATCTGCGATGATACCTTGGGAAAGAAGGGTCAGAGTAGTGGCTTGCTATGTAGGAATCGTTGGGAGGACTTGTGCCTAGCTGAAAGGTGGGGGGGGGCTCCTGAGTCGGTATCCTGAGTGGGAATATCAGGGGATGCGAGTGTGGCCATCGCACAGAGGGTGAGTAATACAGTTAGCATTTTCTGCAAATCAGCGCTGGCGTTGTGTGAGCAGAGCGGGAATAGCAGTGTGGATGCTATCTAGGAGGTAGGGTATAGGCAGGACTGATAGGGTAGGGTGACAGTCTAAATGTCCAGCTGCAAGTCAGTGGAGTTCAGAGGTGCAATAATGACTAAATTCAATTGCGCAGTAGCATGGCGGATCCGATCAGGGGGGTACTGCAGTACAGTAATAAAGCAGGGGATAATGCAATTCAGTGGTATGGCAGTTAGGACACAAGGATACTGCAGTACAGTGAGATGGCAGTTTGGACCAAGGGATAATGCAATTCAGTGATATGGCAATTCAATAACATGGCTGTTCAGAGCAGGGCAAAATACAATACAATCACGTGCAATTCAATTCAGGGCAGGGCAGCACAAATGCAGTATGCAGATAAGCAGTAACAATCCACCTTGGTTCAAAATCTGGCACAAATGCAGTATGCAGATAGGCAGTGGTACCTAGGTTCGAAATCAGGCATATGGCACAAATGTAGTATACAGGTCACTGGCATTAAGGAACAGTTGTAATGGTCACAGGTTGGCAGGTAGGTAAGGAGCTAGGTGAAGCAGATTGGGCATGCCGGATGGATCAAGGTACAGGGACAGAGCAGTATCATTCCGTGGCAGTAATAATAAATATATTGTAAGCAATCAGATTAGTTAGATTACCTTTCAAGTCATTAGTACATCACTCAAACAACTGTGTGGTTAGGTGCAGCGAGCGGTGTTGGGGTGAGCAGGTGGGGCGTTAGGCCCAAGTTCGTAGACAGAGAGTCACGTGAGAGCATCAGCAACAGCTACAGCTACGTGGTCGTGCCTTTATGAGGAGCACATCAATGGGGACCGTGTGTGGGGTAGCTGAGCGTGCGCAGGGTGCACTACTAATACGTTCATTACTCTAGGAGCACTAAACGTTGCGGACCTCCTGGTGATGAGTTAACACGTGGGAAAGGTGTTAGACTATGGGAGCAAGAGGGTGCCAAAGGAATGCTGGTGTATCTCTTACCAAGTAGCCTCGCGCGAGGTCGCGTTGCACTTTCACTGTAGGGCTTGCCTGCCTGTGTGGGCCAGGGGGACTGGCAGATGGCAGCTCCAGCAAGCAACAGGCAAGAAACAGGAAATGGCCTTGCATTCGTGGGCCTTGGACAGAGTGGGTCGGCTACGTCAGCCGGCTACCAATCAGGGCGTTAAAGGACAGTATCGAGGATGTTGACTGCTTAGAGCAGTGAAGGTCAGGCATGTCCCTTTGATTGTGGTTAGGCAGAGCTGATTCGAAACCCTCACCTGTAGCCTATCAAGGGGCTGCAGGTGTATGAAAAGAGATAAGCCCAGCAGCAAAGGGAGTGACAGAAGAAGCAGCAGGAAGGCAGGTGCTAGTAGCAGAGAGCTTTATTTGAAAAGCATGCTGAGACACTGAGGTCTGCAGGGAGAGGTGGACCATGAAAGCATGGCATGGGAGCTAAGGCTCAGTGCAGCAGACTGAAATTGTGATGGGATCGGAAAGTGGGTGACAAGTGGTCTGTCGTGGTGTCGAGGACAGTCTGATTACCACTTCTATTGCTGAGGAGGCGGACCCTCTGACTCACAGAGTCCAGCAGAGACTATTTCATCTCATTCACAGCGTGGAGCGCGCATGGAAAATGGGCGACAAGTGGTCTGTCGTGGAGCCAGGGGACAGAGGTGCCCACCACACAACATCTGTGAGAAAATCCCCCACCCGGTGATACACAGGTGCCTATGTTAGGTGGTGGGGAGTGACTCGCACGTGTGTAAATCTACCAACATCTTTCTCCTCCCCAAGTAATGGCGTCCAAATCTACAAGAACTTTGTCCGATAATTTGGGGTTTGAGGAAGAAGGCGGGCGCTGTCTTAGAAGCTCACACCCAAAGCACGACGGAGGTAATACATCCTCCAATCCTCCAACTGAAAAGAGTGTATGCATAACAAACACCAAGCACACTTCGCAAGCCAGTAGCAAAACTGCACGTCCTCATAATCAGCCAAGCGGGTTCCGAAATCCGTTAGGCTCAACCACGACTCCAATCGGAATCTCATGCCCTTCCCCACGTCCTCCCCACTCACCTGGAAGTCGCGATGTTCGAGAGAGGCTAAACGCGAACTGTGCGCCCGTACCGACACACAGCCGAGATCCCAGCGCAGAGCACCCACCGCCGTGGCAAACGGTTCGGCTTCCGTCTCGCTACCGCCTTCCGAAGGTAGGGCGGAGCGCGATGATGCAGCTGATGTCAAGCAGGCTGGCGAGCAGCCGTCAAAGGGCTCGCTGCAGGACACGGGCACTGGCGCAAACCCAGTGGTGAAAGTCAACACACCTCAGGAAGCCCGGTCTTTAGACGTGGGAGCAGTACCTGCCCACGACCATGCGATTGCGGACACAGCTGGCACAGTGTCCGCTCTAGAACGAGAGCGGGCGGAGTCAAACTCCGTAACAACCACATCCGCTCAAGTACACATTTCTGCAGGAAGTTTGCCAGAGTCGAATAACGGCTCTACATTCGACCTGGCATTGACAGAACTTCCCAGTTCAGAGGTTATGCAAATGCATAATCCGAAAAAGAGATCTAGAGAAAACAGTGGACAACTCCAAGAATCAAAAAGGTGATCAGAAAAAGAAATGGCCTTGGTCCAAAAAAAAAAAAAAATAAATAATGGACAAAAACAACTCCCATCACAAAAAAAAAAGATTGACAGAACAAATACCATTACAATTCCTGGACCCGTAACAAAACCAACCACAATGCGGATACTAACCGATTTCTTCAAAACACAACTGTTAACAAAGCACAAAAACTACAAAGAACTTTCTGATGCTGAAATGCTCGCTGCTGTTAAAGAAAATTTCCCATGTTCCAAACATCGCAAAATAGACGATAGAAACATCATAACACAGCACCCCACGGCAACACCCCAAAAATCTCCTTTGGTCACACCAGGTGCGATTCTAATAGAATCTCGGCCCATCACATACCCGCCACATAGGCATAACAGTGATATTGCTGATGAAATTCGGCCTGCCTCGCCACAACATCAGATCGCAGCCAAAACTGCAAACACTGGCAAAGTAATCAGCAACCACACTTGCAACGTGGAAAGTCCCATAGAAAGGTGGTCGGATCAAACGGAAGCCACAACTGACTTAGATCCATCCACAGAGAAGTCCCGGCAAGTGTCCGGAAATGAAGACGATGTCCTACCACAGTTTGACGGACCCTCGCAGAAACATGACAAGCAACCTACATCAGACTTTCGTCACAAGGATGTCATCCACAATGGACTGGCACCCTCAACACAACCATTCGAAGATGAGCCACTTGTTGCAAAAATCTTTACCTTTACCAAATCACTCGCCGAAAGACCACGTAGAGAAGAAGAAAAAGTACAGGCCAAGAGCCTGGACAAAAGGAGAATTTCAACAGAGCCACTTGAGCTCAGCCCAGCCAACAAACCACACAGTTATAATAACCAGTGCCAAACGCCAAGACGTAGATCCAGCGACCATTTGCACACCTTGGGAAAGACTCATGCGGCGCAACCTGGCCCCTCGAGTCCCAAAACACCATCTAAAAAACCAGACTTGTTGAGCATAATGTCCGCCATCACTATTGCCTTAAATCCATTCTGTAAACTGTACGAGGCGATCAACGACACTACAAAAGATCAACCAACCATGTTAGCCATGATCCTAACCAAAGTAACTTACCTAGAGACCTTTATTGCCGCAAAAGAAGAGCACAACGCCTACGACGACAGGTTGGATAACCTGGCGAACCATCTGATAGACAAAATCACAACAAAATTAGCCAAACAAGCTACACATGAAAATAAGTTCTGTACCACAGCAACAACCAAAGATTCAGGCTGTCAAACGTCACCTTTTATAGATCTAACCACGGACAACGAAACAAAGCCTACTTCGGAACAAACCTGCAAAAAACCAGAATCTGACATTGAACCAACACTTGTCTCTGGGCCTCATTACGACCCAGGCGTTAAGGGTTAACGCCGTCGTTATCCCTTAACGCCTATTCTGATTTTAACGGCTGCTTTTAGCAGCCGTTAAAATCCATGGCGCTAACCTGCCATGATGCTAATTACGCCACCGTAATTTACGGTGGCGTAATTAGCGCCTTCCCCACTCCCATTATGCCCTATGGGGCAAAAATGGGAATGGGGAAGGGAAAATGGGAAATGGGGATTTACCGCCCCACTCACCTTGGAATGGGGCGGTAAATCCGCCATCCACCATGGTGTAAACGTAGTTTACACCATGGTGGTAAAGTTGGCGCAATTAGCGCCTGGGTTGTAATGACCCCCTCTGTTTCGAAACCAATTTCCCCTACAGTGGTACTAGTTGTAGACAAAAAAAACATAATCCCTAAGACCACCACCGAGTTGGCAGAGTCGGCTTATGTTATTTTCGGCAAAGCCAAACCAAAGGCCAAAGAATCCATGACTCATGAACATTTCTCAGTGCACGATAAGGCCGAACAACCCAAACAGCCAATCTACAAACAGGCACAAGCTCAACCTATGAGCATAACGCATAGCAGTACAACTTTGAAGTCTACATGTAATAAAGTCACCCTTTCCAACCCTAAACAGTCGAAACAGAACTCGCCTAAATCAGCAGCAGATTTTCTAAAGGATGACAATCTAATGAACATCAGTGTCTATTCAGATGACGACATATTGCAAGTATCACCAATTGCACCAAGTCCAAACGATAAGAGACACTCGTCATCATCCGACAGCGATATGCCATCCACATCTAAAGGAAAAAAAAACACAGATCAATTCGAACAAGATTTTGAAACCTTAGAAGAAAGACGTAATCGCCTATCCCATGATACTTCCCAATAGAAACACAAGAGGGCGCAAGGTCACACTTACAACAAATCTCGAGAACTGAAAGATCAATGCCAAACCCCCCAAAATACAAGATGCACCCCAAATCATCACAAGAGGGCTCGAGTAAGGATTGACAAACAATTCAAAGAACCGGAAGCTAAACGTCATAATTTTCAAAATGAAAGATCAACCCCAAAGAAAAGAAGCACAAAAGCCGACGCTACACAAAGAAGCGATCCCAACACCCAAGCATGGTCTGGAGAAAGAACAGATCTAGACAGAAAAAAGTTATCTACAGATCAAGAACTGACATCTACACGAGACACAATGATATGCACTTAGAGGCAAAGTGGATACTGTACATGGAGCAACGGTCCAGCAACAAGGACGAACTTACGCTAAACAGAAGAACAGTCATGTCGATCCTACACAAGATCCCAAACCTAAGAGGGATAAAGACAGAGGACTTATTCATTTTTAACCTTGGCACAACAAATGCAAAGCATCAACACTTTTGTACATTGGATCTTCAAGCATTTACAAGAAGATTCATCAAAGCCAGCAAGAAATCTACAGTCTTGGCTTCTATTTAGAAGCCAAATCACAGAAAGAAACGTACACAAGTAAAGAGTCTAAGACAAGCAAGAACAGTGACATTCATACTTCACGTACAAATAATAACAACAGAAACAATCAAAATATCGCCGCAAAAATAAAAGAACAACAACATGCATCGAAGAATCAATGTAAGGTCCTAGAAGCCTCGAATAACCCACAAGAGCGACGAGAGACCAAAGACAAAGTGACGAAGACGGAATATCCAAAAAGGTTGCCTCATGTCAGTAAACACCGAAGTGACAGAGAATCACATCCACAAGACAAATCATGCGAAACAACAAGGACTATTTGACAAACAGTACAAAACAGTCCCAAACCATCAGATACGATCAAACATGTTAACAACAAACAAGGGATTTGGGCCTGGTTACCAAAAGCTCTCTAAATGCACCGAAAAAAATAGCAATCCATCCATAGAGAGCACAACCCACCAGCAACAGCGCAAGAAGAAAATCTGCATCGTCAAGTAAAACTATGCTCATGGAATACAAGAGGGCATTCTCATTTAACAGTCCCTGGAGACGTCAACCTAGGAAAATATGACATCATATGTCTCCAAGAGACATGGCTAACAAGCCCCCCAACTATAGAGGGATTCCAAATAGTAATGGCCCCAGCAGCTAAGGGTCACCTAGGACGACCGATGTCGGGACTTATGATCGCCTGCCGCACAGGATCCGGACTCTCCATTGGATCCTGTGGGCCTCCTTGCTTGACTCCTCGTATGACATCCTGATCGGAAATCTCTCTCTTTGTCAGTAAGTGTAACATGGAAACAACAAAACAAGACCAAAGAAACAGTAAACTCAATAGTCATTGTCAACGCATACTGGAACCCTGCTGCAATCAGTGAAGAAAACTTCATATCAATGTGCGAACACGTAATCGACGACGCAATGGCCAAGTTGCTAGTGACCTCGCTCATGATATGCGGCGATCTAAACGCAGCCTGCAAAATTCAGAAGAGCACTCGATCAACCAAACAGATAACCACAGTTGAACAGCGTGGTAGAGCGTGGCTTGACCTGACCAAATCTTGCGAACTGCATAATCTTGACATTGCCTTCCCACAACCGAACAGAATACCGACTTGGGAACGTGCTACCTCGAGTGAGACAATTGACTATATATTTGTTTCCAAATCGCTGCTAAGCATCACCACCACCTTCGATGTACGGCACACAATTGCCAGCAATCACAACCTGCTGGAGACCTGTTGGTCCATCCAAACTGAAAAAAATCCTCGAGCAGGCATGGACATCAAGAGCAATGCCAAAGGAACCTGTCTCAAATTAAGCATAGCAGCGATTAAAGAGCTAGCCCACAGATATAAGGGAAACGGACAGACGGCAGAAATCAAAGCAGTAGATTACCAGCCGCTGCTAGTGGCTTATACACAGACGAAAACAAGCCTAAAGCCCACAGGTGTCCTCAAAAAACACTGTTACAACATTGATCTAGTAGCAAGGAGACGTGAGTACAGAAGAGCCATGAGCAATGCCAACAAAACTTTGCCACCTGTAGATGGCATTGCCATACAGAAATCCCTAAAATCGGAATACAAAGCCTGGGTACGAGCCCATCGAAGCAACCTATATCAGTCGGATGCTGAAAACATCACCAAAGCTCTAATGACGAACAACGCAAGAGACTTTTGGTCTTTACTAAGATCATCAGAATAGCTAGCGGAAAATCTAATCACAAATAACATCTCTCAGTTCACCTGGGAATCACACTTTGCCGAAGTGTTCAAATCTGTTATACCAGAAAACACAGAGGAGCTGCAGCACCATAAAGTAAAGTGGACTGACTTAGAAGATAAAGAAGAAATCCTAGAAATCATCAAGAAGATCAAAAACTCAAGGGCGCCCGGTCTGGATGGGATTACAAACTTTGAACTCAAAAAGCACCCAAAGGAATGGGAAGATTTCATTGGTGCCATCTTTCGACGCTGTGTAGCGACAAGCTCTGTACCCAAATCGTGGACCACAGCAACGATAATTCCCATCTTCAAAAAGGGAGCTATAAAGAACCCTGCATACTTCCGGCCGATAGCTCTACTTGATTGTATAGGCAAAGTCTTCGGTTCATTACTTCTGCAGAAATTTCAAATCTTGGCTGCCACAGCCAAGTGCAACGACCACCTGCAATCAGGCTCAAATGCCGGAACATCAGGCAACATTTTAATCTACAGTATATTGAAAAGTAGAGCCCTACAACTTGGACAACGGCTGTTTGTCGTGTTCGTCGACTTCACGCAAGCATTCGATCGCATTGAAAGACATCGCCTTTGGACGAAACTGAGAGGCTGGAAATGTCCAGAGGACATATTGGCTCCAATACAAGCCTTGCACCACAACATCTCGATGAGGGTGCATCTAAGCCGAGAAGGCGATCTATCTGATGAAATTCCAATCACACGAGGAGTCAAGCAAGGAGGCCCTTTAACATCAGCCTTATTTCTAGCCTACATAGGCGATCTTCAAGTAAGCACAACCACCACGCGGGCCTTCCTGCCGAAAATTGGAAACACCACGATAGAACGACTTCTATACGCGGATGACCTCACACTATTTGATCAGACACCAGTAGGCCTGCAACGCCAACTCAACGGTCTGCAAGAGTACCCGAGAGAAAATTTCCTGGAAATCAAAAGAGGAAAAACCAAGGTTCTGATTTTGCAGAACAGAAAAAAGAAAATCGAAAACCTGAAATGGTACCTCGGTGATTCGAAAATAGAAATTGTCCAGAACTTCAAGTACCTGGGAGTAGAACTTGACAGCACAAAAGGCGAAATCACCATGCAAACAGTCCTGCACAAGAAGATCAAAAAACTAGCCGCCCAGGCCAAGACAATCGACCATAAATTTGGGAAATTTTCATTACAGCCAATAATTAACTTCTACAAAATGAAGGTAGTGCCTGCGATAACATACAGCACCGAGGCCATGCCAACTATCCCAAAAAACATCTGGCCCAAACTAGAAGCCTCATTTTGGAAATCTGTGCTCAAGCTCCCAAACTCTACCTCAGGTGTGGCGATAAGACGCAAGCTGAGCCTCCAGTCCATGCAATGTACGGTGAACTGCAACTCACTAATGCTCTACAGAAAGTGTAGAATGGTCGATGGCAATGAAATCTACAGAATGATCAAGCACGAAATGGACACAGGCAAATCTGAGTTGTTAACAACATGGCAAAAAGAAAATACCTTACTCCTAAACACCATTGCCTCAGACGAAGACAAGCTCATCCACAATCCATGTAGAATTCTGCGTAAAATGAAAGAAGCAGACTGGGCAAAGACGACTGAATCAGCCGCGACCCAAAGGCTCTCCGCTCACCTTCCTGGCAACACAAAAAAACTAAATGAATTGCAAAATTTCATAAAGAGATTCCCAAACAAACGTGCACGCAATTTGATATTAAGACACATTTAAATCTGATACCAACGAATGAAATCTTGCACATAAGAGGACTATCATCAACAGCAAATTGTCGCTTCTGTCCAAACACTGTGTCTCCACCACAAGAAATCATTTGTCATCTTCTGATGTCCTGTGCTGCAACACGCTCAATAAGACAAAGGTACTTTGCGAATCTAGTAAGAGACGACCCCTTGTTGGAAGAACAAACATGGTGGCACAGACTGATTGGAGGCGACAAAACTAGCTGGCAAATAATCACAGCCAAGCTACTAGAATTCATTGTGAACAACCTACTAAAAGACAAATAGAAAAACAGAAAATCAAAAAAGTCTGAGTAACACACAGCCAACAAGTCCGGTCGACACGAACTCAAGTATGGGAAAAAGCCCAGAGACAATCAAAAATTGTGATGGGATCCATGTGGAGAGGCTGTCCCTTTCCCTTGGGGTCAAGATGCTTATTTCCCTGTGTCAGAAGGTCATGACAGAAGTGCCTGAGGGGCAGGAGTTGGACCCCTGACATCACAATCAGGTTTCAATATGTTCCACACAGTTGGGGAAGCTGTGAACTCTGGGGCGCAAGCATTTGAACTCTTGCATTCTAAAGGAATACTTTGTATCACAGTGCTCGCGTGTTTAAGGAAACACGTTTTTGAAAGTTTCAGAGTGCTGGGCCTTACATTGAGAGCACACTGAAGCATTATTAAACATATAGTTGAACTGAAAGTGTGTTACTAAAGCAACCCATCTTTATTTGAATATCAAACTGAACGAAAACTCTACAAATAAGCAGAACACACTGGGTTGAATTGAAAGTGTGTTATGAATGCAACCAATCTTTATTTGAATACCGAGCTGAATGAAATCTCTATAAATACACCAAGCGGAACTATTACATATTGAGTTCAGAAGTGAATGGAACTTCTAATTTAAGTAGAGAGACCATATGCTGAATCATAAAATGAATGACTGGATCTTTAAAACCACTTTCGGCTGAATTCTAACGTGGAAAACGACCATATGCTGAATTCTAAAGTGAATGGAACTTTCACATTGAACCACAATGAAACTTTAAATCCAAGTAAACACATTGTGAGTCTGAAACTAAGTCTTGGGGAAGGGAACCATGAAACTTGAATCATTTACTAACTTGAGAATGTACTGTCCCAAGGTGTTTCTGTGTTTGGAACTGTGTAACCTGGAATTTAGGGAAGGGAACCAGAGTATTGGTTAAAACTGTATCATGCTGAATTGAGAAAGGTAACCTTGAGACTTTTTGTTGGGACGGTTATATAGCTGGTGAAAGGAGCTGGAAGGAAGCTGTGATCAGAAATGTATGTTGGACACTGTTTCTTTTGGTTGCTGACATCCCTACACATTGTATAGATTAGTTGTGAGGGCAAGTATAGGTTTTGGACTCAGACCGATTTTTAAGTTGAACTCTTGGACTCAGACTTTCCTTAGTTTCATTCAGGTAGGGAAATCCCACCTTAGGAAAGAGCAAGTTAGGCCTTTTTCCATCCTGACCCTTAAGTTGATAAAAGCGTGTGTTTTGAATTCTGAATCCGTTGTCTGTGGCTTGCTTCATGATGCCTTCAGGTATATTTTCTCTGTTTATTGCCTCTTGTATTTTTTGTTTTGCGACATTCATTCTAGAAGTCAGGTGTTGTAAGCATGTTTATGGAAATTGATAATAAAAATTTGAAATAAAAAGAGAAATGGGTCGGGTGTGAGGAATTCGACCGTCCGCATGGTGTGTGTGTGATCACCTGGGCTTTTTTTAGAAACGTTAAATGAAATTGAATAATGGTAGATCAACCCTTTTTCCCTTTTGATGAGTTCTGTAGCTGGTGGCATCATTCACATACTAATCAGAGTATAATTTAAACAGTCCCACGTGTGGCTTGGCTGCAGAGGCTAACAAAGGGCACAGGAAAACCCAACAACCTTTCATATGCTCTGCATCAACCTGAAGCCAACTTCCGCTCTTAGTATCGATTGACAGTGAAATGTCATGTCTGGGACTGAGTGTCTACAGTAGTCACCCTCGCAGGGTACCCCATTCAGAAGGTACGAGGATGTGGTTTGGCAGAGCCAGAAAGTCTGGTCTCACTGCAGCTTCAAGTGAGACCTGCCACTTTAATCTGGAACCACAGAGAGCTTCATTAACCAGAGAGAGCAGACAGAAAAATGGGTGGGACTTAGTATTCAATGGTTTCACCCCTTTACCTTTTCTGTTGCAAAGAACTCTGCTTATGGCCTCATACATACAGGCGATTGTGAGGACCCAGGATTGGTTCTTTAAGGAAGGCTTAGCCTACACCAATCCATGTGGTCCATTTGGCTTTAGAAGAGAGTTGTGATCATCTTTTGGCAAATTATCTGAAGACTTCAGCAGAAGCAGAAGGAAGAACTCATCATTGGACCCTGGCTGAAGGTACTGTCTACTGTACACCTTCTGCCCGTTTTGGAATGTCAGGAACTCCAAGAGAGAAGCAAGATTCCACCCTAAACATCTCACGGGGAACAGAGAGAAATACTGAATCTATCAGCTGTAGAACCAGTACCCAGCCTGTACACAACATGCCCTGCTAGGCTCTGCAGCATGTGTCCAATGTGGGAAGTGCCAGAGAGTCTCTGAACCAAACGAAGGAACAGACAGCTGCCTGCAACACTCTCCTCAGTTTTGTGCCATCTGCCTTAAAGGATGACACAAGCCCAGTGAAGAAGCTAGGAGGAGTGCATTGACAAGCATCTACTGATGTTCCCTTAAAGGAAATGTTGAAGCCAGTCGAGCCCCTCAAGCTGCAACCGATTGCACAGCTGACTGTTGTTATGCCGCAGTTGCTAAAACCCCCTGAGACGCCTCGACCACTGATTCAGAAACGCTGACCAGTACTTAGATAACGATTACTGACACCGAGCTCCTGTGTAGGCCATCCTGTATCCATCCGTCCAGCTTCGCTCACCAAACTGCCTGCCGCCTGATACCCGCAGCTGTCTCCCATCTTGAACTCTGTCACTTAGACTAGTGACTACCCGCACTTTGTTTTTTTTCTCTATTTAAAAGCACTGAGTAATATCATTATTATAGCCTTGACTTGTGACAGGTTTCAGGTGGGCCTAATTTTTTCTGTTGTTTTCATTGTTAAAGTGATTTAACAAGGTGATGAAGTTAGGAGTAATTTGTAGTTGTGTTGGTGGTTTCCACAGGCATTAATATGCCAACATGAGGATTTTCCATGTGTACAATCTTACCAGTCAGTGTGTCATGTGGTCACATTTTCTGCCAGTGGGTTATTCACTTGCACATGTGACCGACAAAGCATTCTTTATGCAGGTAAGATTTAGATGTGGGGTTGCAAAGTGCCCCCAGGATGTTCTGCTTCGATGCTCTCATCAGAATGATGGTGTCAGCAACTGAAATGCTGATTCATCTCTTTCTTCAGAACTTCGAACCTCCAGATAGATGTGTTACTATACAAACCTCCATTGGTGTTATTATTTTATCTTCAACTACTGGGCTGCGATTGTAGGACACAGATAAACATTCAAGTCATTTCATCTTTCCTCGGTTGTTGTGTAGCTCTCTTATCATGCACGTGAAGTGGTTCAGTTGCGATGTTGACATTTGTGAGTTGGTGTCTTCAATCAGAAAAGACCTACTCATTATTTCCCTTTTCAGAACTCTAAGAAATTAATAGTTGACATGGGTCATGCTACTTTTTGTTTAACAGGCAATTACATTTTTGGTGTATACTATATATATCATCAGTGTTTATATATTTTATTTTATTTTTATTGTGATTTTAGTCAACATTTTGACTTTTTACACAACATCCAATGTTCACAGTAAAACAAACAGTTCAGCTTTATGATCACACACAAAAAATCAACCAAGCACAGAAGAAAAAGAAGCCATAAACACAAAGAAGAATTGCATAGAATAATAACCAAGAATCAAACAAAATCCAAACAGAGTAAGGCAAATTTCTTTCTTTAGACAATCTAAACAAAACCGCTAATCAAACTAAACATTCAAGTCTATTTATGACGTAAAAATTATAAAAAAAACATGTTGAATATCAAAGATACATTCATTTAATTAAGCATACCAATTAATTCCAGTCCTTTTAAAACAAAGATCACTTCTGAGGTAAGGAAGGTTTCCTGTCCCAGTGACAGTCTTTGCCAAAACAATTTCATATTGAGCATTCTAGGGTCATGTTCGAATCTTCTAAATCTTTTCAGTCTGAGATTCCACGTCCCTGGACACTCTGATAGCAGATGAACAACTGTTTTCTTTACACCGTCTGCACATCTATCTCTATCACATAGATCTGAAGGGCAAGCGACCGGGTCCCTGATATGCTGGATTTCCAAAGAGAGTACTAAGTTCAGTCTGAATCTTTAAACATTCATTCTAATGGCTGGACTAACTGATCTTTTGAAATAAGCAGGACAAAGGGATCTGGGTTTATCTGTTTCGGTCCATGGAGCAGATATTTTGGCAGCTCTCAAATCTTCTGTAGTTCTAATCCAGTCTGTTTGTTTAATAAAGTCTTTGTCTCAGAGAGTTCAAAAAGAGATTATTGTTCAATTTCATTTGTTGTGCAATTTACTCAAATAAAGTCGCTTTCGGAGGCAACAGGCCTAACCTACATAAACTGAGCCATTTGCATTCCATAACAGAGTAGAGAAACCAAACCCAGTTCATATCGAACACATGCGATTGGGACAGAATTTGGCAGAACTAATATTTATTTCCAAATGTTTCCTTCCAGCCTATCCCAGCTAACAGTGAAGGCCTGTAAATTACATTCCAATCCATATGTGATAGATGGAATCACCTTTCCCAAATAACATTTTATTAAGGGTAGTAATGACCACAATATCGTCGGCGTATGCAAGCCAGTTAATGTTCCTATTTCCAATTTTTGGGGCGACCAAGCCCTTCTCCATCAGCCATTGAGACAGATCTGCCAGAAACAGGATAAATAGGAAAGGAGCCAACAGACAGCCTTGTCGGACATCCCTCTCAGCCCTAATAGGTTGAGAGAGGTCACCCTTTTTCAACAATCTCACACTAACAACTGTTCCATGATGCAACTGAACAAGAACATTTAACAGACAGTACGGCAGACGCCAGTTTTTTAATTTGGACCATAGTTTGTTTCTATTAATGGTGTCAAAGGCCTGGGAGAGATCAACCCATGCACCAAAAAGCAGGGGGCCTGCCTTTACCAACAAAGGTAAAGTGATGCACCTAAGGATCAGTGTGTTGAGTGAGATAGATATCCATCTTCTGAATACAGTCTGTTCCCTAGGAAGTATTCCCTTGAGTTCCGCCCAACTTTCTAGTTCTTCCAAAATCAATCCGCAGAAAACATTTCCATCCGCATCCAGTAACGATATAGGGTGATAATTTGCCGCAACAAGACGGTCTACCTTTTTATAGATCGTTGTAATGATTGCGTTTTTCCACAAGCTTAAAAATACAGGACCAAATAGTTGGACTTTTCTTCAGGATTGAATTCAAGAGACTATTTGGGCCAGGAGCTCTCGAAGTAGAAGACTTCCCTATCAAATGCTCAATATCGTCGATCTTAAAGTGTTGGAGTGCGGAGAGATGAGAGAGTGTTTTGCGTGTTATTCACTCTCTATCCTGACATCCGTAGAGTCTTTTTTCAGTGGCTGCCCTAACAGGGGGAGGTGTGCCTACAACGACCCAGCAAAATCTCAAGCGGAGCGTGAGCGGAGTGAGGAGAGAGTATTTTGCTTGTTATTCACTCTTTATCCTGACATCCGTAGAGTCTTTTTTCAGTGGCTGCCCTGACAAGGGCGAGGAGCGCCTACAACTACCCAGCAAAATCTCAAGCGGAGCGAGAGCGTAGTGATGATCGAGTGTTTTACGTGTACGGCAGCTCTGTGCGGGGAAGCTGAACCTGAAGATTTGTTCGGAAGGAAAAAGAAGGAAGAGGTTCCCGGACTTTCGGCTCACAGCAGTCCAAAAACGTGGAAGACATGGTAAGCCTGCTGACAAGCGACACACAATTGCCCTTCTCCTATCGAGTGTATTGACAATGTACTGACTGTGTAATAATCATATCGTAGGTAGGAGGGGTGCAGAAAGGCTACGAAAGCAAATGGGAAACCTCAGAGACTGTTAAACAACAATACAAGCATTAGCAAACAGTGGACTATTAACCCTATCCGCAACGCGAGTGCGGGCGAGCAGCATCACCACTCTGTAAGTGCAGTGGAATTAATAAAGGAAATAAATCCCGCCAGCATTGCATGCACTACCTGGGAAACCATTCAAAAATGAAACTGAAGAGCACAGTTCATCTTGAACTGACTAAGGAGACAGAATGGGATGTCCCCTACTTGTAACCTGTGGCTTATTCTACCACAGTAGGGTCACCTTTTTCTGGTGGCGTATCTGAGAGCACGCCAAATAAACAGTACACAGAGTAAATCAGTTGCCGGAAGAAGAGCCCAACGGTAAAGAGAACCAAGCTGATCTGATAAACCATTGGAAAAGAGGTCTTGAATACACGGTCACTACTACAAACATCCCAAAAAAATCAAAGAATACTTTGAGAGAAGAAGGAGTAGAAGTTTGGACACGCTGGTAGAACAACCAGATGCCAACTGGATCTGCCCTGTAGCAGGAAATGAAGGGAGGGTGAATGCCCTGGGAGAGGAATGGCAGCAACATGAAACCTCAGAGGATGAGGCTGAAGATTAGGGGAATCTTGGAAAAAATAATAATGAGGAAGAAAGGGGAAAAGGCCCGATGGAAAATACCCACAATGGAGACTCTGTAGAAGGAAGCAAGGGAGAATCCGAGGAAAGTTCAAACCCAAGTGGTGTAACATTGAGCGCACTAAACTATGTTCTAAACTTCTTGGTCTTTGAGTTGCTAAGGGGGGAGGTTCAGTCTCAAGCATGGATAGTGCTTGAACTAACAAATTAAATGGCAAAATGTGACGCCTCTATGGTCGGCCTCAGCAATGTGACTAACACCACAATAGTTCCATCAATAGCAGAAGTTAAAAAGGAATCCATAAAACACAGCAAAGAGGCTGCCCTTCTCCGGTTATTACTGACTGACAATGGAAAAGCAGAAGAGAGCGGGAGGAATCAGATTCCGGAGGCCCTGTATAACTGGAGGGAAAAACCAACAATGAGGGATGCAGAGAGTCAGGCGGGAGAACACAAATCAAAAGTGCCCGAAGAGACACACCCATGTCGGAATTAACAATAGAAGAACTAATGAGAACAGCTCAATTAATAGAACAAAAGGACATCAGAAAAGAGGATACAAAATCAATGGGGGATAAAACAGGGGAAACCCTAAATGACTCAATTACAAGCTAGACAGAAGCAAGCAACCAGAACTAAAGGAAAAAGCATTGACCCAGAGGTCGACCCCCACTTGACAAAAAACAACAAAAAAAAATGTAAAAACAAAAAAACAGAAGATGGGAATGGCCAAAAGAGAAAACGAGCAAGGGACCTCAGCAAACGAAAAAAAGCAAAACAGGAAAAAAGACCGAGGAATGGAGACGGAGGGCAGGCAAGAAAAAGAAGAGAGCAGCCCAGAGAGCTCATCTCAAAAGCTGAGGTGTGCAAAAAGTGAGGGACAACAGACCCCAGATAGCCAACCCAAAGTGGTGAGTGTGAGCATCGGCTTGCAAACTGAGGCACCAAACAAAACTGTCGATGACTAAAAGACTCAAGGTAACAAACAGCTGAAACATCGCCCCAATCTTCAGCAAGAAGACTAAAAACTCATTGGGAATGGTTGGGCCAAAAGTAAAAATGGCCCCAATATTTGAAAGGGCGAAGAAAAATGAGCTGAAGCCGCAAATGTGGGGCCAGTTGGAGTCCCCAATTCGAGTGGTCATGGTCATGAGTCTGGGCAATGGAAAATTTCAGACTATGCCTGAAGCAGAAGTGAGAGAGAACCACCCAAAGAAAATGGGACCACCGGAAATAGGAACTGACGAGGAACCAGGGGGACAGAGTAAAGAATCAGCTAACTATGAAAAAAGTCCTACCGACTTTGAAATTCCAAAACTATGGTTAAAGATGATAACAAAACCAATAAAATCTAAATCCCTCAGCAGATCAGAGTTATTGTCCATATTCAAAAAAATCAGATGCCTCTTCTTATTTTCTACGGAGGATATTGAATATGTGAAATTCCCTGATTGGAAAAACTTGTTCATGGTGGAGATAGGATTGAGCTAAAAAAAAGCACAATCCGCAATTCTAAAGGCGAGTATAGAGCGTGAACAAGAAGGTCTAGCAGTGCATAGCACCCTGCCTAGTCCCCCTCGTGCCCCGATAAATCAACCAATGGAGAGGCAAGAGGAGGAGAGGCAACGCGATGGAAGGGGTCCCGGGGGCCAGGTAGAGAAGGGCATCTACTCAAGGGCATCAATGCAGGAAAAAACATTACCGGCATTGCCTGACATCCTGACACAAGTCCTGAGAAGCATGGGCCTAGGCACTCAGAGGGTGCTTGCACATTGTTCGCTGGAACACAAGAGGGTCCAGCACATTCAGGGTGAAAGAAACAAGAGACTATCTTTTTTGGAAAATGGATATTCTGGCATTTCAAGAAACTTGGCTAGTAAACCTAACGGAGAGCAAGTCAAAAAATTCAATTCACCCTTGGTCCGAGCGATCCTGATAAATGTATATTGGAAACCTGCATCTTCCAAAATCCAGGTTTTTCTGGGAAAATGTGCAGAATTGTTGGGAAAAAAATCAAGGTATAACGGCAAGGAGCAGACATACTGCTGGCAGGGGATCTTTATGCAGAGTATGTGCATCATAAAAAGGGGTCTGGGGGAGGAGGGAAGCACACTCCCTCCAGTAAAGGGAAGGCTTGGTTGAAGTTTACACATACATGGGATCTGAAAATGTTAAATAACACTTCTCAGTATGAGAAGGAACCTTATATGACATGGTACAGAGGAAACTCCGCCTCAGTGCTAGATTATATGTTTGTAGCGAGGGACTGTTCTCCCATAACTCTGAATTAAGACTAAAATGAGAAGGAGGGAGCGACCACTCAAGATTGTAACTTTCTTTCACAGATGGTCTTGTATTGAGTAAGCTAAGTCATAATCAAGAATTGACAGGGATAAAAGGGAAAGTAAGGCTGATGAAATATGGCCAAGATGGGAAAAATCTAAATAAAAAATTACAAAGCATCTCAGAGCAGATGACTCAAGAGCTATGTCAACCAGAAAAGTTTGTGAATGTAATATGGTCGCTAGGGCCCCCACCCCAGAAATCCCCATTAAATAATGTAAAACATAAACATCTTCATAGCTTTGATTAAAAAACACGAGAAAGGAAGAGAAACCTGAGTAAAAGTATCTGAGGGCTTAAGCCCCAAAAATTGGATCAAGAATCATTTAACCTGCAAGCAAAAACAATAAGGAGAAACTACAAGGCTTGGGCAAAAAAATCATAAAATCCTCCTCCACCAAAGAGAGGGGGAGCAAATGCTAAAACTAGTCTCAGACTCAAGCTCAAGAAGCTTCTGGTCGGTTATACGAGAGCTAGATTCCCATTCCATCAGTTCGCTATGCAACCTGGTGCCCAAAAAGGGTTGGCTAGAACATCTCACAAACATCTTTGGGAAGGCACTAAAAGAACAAGATTGCATGCCACTAGATAAGGGGTGGAAGTTGGGAGTAGAGGAGTGTGGAATGTATTGACCCACTTTTGCTCTGCTATGCTGCATCACTTTGTTATGATGGAATCAGAAACAGCAACATGGCTGCAAAACCCCTGTGTGTGCCAAAACCCCAGAAAATCGCACTTTGCAACACACAAAAAGATGGCTGCCCAATCTGCCATGCATGTTGTCAGTGGTGGAACAGGGCTCTCACTTCTGAAAGGTGTTACTGGGCTCCACAACAATTGAAAATGGAGTACAACAGGAAAAAGCAGTGCTCTGCGACATGAAACTCCAAATATGGCTTTAAATCTCTTTTTCTTTGATGCTGAAACTTCAAAATGCCGGTACAGTACACCTTCAAATATTCTAAATGCTAGCTTGGTGCTACAATTCACTTAGTTTAAGAAATCCTTGTGAACTTACAAGGTCCTGAAAGGTGGAAAGCATAAGAGATTTCTACAGCAAAATAGGCGTGTCTGTGGATCTGTCAGAAATCTCTGTGCAGCAGAGGGCTGGTGTGATGACAGCTGTCAGGGGCCTGCCTGATTAAACTTTAACATGTATAAACTGAAATAAAATGTTTGCAATCTAAGAGGCCTGTTACTGATAGTAACCCACATTGTAATGGTTTTGATTCCATGGTTTCAAATCTTGAATGAGAATTTTAACTGTGATTTGATACAACAAGTTTGTTTTGTTATAAGGAAAAGGCAACAGAGTTAACAATTAAAATAAACCTGGCTGAAGCTGCCAAACTGGAATAGCAGGTTTTTCTCACAGAATGAAGGTCTTTCCCCCCAGCAGGACATCACGCAGAGGCATTAATTACAGGGTAGGAAAGAACCTGGTCTACAGAGGCAGAGGGAACAATGACAAGCTGAAGCTGAGGAAATTCGAAGTGTGAAGACAGTCGCAAATGGCCTGTGCAAGGAACAAACATAGGGGATGGCTCCTGGGCTTCCAAGGAGAGACCAAGGGGTGGAGCCAAACAAACATTTGCTGCTTACGAAAGACAAAGAACACAATTTAAAAAGACTGGTAACTAACTATGTAAAATTGTGAAAAATATAAAAATAACAGAATTGTTAATGTAATTTCCGGCTGCACGAGTGAAGAGGCGCGAGAACTGCGTGACATGTTCTGACAGCAATGGCAAGAAATGTGATTTTAAACAAAATGTATTTCCGCTAGAAGTGGGAAATTTTATACACTTATTCCCATGTTAAACACACACACTTGCAGAAATTTGCTTAAAAATGGGACATTGTGTTCCTAGTGAAAAGGGCAAAATTCAAAAATTCTGTGAAAAGCGGAGACAAGATCCCACAGCTACGGGGTTTGGAGGAATAGCTGCCCTGTAAAATATGTAATCGTTATACGTGATTTTGAGAGAGGTTGCACATGTGGAAATATGTATTTTGCCAAAAGTAGATTTTGTGTTCCAGGGGTTAGGGGTGGATTCTCAGCCTCATAAAATCACACCATGAAGATGACACTCCGTTTCTCTCCTCCTATCAAGGCAGAAAGCTGACTCTGAACCAATCACCTTTCAAAGAGGCAAGCTTAGGCTAAACCGGCCCACACTCCCACTTTATGATGGTATTTCATAGCATAAATAGAGATAGCTCACCACACATAAGGACAGACACATTTGCTCACTATCCTGATGCTGGCAGAGCACCCTGCTGCTGGACTCTACATCTTCCTTGCTCCAGCCTCCAGAAACTTGGCAAAGCAAAAGACCTATTGCATAGTTGAACCATTCTCAGCTAGGCCTCACATTCCAGAACAGAACCCCACAAGCCTAAAGGGGAAGCATCATAATACAGCCAGGCTGTGCTGTTACTGCTTGCCTGCTGAAATAAATATCCTCAGAACCAAGAAGGGCAGATCCAGTCCAATCCTGCACTATGCTGTGACCAGAGTGCATTGCAGATCCAATCCAGTCCTGTGCCGTGCTGTGACCAGAGCGCATTGCTGACGCTGCACAGTCCGATGTGCCCAGCCGTCTTTCTAAACCAGATCCAATCCCCTGGCCAGAACTGATGGTTCCATTTAAAAAACTTCTCCAGTGAGTGTAAATAGGAAGAATTGTGTCACTAGCATATGTACTTTGCATAGTCTTATCCTCATCATAGACCCATCTTATCTTGTATTCAGAACCTGTATTGTTAGGAGTATCTTTGCATTGTATGAACCCTCTTTTCCAACCCATTCTATCTTTCCTCCATAACCAGTATTGTTAAAATTATCTTTGCACTGATCCTTTCTCATCTGAAGAAGGCGAGTTTCCATTCTCGAAAAAATGACCTCCACCAAAACGTCTATAACTCCCTTGAATTGTGTGATAGAAACAAACTCCTACTTGTAGCTAACATCCATAGCTATCAATCATACCTAAAACCGCATTCCAAATCCATACGATTCTTGCGTTATCCCGAATATCGCACAGTGAACAGTTTGCCACAAATTTTCATTTGGGGAAATGTCTACACGTATAAAACAGCTTTTAATTGCTTCCGACTTGAATTTTAAGATTTCAAAGGTTTGCTTTTCATTAAATCATTGCTTGTGTTTGTGTGAAACTATCCAAAGTGTCTCCCATAAGAATGTATAACAATTTGATCAATATTGATCATATTTGGTGTTTTTTCCCAGTCCATTCTAAAGATAACTTTAAAAGCCATTCTGACAGCTTGACAGTCAATTCTGTTTTTCTCTTATTTTTGCTGAGGAAAGTGGGATTGATAGTCTGTTTGAATTATGCCATTCCTGAATACCTGCTCTCTCTCCTCCTATCTCTTTACATTGTCTATTGAGGGGTTGAGGGTTGTGCAGGGGGAACCTCTAACCACAGTGCTATCAGACCTGAACCCACACAAAAGTATTATTTTCTGTGCTGAATTGTTTTGCTCACTACTTACTCCTTTTGTATTAAAGAGATTATTCAGTGTTACATCACCCCATTGGTGATTGTTGTGTACCTATGAAAACCTACTGTGATAAATTTTAAATACATAAATAAATATTTACCTTTGTAAACCAGTCTGATTCCTGGTTCAGTGTGACCGGGGAGGGGGGTGCAGGAGAAGGGCGTGATATGAGTGGTATATCATTCAGAATAAAGAACTTTTAGACAAAAATAAATAAGGATTTCAGTTGTGCACTACATGCTAGGCGTTGACTTGGGTGTGTGCCGGATTGAAATCACTCACAGGAGAAAGATTATGGCGGTAATAACCAAGGCCTCAACATCGAGAGCTGCAGGTCCAAATGGCCTTACGTATCAGGTACTTAGAAAAGAACCAGCACTCTGGGCAAAACTATTAAAGCGACTCTTCAATTAGATCCTACAGGAGAGGCGCTTTCCCCCGTCCTGGAAGACAGCCTTGGTTATACCATTTTTCAAGGAGTGTGATAGGTCACACCCCTCAAATTATCATCCCATCGCCTTCCTTGATATTGAAAGCAAAATATTTATGAGGCTCCTGTTAAACGAGCTCTCGGTTTGGGTGGAACAAGAGAAGGTGCTATCCCGCAGCCAGACCGGGTTTAGAAAGGGACTATCGACGGTCCTGAATGGGATCATGTTAAATCTGCTCAGCGAAACAACTATGGTCAAAGGAGGTACACCATAATACGGGGCCTGGATAGATCTCTCCAAGGCCTTTGACCAAATTGATAGATCTAGGTTATGGTATAAACTCAGGAGAAAGGGAATCCCAGAGTCGCTCCTGTCAATGTTGATGGAACTCCACAGGGGAACAACTGTAAGGGTGCGCCTGAACAATAAGGATCATCTGTCAGAATCGGTGCCAGTAAAAAGAAGGGTCAGGAAGGGTTGTTTAGGAGCACCCACATTTTTCAACCTATTCTTAGCAGACGCAGGGGAACATCTGGTCTCGTCCACTTTGGCAAGTCCAGAACTTAATGGAATAAAGATCATCTGGCTGGCCTATGCTGACGACATCATACTGCTTGATAGAACTGCTATCGATCTACAGCGACTGCTGAATGGTTTTAATAAATATACTGAGGAAAATGGGCTTACAATAAATCAGAAAAAATCTAGGATCTTAGTATATAAGCACCCCAGGAAGAAGGTCAACTTCAAACAATTGGTCTGGATGGACAGATAATCCCACAGGTTGAAGACCTCATATACCTGGGTCATAAGATCTATGCAAACCCAGCCATTTATAAAGCAGAACAAGATGTGCTCTCCAAATCCCTCTCACTAATCCCTCATTTGATCAAAATCAGAGTTAGATACTTTAAATTCTCCATTGTCCCAATGATAAAATACTACCTGGTCAAAAAAGTACCAATACTGCTGTATGGCCTAGAAGCCAAACCACAATTGTGGGATTTAAATTGGTCAAAGGTGGAGGGTAGAATTTGGAAGGGGACTCTAAATCTACCGTGGAGCATTCCAGGATGGCAGTTTTGTTTTGAGCTGGGATTAAAATCATTGGACTGCCTTGCAGAATGGAAATTGTTATCCCTCTATAGGGAGATCACAAATCCTAAAAGTGGCTCTCTGCATGAGAATATCAAAGAACACCACAGCCAATTAAAATCTGGTAGTCTTCAGGGACGGGAACTAAAAATAAAAACTGTGTCAGCCAGAACAGGCTTCAGTCCTGAAGTACTGGAGAAGAACCCTCTGAAGGTTAAACGGGAGCTGGAACTATTAGAATGGATTGAAACAACAGCGAAAGTAAGATCATCAGTTCCAAAGAACACATTTCTGGTCAATGGTAAGAGACTGGGATCCCCTCCATGGTATTTAGACAAATTCCCTGATGAGAAAATTAGGAGTAATTTTCTCAGGGCGAGACTTAATATACTACCCACAGGGGAAATGCTGACAATTCGAAAACAGGCAGACAGGGCAGTGAAATACTGCGAGGGGTGTGCGACTCCAACAAATCCGTCCCTGAGATATTTATTAATTGAATTCAAAGGAATGTGGGTCTTAAGGGTGAAAAAACTATGAAGATTTGTGGAAAGAACTGACTGGCTGACATCAGAGAACATGTGGCATAGAATAAAAGCAGGGCATGAAATACATCTTACAGCAGCGGTGATACGTTTTCTGCAGTCCATACACTTGGTGGAATAAGTCAATGCACCAGGAAGGTGGGGTGAAGAAAAAGATACAGATAACTGTTGCTAGAAGCTAAACAAGCACAAAGAAAATACATTTCTGGGGAAAGAAATGAACTTCCTTTTCCTAGAGTCAGAGAATAAGAATGGTGTGGGGGAGGCTCCTTGACATGATCAAGAGGTAAGGATCTTCTCCTATTATGGAGAATTGCAAAATCCTCAACCCAAATTGGATCTCCCATAAACCAAGGGTGGGGAAAGGGGTCAATTCTCTGACATTTTTATTGAAAAAGGAATTGTTTTATTTGAAAGTTGTGTACCAAATTGTTAAGGATGTTGTCTATTGTAAGTAGATTGTAAACCAAACACAATAAAAAAAAAAATTAAAAAAAAATAAAGTGTAAAGACCATTTTGCAGCTTAGTGATGATAGGGCTCCTTAGAATTTACAGGGGCATAGACCTTTAAAAAGTAATCCCTCCATTCCTTTTCATCAACGACGGACATCTGTAGAGAATCAGTAGGGGCGTGTGCAGAGTTAACAATCACCCAGAAATGTGTTGAATTTCTCAGAGACAGCTTTCAAGATTTCTTTGCGGTCTCTATCCGAAGTCATAAACCTATGTGTACCTACCCAGTTCATATAGGCAGTATTCAACTGTTTAAATTGAGCGGTAAGTTCCCTAAAATCTTTCATTGTTTTTTCTGCTCTTACTCTCCTCTTTTCTTCCAAAATTTGATTATCAAAAGAGTGCTTATGTTTCTTCACAGGCTTGCCCTTTCCAATAATCAGGGGATTCAAATCCCACAGGAAATTGATTTAGTTGTTCGGTTTGCAATGAGCAGTCAATTGATGCTCAGATAGGTTCTTAAATGCCTCTCCCATATTCTAAAAAAAGGTTTGTCCCCCTCTTTCAAACTTCACAACTCTGTTACCAGATGAATTGACTTCTAATGGTTGTTTATATCGAGGAATATATAGACTATACTCAATTTTGGTGACAAAATCTAGCATTTCATGATCACTATCCTCTGTTTGCTTAAGATTTATAGTTAAGCATCTGACAAAAACATTTTTTTGAGACATACACATAGTCTATTTTTGAAAAAGCACAACCTCTCTGCCAAGACGGGGCACAGGGAATATCAGCCTTCACATTTCCATTTAACATGATTAAATCCCATTCGGCCATAAAATCATCCCACATATCATCCCACATATAGCCATTTTGGGTTTTGAACTTCAGAGGAAACTGCGTGGTAATACATTGTGAATTAAAATCGCCCATAACCACCAATTCATCAGATGGAAATTGGGAAGATAAACACTGTAGGAAAGCCAACAAAGAGACACTCATTGGGTTCCAGTAAATAGTTATTATGACCCAATGTAAGGTATTAATGCCTTCTCTTATCAGCACTCTTACTGCCATAAGGCCCTGTATTGCATTAGATATTCAAAGAAATTCCTGAAAAGACTCCTTTATACATGCCAATAACAAGCCTGCACTAGGGCGCCCCGAACCATTATAAATAGACAATTGTTGAAAGACTGAAAAACCCTCAATGTCCAGTAAACCAATCAACCAATTTTCCCGAAAAGAAATCAAATCAATATTTTGAGAATCTTTAAGAAAAAAAAAAGAGTTAAACCCTCTTGAATTCCAAGATGGACATCTTTGCTCTTGTTGGGCTAGAGCTTCTGTTCAGATAAACCCATCTTCTGAAACACTTGTGCCATCATTTCGGCACAATTTCCCATAAATTCAGGGATCCCCCAGACTGGGAGAGTCCTTTGAATTGTTTTTTATTTGTTTACACTTTGTCCCCAGTTAACGCATTTCCATCAATTGTGGGCAGGATTCTTGAGATCATGTACCCCCTTTTTTGCCATTCATCCTTGGATTCCAGTATTGTTTCCATCGCAAGTCTAGATTTCATTGACAGTTCAGTGATATTTGTGTTAGGATATGCAGGGAAAATTACCCGGTCAATATCACATGATGACAGATATTTAATAGAGTCAATGGGCACATTACAAGTATGGCGGTAAGGCAACAATGGTGGCGGTATTGCTAACAGCACCGTTGCTACCATACCGCCATACTAGGTGTTCTGCTCGCGGGTGTAGGCACCCACGAGCAGAACATGATGGTAGCACCGGTACCGTTGTGAACGGTACCGGTGCTACCACCCTCCCCACTCCCATTGAGCCCTATGGGGTTCAAATGGGAATGGGGATGTACGGGGCCCGGCACCTGCAAAAGTGCAATTACTGGGTCTGACTGGGCCGGAATGGCCCGGTAATTGCCCATTCGCGAGTGCCGGACCCGGAGGCAAGTTTGGAGGCAGGGCTGGACTGGCCCACCGGAATACCGGGACATCCCCCGGTAGGCCTCGGGGCATAGGGCCTCTTTGGGTCTTAGCGGAACCGCGGAAGGATACATAAATAAACAAAAGAACATCAAGCCTGAGCCAGCCTGGGTAGCTTGCATGAAATTGGCTGCGCATTTCTTTTCTGATTAGGGTCGAGGATAGGCCGGCATGCGCATGCGCGTTTGAGGACAGAGCACTGCGCTTGTCATGTCTGCAGCCCTGGTTTGTGCTCGCTCGCATTCATGTTGCATCACATGAGGTGCTGCACAAATTGCGCAGGGGCAGGGCTGCGCACAGCGGGCAGGCGGGTGACCACATGTCTCAGTGCACTGCTTTGACTGAGATTGCTCTCTGAATCTCACAACGACTGGCATGGCGAGTGGAGCAGGGCAGTATTTTAGTCAGGTCAGTGCGTTATTGAATAGATAAATTGCTTGGTGCCGGTGGGCGGCAGTGTTGGAGCTTGATCCTCGGACTGGCTGTGGACGGCGGAGAGGATTGGGATTGTGATTGCTCAGTTGTCGGTGGGCGGGGGTTTTAGGACCTTCTTACCTACTCCACTCAATCAGTCATTGGAAAGCACCCTGCAATTTAGGACCACTCCACTCACTGTTGCTGTGCTTGTTAATAGCGTTTTTTTAAATCATCATCAAAGTGCTTACCTTTTTCCTTAATAAGTATGTGTGCAGCGATCACCGGCATCTTGCATATACAGTCCAGTATTTTCAGTATCCCACATGTCCTGAAAATCCTTGTCTCACGTATGTCGCAATACTACTCCTGGGCTGGTATCTTGCATTTATTAATTGAAGTTGCGTAAAGCGCTACATGCAGAGCAAACTGTTTCAAAGTGCCGAAGAAAAACTGAGCGGGGTAAAAAAGGAGGCTGAAACATGAAGGCATGGGGGCAGGGGATTTACCAAAGCTTTCCCAGTGATTCTTATTACATTCCAATTGTGGAGGACAGACACTTTAACAACAAGTATTTAACGATATGCTACATAACATATGATTAAATGCATTTAGCAAAGTTAGACTTCATTGCAATTGTCACTGTGATGGGAATGTCACAGTGCAAGAGCCTACGATAGATGCATGCTGTCATGAGATGGCAGATTGCTTGTTGGATATGGATCAGAACTTGGTGTGATGAGGGGGCTGGGGGGTCGTGAAAGACTGCAGGCCCTGCAGTTAGAAATCAAGGTTGATCAGAAGCAAGACCTCAAAGACCTTGTACAGCATTGAATCATATTTTCTCCTCTTACATTTAGAGGGCAATCACTACACATTTTGGGGTCTAGGTGGGTGATAGTCCTACCTCTGCAGCAGAGATGATTTGGTTTGGCAGCCTGAATTAATACTCGTGTTGCAGACCTGACTGACCCCAGTTGGTTTGTTAGGCGTTGTGAGGAGAACAGACTGATATTTGTGCAAATTATTCAAATACGTTTTGAAGGCCCCTTTCGGTGGGCACTGTAGTAGAGATATTAATGCCCTTACATGGCCAAATTTCTTCACACAATTGATTAACCAAGGTGCTCTATGGCCGTTTGCTGGTAGGCTGATGTAAATTCTGCTGCTGCTTCATTAGGCCAGGCCAGGCAGCGGAGTCAAAAATGTCAATTAAGGGTTGATTTTTACTCATGATGTGTAGCTGATGATGGGTATTTGTGCATGAAGCTGGCTGCGGCACTCCCCGGATAGTGCATGTGCTGGTATGCATCATGTGTGTACTGCTAACAGTGCTCATGGCAACTCCATGTGCCCTAGTCCCAGTATTGTGCATGCGCCAACACTTTCAGTGTGCAATATGGCACACATGCTGCTTCTCCTGGTATCCTGAATGCTCCAGCACTCCCGTATTGTGTAAGGCAAAGGGGGATGGGGGTGGGAGGCTCAAACATGTTGAAATTGCCTCTTGCAGCCCTAATACATCTTCAGCCGGCCCTAATACAGGGACACGTGACAGTGGATTCATTCCTACCATTTATGCAAATAGACATATTTAAAGGAAACTGTGCAAGTGAGCCCACTGAGTCTTTTGTACTTTGCTTGAATTTATCCTGGAAGCATATTCTCTTCTGTCCTGCTGTTGGATTTTAGGAACACATGAGACACAAAATGCAGGGCACACTTTCCATGAGCATATTCTGTTTTATTGAAGATTAAACATGTGCCAGTTTCCTAGGTGCCATAAAGGGCACTCGCCCATGTGCAGTTAATCTCCAAGCGGAAAAGACCCAGGATGCGGGGCGGGGATATCATTGGGCGGTGCTGCCATGAAAGGCCTTACCATGGTATTGCCATTACTTCAGCAGCTGTCAGTGGGCGAGTGCCCTTTATGGCACCACCGCCCAATGATATCCCCGCCCCGTATCCTGGGTCTTTTCCGCTTGGAGATTAACTGCACATGCGGGACCTTTTACAAAACCCAAAGCACACACATGCATCAGAGACTGGAAATGTCTGGATCGACATGATAGACTGTTTCTACTTAATGGGGTCATTCATGACGATGATACCTTCATGTAGCGGGCCCTGAACACAAGCTTCCAGAAGCTAAATTAGTTCATGCCTCTTATAGGAGCAGCAGTGCACGTATATATAAACGACAAGGCTTCGGGCAGCTTCTTATTGGGGCGTATACCTGCGCCTGTTGGTCATACAGGTTATCTGAATGGACTGGGTCCCTCTGTGTGCTCTAGCTCTGCTATTGAGTGCTGTGCCCACCCTGTGAAAACAGAAAAATTGATATGAGGCCAGGAAGCCAAAAAAGGAAACACACCAACACAGGTTACAAAGATCATACAAAGTGCTTTATTTAAAAGCTACAACAGTTACCAAAAAGTCAATTGACAAACGGATAGCTATTCGGCTCTCAGAGTAACAGAACGAACTTCAACGAGAGTTCACTGCGTTAGTGAGAGAGACCGTACATTGGGATACTCGTGCTTTTATACTTTTTATCCAGCCCTGGCCAACCCCCCTCGCGGGTTAACCATTCTTAGGACAAGGTCTAGGGTTTCTTGCCAGGTCAATCCCATAATGTATGCATTTTGATCAGTTTCGCTGATACTGTTGTTCATTTACACATAGGTCAGGGAAATGACAAGGTCTCAGTTCGCGACCCCAACAAGTGGCCTGCAGGCATATTATTTATTCATGTGTGCGGAGGTCACAACGGCCTGAATCTCACTCGGAATGTCATTCGGCCTCCATTTTGGTGTTCAGGGTGACTTCCACTTTACAAGAGAACCTAAAATGGCGGCTAAATCCAAGATGGCGAATTATACAGTTTTCATTAAGGTCAAGATCTTGCCGCAGAATCTACTTACACGATGTTTTAGACAACTTGGCGTAGGCCAACACACATTGAAATAATGCAATAGGAGGTATAATATTATTTCGATTCCAAAACCCTACTCTACATCACTATGTGACGTTGCATTTGTCCCCAGGGTACCCACTCTTCAGCATGTGACTCTGGCACGCAGCAGACTTTTTTGTTACATGATGCTACTTTCACCAGCAAAGAGAATATACCAAATTTCAAACAAGCAAGCAAGTATTGAGTCTTTGTCTCAGTGATTGCGGGTAGAGGTGGGTTGGGGAGGGTGCTGAGTGGAGTTGTTGAGTTGTATGTAATGTGAGCTGCTAAAACGATTTCCATGGCAGACGCAGGCATGCGTAGGTATAATATGTGCATATCATATGCATGACACAGACTTATTCTGCATGGGCTGGCAGGGGCTACAGATCTCGGTCACCCTTGTTCAGAATTATGTTAAATAATATGATTAATTCAAACACCAAATCCCTTCCTTTGCAAACCGAGCAGTGTATGTCAGCAGGATCACTTTAAAAGGGTCACAGCCCAATTCATCACTAACTTGGTCCTTATAAGGTGGCACAGCCCCGTGCATTACTCTCATTGCCATGGGGCATAGTCAGCTCCAAGCACACAGCATGAAGTCTATCATTGAGGCTTTTCAGTCCGCAGCCTCACCCACGGTCCAATATTATACCACCCACTTAGAGGAAAGGGCTTTGAAAGCAAACAAATGGTGATTGTCGGAAGGTCTCTAACAGCGGCTTCTGGGAGCAGAAGGAATGTGTGAAAAGGTGCCGCGTCTCATCTTCCTAGGCCAAACAGCTCTCTTGTAACTCAGAAACTTTTATTTCAGCTAAAACACAGAGAACTCCCCGATGCATGAACATTGCCTGCTGATAGGTGACATTAGGCACCCTTTGGCCACATGAGGGTCATTTTGAGAATATGGGGTTTGAGGGGCATTGACTTGTGCTCCCCTCCAGTCCAGTGCATGGTCATATCTTAAATGGGCAAGGTGATCAGATCCTACATTGTGGGCTTACAGGAGTAGTGAGCCCTACCACATGGACAGTTATTAAAAAATGAGGGCTTGCTGACATCTGTGGCGAAACCCATTCACCCACATTATAATAATCCACAAAACAATGGTGCACCAATTCACCTAACTTCAAAATAGTTGTCCGCTTGATTAGGGGAGCAATGTGAACTGGTGCATCTACCCAAGAACTGCCTTCCAAGCATGGGTGGAGCCAGCCTCAAAGTTTGGAGAGAGTGTGATGGGGCTGAATGGCACGTTTGAAAGCTGATCATGCATGTGGCCATCCACTTATTGGGCTTTCGGCCCCGCCTCTGAGCCCAGGAGGCTGTATACCTATTTCATTCTCCTTTTGGCCATCAGATGCATCTTTCAACCCAATGCAGGGGCTGTTAAATTCCACAGTGCCATGCTAATCACTGGAGGAGTAGGCCATCTGCAAGTTGAGGCGGTCCTGTGGCTTCATCATAGATTTTATTTTTATCATGGCCCGGTCAGGCTTTTGTCCTCTGGCTCTGTATGTTTTCTGCTGCTGTCGCAAAGTTAATTATGTAAATCCATTCTCCCACGTGAGAAATTTGACACGCTCTTGCCATCGCAATCCTTTGCCATAGGAACTCTCTGCTGTGCAGCACAACTAGTGCTACCATCTGCCTCAAAGTCGGAGGGCTTCAGCCCTCCCAAGCCAAGGCCTGGCGCCGCCCATGTCTCCAGACATGGACCATGATGGGGACACCCACCCAAGCAGTAGGAGCGTATAGCTCTATAAGAAGCAATACCTTCATACATTTAGGCCACTGCCTTCTCTACTTTGAGAGATCATTAACTTATTTAAAACATGCCTTTTAAGCCATATATGTTTAAAACATGCTTTAAATTCACTCATTTTGACTAATTGTATTCCCCATTTTATTGGGGGATACTCTTAATCCCGTCATAGAAGTGTTGGGCTCACCCGCTGAGCTCGCTCATTCGGTGAAATATGGGGCCACTTTGAAAAAAAATTCCAGGGCCACTTTTGGTTCCCAGTCCGGCCCTGTTTGGAGGTAGCCTTGACGGTAAAACCAGCAAGGCTACTACCTCCAACCTCGTAATGAGGCCCATTGTTTTCATTTCTCCCAGTATAACTGGTTGATTCATTGGTTTATGTTGTTTACTCTCAATATTCTGTAGAAAGATCTTCAGGCTCAGGGCATTACTAAGACTAGACTTTTTTCCTGAAGAAAATACTAAGCCTTTAGTTGTTTCAGGTTGATTGATGGAGGAGTCTGATATTAGATTATAAAACAACTTTTTTTCTCGTTGAGGGTTACCCAAGAGGCCATCCGCTGTAGCCCCCCTGTTTTTCTTAAACCTTCTCATTTGTCAGATTCCGCTTCTTGCATTATTTCTGAGTCCAGTCCTGCCCCGTTAACTATAGATCTTGGAGGAATTTGAGATTGACCTTTCAAGAATATAGGCGCAATTATTTTCAGAATCGGAGCCAGTTTAGATTTTTGCTTCTGACGAAGATTGGCCGAATTTTCTTGGGGGTTCCAAAGAGTCAATTTGACTACTCACTGTTACTTTAATTATAATTGGAGTAGCTTCTTCCGACTTCTTTTTAATTTCCTCACTGGCCGGAATACTTTTCTGATTTTTACCTGTGCCCGGCATAGGGCCTTTCTGTTTGCCCTTTTCATATTCTTCCAGATTATTTTTCTTCACATTTCTGATAAAGCGTTTGCTGCTGCCTGTACGAGACTCAGCAGCCTTTTTCCTTTGGGGAGGCTTGTCTTTTTGGGGTAGTTTTCGCTGTTCCCCTTGCCTTATTCTTCTTTTTTTAGTTTTACCATTAACCCTCTTCTCAGACTTATCCGATTTCTCCTTAGTTGAGATGTTTTCCTTTATTGATTCGGTATTTGGACTCTGGGCGAACTCTTCTTCCGCCATTATGGCTAGGCGCAGAAATTCTTCCATGACAGACGCCGACAGAGGCATGTCATCCCATTTTTCTCCGGCTCGCTGGGACTGTGTACTCCTTGGAGCGATCAACATTTCTGGGAAATTCAAGCCCTGCTCCCATTTTTCATTCGTTCTCGATAACTCCTTCTTTAGGTCACCTCCTTGAGTAATTAAAGAATCCAATTTCTCCGATTGGGCCTTCTGAAATAGTAACATTTCTGTGGATTTTTTTCTTTCCTAATTAGCCACTGATTTTAAAGCCACCAAATTTATATCAACAGATTCCATATCCTTTGTCAACTCCAACAGGATCTTTGAATGTTGTTCCACTTTAAAAGTTTGATCATTTCAAACACTTTCACCAGAGAACTCAGTATGAAGTTTAATGCCACTGTTGTTGGCGGGCCAAGTTCTTTCCCATTATTTTGATATTGGATTGCCGCACATTGGAAAGAGGCACCTTTTCCCAAGGATGGTTGCTGGGCCCTGTTGTTTTCTTGATCTGAATTCGACCACTGCTCCGGTAGAGTTGAGCTCAAAAGACAGATCAATGTGAGGAGCAACCCGGTCATTTTCAATGTTCCTCATTTCGAGCTGCATATATATCTATGGAGGCCAGTAGATGTTGACTTTCACTGGTTCCTTCCAAAGTTGATGGATGGTGATCCTTTGTTAAGGGAACCAGCATTATGGAGAAGTGATCTTCAATCGTATTTTTCATTTTGGTGGCAGTAAGAGTATAGTTCAATTTTGCCAGTAAAACGTTATTGGCAGCTAAAATCCTCGGAGTAGAGTGATTTATGCCACACATATTCAACAGCGGACCACTCACTCCAGAACTCGTAGGGATTTGGGCATCAAGAGGAAAGGAGCTCATTGGAGGAGGAAAGTTTCCCCTCCCTGTTTGATCAAAGCGGGTGGAGCTAGTTTCAGGCATCTCCGTAATCTCCATAGAGGGAGGATTATTAGAAAAATCAGAATTAAACACTTCCTCTCCCATCGGAGCACTCCTCAGATTATATATCTGAGACATTTCCCCCCTCCTAAACCAGTGGAAATGTCGCCGGTAAAAGCAAAGTTACCTGGGAGGCTTTAGTCAGTCAAAAACAGTTGAGTCGAAGGCACAAGAATACCCGCAGTACTCGGTCCACTATAATGTAACTAGTGCATATGGCAATTCCAAATATTAGCAAAGAGATTCAGAGGACTCAGAGGACTTACCTTTGAGAGTTGTGGCCTCCTAGCCTCCCCCGCCGAACACTGCCTAACACTTTCGCCCACTTCCGCCTAGTATTTATATTATCAGTCAGTATGTGTGTGTGTGTGTGTATCGAAGATGAATCCTAGTTCTAATCTCTAATTCCATACACTACACAAGAACTCTAGAAAACATATGGACCGATGCACACAACTGTTCTTGAGGGAAGTCAAGTGGTGCGCTAGTGGACATCTGACTGCTCGCTTCCTAGATTCACACATTCAGAGTTAATCTCCCCTTGCAAGAAACTGTGCAATCCAGGGGGCTCAACATTATTTTTTCACACATTTCAGAAGCCATGCCAATGCACAAATGGTATACACTTTGAAATGCATGACAAAGATGAGCATATCCCTGTGCCCTACTTGATGCACAGAGATGCACAATGCATAGGAGGGTCTATTCTGAGCCTTCAGTGCAATATATTTTTACAAGGAAAGCGGCAGTACAAATATTTTTTTTTTCTTTATTAAAACGTTTACCCGCAATGCCCGTGCATCCCTTGCACAAGTGCATCACTCATAGAAATGCACGTTACAGGATTCATGAATATGGTGTGCTCCGCATTGTTCAAAACACCACAAGTGAAAATGGAGAGCATCCAGGGGGTATTGTTCAGCACAGGAAACATTGAGGCGGCAGGAACCACGCTGCAGCAGGCAATTACAAATGGAAATATACTTCCGTGGGATAGCTCAGCGGCAACGTGCTCACCTTGCAAGCAAGACGACAAGGAACAACACAGGTTCGATCCCCGGGTCCGAGCTTAGAAACCTTTGGGTATTAAGCGCGTTATAAATGACCTATCATATCATATCATCAATGTATTGTGTTACAGGTTATATATAAGAATGGTAAACAGGAGATCAGGGTATGCAGGTACATTCACTTACAGTCCCCATCCTGATGCCCAGCACTCTTAGAGCCCTGGGTTCCATGCACTGCTCGGTATTCCATTATGATATGGTGTGTTATTTATAACGCGCTTAATACCCAGAGGTTTCTAAGTACGGACCCGGGATCGAACTTGTGTTGCGCTGTGTCGTTTTTGCTTCCAAGGTGAGCACGTTGCCCCTGAGCTATCCTCCCGAGACAATCATCAGTGCCACAGCAGTGGGACACTGCAAGCCACTGCACGTTTTTTTATGAATTGGGCCTTTGTTGAATAATCAGAGCACATAGTGTTTCACCCTACACTGTATGGCGAATGAAGACCTTGTTGGTTGCTACCCACTAGGTTGCGTTTCTTACACTCCCCATAGTCAGGCAAGTGCACACATATACTACTGCATGGAAGCATTATATGTGTATGAGTGGGATTTAAAGGCAAACCTAGGTAGGAAGGACCACAGTGCTTTACAAAGGGGACACACCCAGGTGGCTACATGTAGGGTGCAGGGTTGCAAAGGCGCTGGGATTGGTAAGGGGGCCAAGCGGGAGAGAACTGCAGCAAATTACCCTGGGTTTGCATAAAGCAATTCCAGGTCATTGACAGATGCCTCTTTGCACACTACAGCGTGGACTCAACATCATTCCGCCTTCACAGGCTAATCAAGCAGTGGTCCCCACGGGCACACTTATGTTCCCAAATCCCAAACAGAACATTGAATGCAGATCGCAGAGGTGGACTGGCAGTCAAAAGAGGCCCTGGAAATTATTCTCAAAGTGGCCCCATATCACACGGTTTCAGCAAGCCCTACCTTTTTCCTATAGGAACATTTGGAAATACCACATAAAAGAGGGCCAGGAAACAGAGGTCTACCGGGGTATTCACCGGTCTGATAGCACAGCAAGTAGAATGCTTGCTTTGACATCTGTGCAGAGCCTGCAGATGCAGGTTCGGTTCCCGGCGGGGCCAAACTCGGCCTTTCATCCTTCCGAGGTCGATAAATGAGCACCACACACCATGGGTAATAATAAGCAGCGCTCAGATACCTGAGGGTTCATAGCACTAGATAAATGCTAAATTATTATTATCAGGTAATAATGTCCCCGACATCAGGAAAAGCCGTTGGCGACATTATGTATGGGGACAGGTTGCAGGGATGCCCCGGTTGCGTGGTTGTCCCCCATGCTCAATATAATAATATCTCCTCAAAAAACAGCCACTTTTTTGTTAAGAGACATTTTTGCAGGGACATTATTACATTGAACCCAGAGTTCCGTGGCACGCTGCCAGCCTGGAATAATAACTGGAAAGTGTTTAGCCTTTAAAGGAAGAGAAGCTGCCTCCTGGGCGAGCTGGGAAGCGGGAGGGGCACGGGGGCTTTGCAAGATGCTCGCGTCCCTATGACGCCGGCCTGCGCCCACTCTGCCAAGGCTCTGCGCATTCACGCGACGCCGCCTTCTGCACAGCGGGAGTCACGCGAGGGAGATCCGGCTAAGAATACCGGCCCCGAGGTAGCGCAGCACGCGCTGCGTGATGCATTTCCCAAGACATCTCCTTGGCCCGCGTGCCTGGCGCCTTTCCCCGTGACCAGCCGCACAGCGCAGGCATGATGGCAAGCCTCACGCACCCAGGACGCAAGCTGCCTCCTCAGAATACCACTGTGCATCACGGGGTTCCGGGGGCTAGCAGACGTGCCAGCTCACTACACCGTTCTTTTAGCCACCTTATTCTCCAGCGCAGATCTCCTCAGACTGTGGGAATGTGTAAGCCGCCGGGGAACGTGTCTGTCTTTCAAGGGCACGTGACAATGCAGAGGACTATGGTTTAACACCAAAACACTTTATTAGCAAAGACATGTGGACGTGCCGTGCTTACGCCAATCGCTGAACCATGCTGTCTAGGTGCTTAGCCAACGTTTGGATGCCATGCTGCCACTGTCACCTCCATGAAAAGAGTTCCCCTTTATAACAACGACGTATACAACTCTGCTGTCCCGTGTGTCTTTTGGCTAGTACTTTGGAGGTTTTTAAAATTGTGCAAGTGAATGGGTGGGTGGATGGTTTGTGGGCTGGCAGATTAACAGACAATTAAGTGGACTAGAGAAAGCTTAATCGATGGGTTGGGGTGGATGGTAGGGTCAAGTTGAGTGGAGATGAGCCAGTGATTGATGAATGGATTGATCAATGTATAGACCGTCAGATGGGTGGAGTCTGCCTAGATAGGTTCAGTTCAATGGATGGGTGAGGATTAGTGGGGTTGGGCTAGTGATTGTTGGCTGGATCAATGAATGTATAGATGGTCAGTCAGATGGGTGGGGCCTAGCTTGAAAGGTTAATTTCAATGGAGGAGTGCGGTTTAGTGGGGTTGGGCTAGTGGTTGGTGGATGGATTGATGAATGTATAGACGGGCAGTCAGATGGAGGTTCAGTTCAAAGTATGTGTGAGGTTGAGTGGAGTGAGGCTAGTGGTTGGTGGATGGATTGATGAATGTATAGACGGTCAGTCAGATAGGTTGGGTCTGGCTAGATAGGTTCAGTTCAATGGATGGGTGAGGTGTAGTGGGGATGGGCTAGTGGTTGGTGGCTGGATCGATGAACGTATAGATGGTCAGTCAGATGGGTGGGGCCTAGCTTGAAAGGTTAATTTCAATGGAGGAGTGCGGCTTAGTGGGGTTGGGCTAGTGGTTGGTGGATGGATTGATGAATGTATAGACGGGCAGTCAGATGGAGGTTCAGTTCAAAGTATGTGTGAGGTTGAGTGGAGTGAGGCTAGTGGTTGGTGGATGGATTGATGAATGTATAGACGGTCAGTCAGATAGGTTGGGTCTGGCTAGATAGGTTCAGTTCAATGGATGGGTGAGGTGTAGTGGGGATGGGCTAGTGGTTGGTGGATGGATTGATAAATGTATAGATGGTTAGTCTGATGGGTGGCGTCTGGCTATATAGGTTAAGTTCGATGGATGGGTCAGGTTGTGTGGGGTTGGGCTATTTATTGGTGGATGGATCGATGATTGTATAGATGGTCAGTCAGATGGGTGGGGTCTGGCTTGAAAGATTAATTTCAATGGAGGAGTGCGGTTTAGTGGGGTTGGGCTAGTGATTGGTGGATGGATTGATGAATGTATAGACGGTCAGTCAGATATGTTGGGTCTGGCTATATAGATTAAGTTCAATGGATGGGTCAGGTTGAGGGGGGTTGGGCTAGTTATTGGTGGATGGATCGATTAATGTATAGACGGTCAGTCAGATGGGTGGGGTCTGGCTATATAGGTTCAGTTCAATGGATGGTTGAGGTTTATTGGGGTTGGGTCAGTGGGTGTGTGTGTATAGATGGGTGGTTTGATTGGTGGATGGCCGAAGAGCTGGATTGCTGGGCATTTGTGGGCTCAGTTGAACGGCATGGTGGGTGTGGTTAGGTAGTTGGGTGGAAGGATAGATGGAAAAACGGATGGGCGGGTGGCTGGATGGCTGGCTTAAAGTGCACACAGTTTCAAATGGTTCAAGGCATTTCAAAACATTCTTTGCCTTGCCTTTTTTCCCCATTCTTTGTTTCCCCTTTCTTGAGGTAGAGTTTGCACCAGGACAGGAGTCAACATTGCGATTTGATTCACATTTTGAAGAGCAATGAGTTAGAGGGCTGTGTAAGAATGGGCCATTTCTATAGTGTTGACACACCATTTTCACGTAATAGTTGAAATTCTGGGAAGGGTTAGGTAAAGAATCATACCTGTCATGAAATACAGAATAAAACACGTTACAATTATAATACAGTGATTATACTATGCATAACAATGACAAATATTGAAATAGGTTTAACATATTTTTAACACTAAAAATATAAACAATGTATTAAAAACAGTTACACACATTTCAAGTAAAAGTTCACTAATGATACAAGAAGATCCTAATACTTATTTTTGCATAGAAGATTTGTGGGTGTGCAATTTTCTACCATATCATTATGAGGAAGTGCGTCCCCATCACACCCTGAAGAAGGGCTGGCAATAGAGCAGATGCCAACATGTTAACATGTTAGGGTGAAGGCGTGTAAACACATGACTAGAATACCTTTATTATGTTTGTGAGCTGCAAAGTGGTCAGTTCATCACACCTGAATAAAGATAGCATTTAATTGTATCCATGCATTCTGATAAAACACGTGATGTCTTCCATGGTCGAAATTCACCTTTAGGGGCAGACATTCCCATGGATATGGCTTTATTGTAAACAAACATGCAATTTACAAACTAAGTGCTGAATTCTCTTTATAACTGATGTTTTTGTAGTAATTGGATCGACATTGGATATTGTGGTTGTAGTGATTGCATAATAATTGAAGAATAAGTGTATGCACTAATTAGTCTGAGGAGGAGACTGGGGTACCATAAAAGAGCATTCCACAATGTGTCTTGGCGCAACACTCGGGTTGGCAATGTGGAGTTATGCACCACTTAATTTCGAACATTTAAGTCAAACCTGTTTGCCCTTTTTCTAGCATGGTTGATGATTGTCTTGGTGTAACCTTATTCTTAAGGTGGTTGTGTAGTGCCATCCCTTGTGGATCGTATGGTTCCTGAGTCCTAAAATCCATCTTTAATGAATGAACTATCCATGAGGTCAATTTTGTCTGCAAGCTCTAGGATGGAAACTCTCAAATCTCAACAGTGAATTACAGTCAGTAGGATTAAAGAGTTCCCATCTGTTTTTTCTAGCTCTCACAGTGTAACACCCAGTTAGAGGTCTAAGAAACCAATAATGCATTTACTCTTGTAGGATCTTGTTTTTTTTTCGAATACATGGCCATGCACTGCCGTCCCCTGAAATGGAACTTGGTTAATGTGAAAGATATTCCATTTGTTGATACATCAAATCAATTTAGAATCTGGTTCAATTAATAAAAAGAACTACTTTCAGCACTTTAATAAAATGCATCTAACAATGCTTTCTTTTTGTGCTTTAAAATAAGTTTTAAAAAAATCAGACTCTTGCTCTCATGTGTTAAACTCCAGAAATGCACAAAATAAACGTACAACCATGAAGTTGCTTATCAGTTAATGGCTGTAAAATGTCATCAAAAGTTGTTTTAAAAGAAAGGAATTTGAAAAGATTGTCATGGCTTTAAGTTCTACTGTAGAAGCTGGAACGCGGATCTCTGTTGGATCAAGCAGCAGTCATTCTGACATGCAAGTGAAGTACAATAACTGATTACAGAGCAGTAGTGATGTCATTTTCTTATTACATGTGTGGGTAAAAATTGAGCCCAGATGATTTTGCTACACTACACTAGAAAACATGGAGACTGCTTCAATATAGCATAATAGAGGCTTTTCCCAAAAGATAAAAGGGCCGATTCATGGAACAAATATGCGCCGAAATTTGTGGCGCAAGCGTGAAAAAGCAAGCGCACATGCGATTCATGGAAGGACCTGCGCGTGTTTTCCACGGGATGTGCGCCAAATCCGTGGGTAAACACGGACACACCCGTCACATCAATATCCTACAACGAGTAGTGCACACACCAAAAAGGGAACAGAACACGCGAGATGGGGAACAATGCGTGAAAATGAAGACGTAACTGGGGAAGTACTGCTGGGAAATACACAGAACGCCCACACGCACGCGAACAACACGTATTCATGGAATCGAATACGGGAAACCCGCGCACACCAAAATACACGAACAGGCGTAAACACGTCCGCCACACGAAGGCAGGCGGAAGCGTCCCCGCTCAGTCTAAAAGTGCGCGCAAACAACAAACACGTATATACAGCTGCGATGAATGTCCCATTTCTCGCAGCACTGATCATGGGACATCGCAGGAGGAGGAGTATAGCCAGGCCCCACATTTTCTTGCCCAGGACCAGCCTTTTTGGGATGCCTGATCACCAGGTCTATGGCAGGTATAGGTTTCCACCGCGTATCATCCTAGACCTGGTCACTGAATGGGAGGATGACCTCACAAGACCCACCTTGTGCTCCCAAGCACTGAGCCCCTTGGAGAAGGTGCTCAATGTCCTGAATTTTTTATCCACTGGGTCATTTCAGCAGACTACTGCCATAGTTGAGGGTGTCTCACAGGCCACGCAGTCACGCTGCCTACACCAGGGGGTGGCAGTGATGACTGCATGCCTCTCAGTCCGCAGGCACATATACATGCTCAGAACACCCGCAGAAAGGCAGGCCGTGATCCAGGACTTTTACAGGGAGGCACACTTCTCAAAAGTGCTTGGTGCCATAGATTGCACCCATGTGGCCCTACGTCCACCTAGGGCCACTGAGCACATCTATCGAAACTGCAAGCACTGGCATTCCATCAAATTACAGGTTGTATGCGATGCCCATGGAATCATCACCTCTGTCTATGCAAACTAACCTGGGTCTACCCATGACAGTTGCATATACACAATGTCCACCCTGAGGCGGGGCCTGGAAGCTGGGAAGCATGGCGACACATGGCTCATTGGTGAGTACAAATGTCTGTGCACATGCATGTATGAAACACACAGACAAATACACAAACCCAACTAATGACAACCATCCTCACCTCCCCAGGGGACAGTGCCTACCCTCTGAGCAAACACATGATGACGCCAATAGGGAACCCCACCACACCACCCCAGGTAAGATACAACACTGCCCATATTGCAACCAGGGGCATAGTGGAGAGCACATTCGGAGTGCTCAAGTCACGCTTCCGCTCCCTAGACCGCTCTGGTGGGCAGCTACTATATGCATCCCCAGTAGTGTGCAGGATCATTGTGGCAGCATGTGTCCTACACAATGTTGCAACACAGCAGGGCGTACCAGTGGACATTGTGGTGCCCCCACATCCCCAACCACAGGCACAGGCGCTGCCCATGGGAGGGTAAAGGGCACAGGGTGAGGCAACCCGGACCCAGCTTGTGGCCACATTTTTCACCTAAACACCCACCCCTGCGGAGTGCACACAGGCCTGGCACATACCAGGTGACAATCGATGATGACAAAGGGACAGTCAACTGTCACAACCTTACTACCCTGAGAATGTTGCCACGGAAGTGCTAAATTGTGTGCATCCCTAGTTACTTAAACATAACCAATCCTGTGTGACCAAAAGGAACACATGCAAGGTGTATATCACAACACCCCCCTGCAAAACAGGTCATGACAAACAGTGGTATGTCACTCAAACCCTCCCAACCGACATCACCCTTGTCCGCCACACCATGACATGGCATACAACAGCAAAAGAGCGAACCAAAAGAACAACACATGACCAATTAGATACGAAGTGACACGTGATAAATGGAAAGAGGCCTGACACAATCACCTGACATGGAATCAGATGAAATGACTGACCAACAACCTCCCACACATACAAAGTCATACACAAATGGATGCCACCAGCGGTACCATCAACAAAAGACAGAATGCCTGTTGGCATGCACATTGACCAAGCCAAATCTGCAAATCCCAAACCCGTGTACTGTGTGTGTCTCCTGCAACACACTGCTCAGCACACAGAACAGTGAGCAGCCATTGTATTGGGGATACACCTTCAGCATCTTATAAAAAGGACAAGCAACAAAAATAACCTATTGATGCATGTACACGATCCCCAAATGGTAAGTGATCATGCGCTGCAGGGACACAGCATTCCAGAGAAGGCAATCTGTGTGCACGTGTGGGCATGGAAGGGTGGGTGTATGTGTGGTGGAGCATTGTGTAAGTGTGTGTGTCAGTAGGGACATGCGCTAAATACATGCATGTGAAATCTAGTGACCCTCAGTGTCCTGTACACATCACATTTGAACATTGGCCATGTGTACACCCCAGTATGTCAAACCACAACAATCCCCTGACAGCTGAAAAGTAAACACAACACAGGAACAACCATTGACCAGCAGAACACATCATGTACATAGTACCCCACAATGACAATGTCAGAGAGCGCCCAAACACTGTAGTCCAAGCGTACTGTCCGACAACAAAAGGCCCTCCCTTATTTACTTATCACCATGACCTTCAGAAGAACTGTGTCTGTGGTCTGTTGGCTTCTTCCTTCTAGTTTACCGGGCTTCAGGATCCCCCTACCTCTTGGTTTCCTTGTTCCACTTTTCCTGTAAATAGGGTCCAGCCCCCTCAAAAGCCACCTTGACTGGTAAAAATACCAAATCGCAGAGAACTCCAAGGAGCCAAACCGCCAAACCTGGGAAAAAGCCTGTAGCACAGGGTCAGGAGAGGGGAGGTGGGTGGGCAAGGGAAAGTAGTGAAAATACAAACTACAACTATTGACAATTACACATACTCAATCATAGAAACCATGTACTTCATGCACATTGTACAAAATGGCCCCAAGGCCAGCAAAAGAGAGACTTATCTCTGGGGTGAGTGCTGGCCTCCTGCCTGCACACTCTCAGGTCCGGTAACAGGTGCAGTTGAATGCTGCAAAGAGAGCGTGAATTACTATTCAGTGGTGTTTTCTCCACACAGACATAAGACCATTCATGCTTCAAACTTAGTGACTCCTCCCCAAACAAGCACTCTTGTCTGCTGCTTTGTTCGTATAGTTTTGCTTGCACCCGTAATGGTTTATACACTTTTAATGTGGTAAGGTAGCCGCACGTGGCCCCGCATTAAACGTAAGACCATGTGTTAAGAATCACACATGATAGAATGTGCCTTGGATGTGCTGTTAGACGCTTGTTGCGAGGTGCGTCTTCAGTACAAGTTGCGTTCTGCCAGCCACGGCTTTCTATTGGCAGCGCACGTGGCTAATTGGATATGCTAATGATATGCACTGCACTAGAGTTTGTGCGTCACTGGGTGCCCCCTTTGTGCTGTATTAATTTGTGGCTAGGAACATTACTGCACTTCTAACTTAGCTTCTATGGAGCAAGGGGGACTCTAGGATATGGGTGACACCCCCTGCGTGTGGCCCAGACAACTTGGAAAGCTTCTTGGCATTTTCTCCTCAGCGCGGCTTAGCTGTACTGTGTGCATCCTCCCCAACGCCTAGCTAAGCTCCCCAGCACTGGCACTACTTAGCTTGCATGTGCAAGAGACCTGGAGGAAGGTCGGCTGGGGCATCGCCCCTCGTGCTGCTCACCTTGTTCGGAGCTCCTGGAAACATGTCTGCCTCTGTCAGACATCTGAGCACAAGCCCTGTGCCTCTGCTTGTGCACGCATGCACACGTGTGCCCCACTCAACGTGGCCAGGGTTTTGTAGTTCTTGGCCTGGTGTCTGCTGGGAAAGGTAGTTTGAAGGTTCCTTATCCTGCAGAAAGGGCATACAAGCATTTAATAAGGCTGGAAAGATTCCTGTGTGTGTGTCTTTATGCTGCTTGTCACTGGACCATGTCTGAGACCTACATCTGACCTCCTCCCACACAACCCAGGTTCTGTACCCTGACAGGTAGAGCTGGAACTTGAAAGAAAAATAACGAAGGAGGCTGGCACAATTGGATGGTTGAGCTGAAAACCAATCAATCCTTGATAGCGTGAACAAAGAAAGACAGAGACAGCACAAGTCTGGAAAGCCACAGAGAATGCAAGATAGCTTGAAACAGCTGACAGCAAGTTAAGAACCACAACAGTTGAATAGCATTGGTAAAAGCCAACAGGCAACATAAAGGCATGGATCTGATAAATGAAAGACAGGAGGAGCGACAGAAAGATTCTGTTGAACAGAAGTGTACTGAGGCAAACCGAGGCAGTGTAAGAGTACATGGAAATAGCCTGAGAGACGGGTAGAGAGATCTGCAACAAGGACAGTAGCAGGAAGAATAACAGGGACTAAAGGCACCAGAGTGTGAAAAACAAGTAAAAGAACAGTAGTCCAGCAGCAAAACTGTGCCATCAGGCAGCCTCAAAGTCCAAGAGGGAAGCCAGACACAATGTGCAGTCCAAACGGAACGGAGTATAGTAGTTGCATAGGCGGACATCTCAGGTGAGGATTGGACCATGAGTTGTGCCTCTTGGGTCACATTCCTAATGCATCCTCCTTTGACTGTCAAAGTCACACTGATGGATTGTGGCAAAGGGTGCAGGCTACCGTCTACAGCATGAAGTGCAAGAAGCATGAATACAGGCAAGAAAATAACATACATCACAAATTACATCAATAAAGGGACAGTTCAATAATGTACTCACCAAAATTGATTGCAGACATACCGTGGAGAAAACATCTATAATCCCCACAAGGGGTGTTAACACAAGTAGTACAGCAGCAGACAGGCCACAGATATGATGAAAGTCTAATGTCCGTGTGTAAATGGTTGTCACACCGAACCATCCTTGCGAGCCCATGGATAGGGGAAGCAGGAGTGGCAAATGTGTCAGGACCCCAAGCCGCAAACACATACACGAGACAAGCTTGAATGGGCCCAGCTGGAACAGACAGTGGATGCTTTCAAAAGCCACAAAGCACCACACCGTCACAAGAATGCACAATAGACAAACAATTTTAAACAATATTAACTAATCAAACTAACTATAAAATAAAAAATGGCCACATACGACCCCGGGGGGGGGGCACCCACTAAGCCTGTTCCTGTGCAGCGATGACACGTAGGTCAGCATGCAGCACCTCACGTGATACATGTGCTTCCTCTTGCAAGGCAGCACATGTAACAGAGTTCTTCCTGCATGGCCTTGCATGACTACCACCCCACGACCCCCACTTGTGCTGGGTTGCCAATGTAATAGCAACCCTGTGTCAGGATTGATATCACCATCCTCTAGCTCTATTGCGTCATCATCTGTAATGTTGAAAAAACAAACATGAGTACACATGTCAGATGCACATAACACACACACATAGACATCACACCGAGAGCCAACACATGAAGCAGACATGTCACACACAAATGAAATTCTGGCATGCATCCAGTGGCATCGATATGCAAACACATCCAAAAAGCAGAAATGGATGCGTGTAAATAGCGAAGCCTACACATGTACTGTATGTAGTATATCACCTCCATCACACACTACCTCTGTCAGGCACATGTCACAGGCAGAAATGACAGATGGTAACAAAGAAATGGCACATACCATAAGTATGTGTGAACTACCAAATGGCCATAGCTGCACGTGAATCCAAACACACCTTGACTCACGTAATATACATGTACACATGCATCACTAAATCATCATCACCAATATTGCTTCATCCATCTGCAGATCGGCCCGTACCGGGTGTCATGGGCCATGTAGACATAGTGAATGTCCCGAGCAAAGCAAGGGCCTGCAACCAGGCATGAGGGACCATAACGCCCAGTATGGTCCGCGCTGGCCCCATGAAGCCTCCAGAACACCTGATTGAGCACATTGTGTTATGAATGTGTCCTAAACCATTATTCAGTGTTTCAAATCATCATGGCCAGGAACCACCAGATTAGCTAAGTTTGCCTGGGTGTACACATACTGCACGACAGTGCACCTTCAGGATTGTGCCAGTTGAACATAACGGGCGCAATGCTAAAATCTCACCAGCATTAACAGTAATCCACTACATATTAGTCAGTCAACAAAAAAGCTTCATAAGACACATGTGTAAATGAACACTTTCACACACACATAAGTGAGTAGCCACAATGTTGCACTACACAACGTTGAAGCTGCTTGCACATGTCCATGTGAAAGTGTTTAAAAACACCTGTGTCCCTATACACCCATATTGTGATCATGACCAGCAACCAATACAGCAAAGCAAGCAGCTACAACGCTGCTTGCTTTGATGTACATGAAAGTGTACACATACACACATGCAGGCATCCCCACAGTCATTACAATCCGATTGGCAGGCTACAGTCAATCTGCAGCCTATACCGGTTAGTATAGGCCGTGGATTGACCTATCAACTTTGCTAAACCCCCACTGGGGTGTTTCAATACTGAGTACATGCGTCACAAGATGCACCTGTGCCTGTGCCTTTAATGACAGTGAAGGGATGACAATCTGACCATACATGCCAGGTCACTTTGACATTGCAGCAGTGAGTAGGCATGTAGAATGGTGTAACATGGCTCAGAAGTGGGTTGGTGCAGTGCAGAGCATGTGCACATTACCCACTATCTACATCAACAAGTACATTATGATGTCAATCAATAAACAAGAAGGCATTGTAGATTCAAGGTCAGGCATCACGTGCAATGTGCATGCAATGGGTTGCATGGATCCAGGCAACCCTCCCCGCCCCCCTAGTGAAAATCAGGGAGGCATTGCATGGCAGTGAAAGGTTGACCAGATAACTGTTTATTGGCAGACAGTTTTGAGTAGTGTCAATTGCATCATCTGAGTCAACAGACAACACATCTGATAAGAATGGGACAGTGAGCAGGACACATGATGAACCCTCTGTAGTACACCCATTTGGCAGAAGGCACTACACCAGTTTGACAGACTCAGGGGGCCTGAGACAGGGGGAGACCTGTGCCCCACACCGACTATGACACCCTAAACATATGCGTGATGCCGGACTGAGCCACAGTGAGCATGAAATGGGTGATCACATGCCATTAAATGTATGTCATCCTGGACACGTACTACAATAATCATCCTGCAAAGGACAAATAGGGGGATGCATGGAATGCACATGGAGCATGAATTTGCACTCATTTCCCTGCAGAGCATCTGCCAACTGCACTGTCCGAGCGAGACCCCCTGCATCAAGGACATAGGATGTTCCCCACAGTATGTGTCTGGCAAGTTGGCAGGGGGGAGTGTGCACGTACACAGGAGCGTTGAACAGGCTATTGCAGTAGTCCAACATGTTACCCATCAGTACAGTGTTGTAATAGTGGTGCAGGCGGGTGGAGGGGCAAGGGAGAATGCCTACTTGGAGTACCCGCATGCAGGCAGAACACACATGCACGTCAGTCATGTGATGACAGACCGAGTGCTGAGTGGAAAGACACCCCAGGCTACATGCAGAAGGGCCAGTGAGATGGAACATGGACTGGAGGGACAGCCATGTGACTAGCATGTGAGTAGGTGCAAGTGTGGTGATGAGGACAGTCCGTGTCTGCACTACATGTTCAGCATGCTGCATACCAGGCAGGCATCAGTGAAGCATTGCATGACTCGCACATGAGAACCATGTACACATAGCATGTATTGGCAGTCAAGCACAACACATCACACAAGCAAACCACACATGTGCTGGACAAAAACACAGCACCACTCACTGGACGGGGCATCAAAATCCAGCATCTATCCCACTCATTCAACAAGTTGTGCCGGTATGAACTCTGCAGCGATCAACTTGTGTGGAGTGAGTTCTTCCTCCTGAGGTGGTGGCCCACCGCCAGTCACCCCAGTCGTGGCATAATTGGAGACACGCTTTAGCTTAGCACAGTGTCGGAGGTCATCCCAATGCTTTTTGCACTCCTGAGCTGTGCGCACCTCATGTCTGAATGCACTAACACTCTCTGCAACACGCTTTCAGTGGTCTCAACGCTGGGCAGCCGTAGTGTGACAATTTGGACCCACTAGCATATCACGTTCATTTTCCGACATGTAGCCCACAAGGAAGTCCAGTTCCCTCTGCGCACCAGCCGCGTGCACCACTTCTGCGCTTAATTCTATGAATTACCCCCTATGTTTTGTGGTAGATCCCTTTACTCGCTACCATGGTGAAAAGGACTCGCCTGTGAGAAACAAATGATTACATATGCATCCGAGAGACATCCTTCAACAAGTAACTGAAAGGACCATAAACTATCACAATTTCTAGGCCCTTTTAAGTACATATTGTCCCGAGAATGAGTTTCATTGCTAAGTAAATATAGGACATACATAAATATCCTTGTTGGAATCAGGACATTGCCACGTGTAAAAGTGCCAAGGCTTGAGCATTTGGAGTGTGATTACTAAAAAAAGAACTCACCCCAAATTCCAGATTATTTATTTTGAAACTGAAGTTTAAAAGAAGAACCTGATTTCAAAGTATGTGGTCATATTCCGGATCGTAAAGTACCGTGAATATATATCCGTGAATTTAAAAAAATGTATTTCTTCCTTTCAAGTGGTAAAGTCATGTGAAAATCCAATTATAAATAAATAGAAGAAACACCATTGAAAGTTCTATTACTTTGAATCACACTGCATTCTATTTAGCTGGATATGGTGCATGCTTCTACATGTACACTTGGATTTAGATTAGAGCAGTTAGCCCCAACCTCATAAATGTGTCAGACTCAAATCACGACATGGTGTCCACAGTAAGATTCACCTGCCTGAAACCCACTTAAACGAGTTAAAAATAAATTACTACATGCTTTGTTATGTTATAAATATCCATTAAGCGCAACGGTCACCCAGGGGCATCTTGACACTAACTTAGACAGGAAGGCAACAATAGGCTAAAATAGATATGTTTTAAGTAGCCGCCTAAAAAAGAGTTACATTCTCTGTCACCTCTATTGAACGGGCCAGGGAATTCCACAATTGAGCCGCAGCTATGGATAAAGGATGGCTACCAATCGAAACGTGGGACAAGCACCACACAGGCTGTCCATTGAGCGAAGAACTTGGGCAGGGATATAGGGATGCAATTTAGCCTGAAAGTATTCTGTACCCGTGCCATAAAAGGCACAGTGAACCAAACAAAGAGCATTAAACAGTGCAGGCTTAGCCACAGGAAGCCAGTGTAAGTGTTGCAATACAGGAGATACGTGTGCACATCTAGGCGTGGAATTAACGATTCTGGAGAACTTAGAGCCTATGTAAAAAAAAAAAGGCGGGTTGTGCCAAAAATAAAGAATTACAATAATCCACAGATGACACAACCAATGAAGACAACACCAGCACCCGGTACTGAGATAGAAGAAAAGGAAGGACCTTACATAAGATTCTAAGTTGAAAATAGCACTTTTGACACACGGCGCCGATCTGAGGTTCTGCAAACAGGCCAATATCTTAACTCCTAGGTCCTTCACTGGCGGAAAAGGAAAAGGGCCCAAAGAAGGTGGTCAACAGAGGGGATTCCAAAAGGCAGTAACAAAGGGGGGCAACCACCAAAACTTCAGTTTTTTCACTGTTTAACTTGGGCAACTTGTTACACATCCATTCCCTCATGGAATCCAAAAAGAACCCTATATCTGGTCTCAGTCTCAAGAAGAGAAAGATCTAAACGGACCAAGATCTTGGTGTCATCTGCATAAGAATAACAGCAGAAGCCTGTGGGAGAAGATGAGTTTGGTTAGAGGTTGTATAGGAACGTTAAACAAAACTAGGAAGATGATGGTTCCCTGGGGGACCCCACATATGCAGAACGAAAAGGGGGGAAGAGAAAGAGTTTGAGTGTAATCAGAAATTGATAAAGAGAACCAAGCCAAAACAGCACCAAAGAGGCCGGCCCCAGCAAGACGATCATGTAGGACTGCCTGATAAATGGTATCAAAGGCGGCGGATAAGTCAAGCAACAACAGAGCACCAATGAAGCCTTGGTCATGCAGACCAGCCAGGTAGTTCACACCAGAAACTAAAACACTCTTGGTGCTGTGGGCTGGACTTAAACCAGACAGTGACAAATGAAACAAAGAAGATTTTTCAAGAAAAGAGCTGACTAGAGGACAAACTAAGGACTTCAAGAGATTCATTAAAAAAAGGGAGGTGTGATATACCACAAAAGCTAGGCAGGACAAGAGGGTCCAGTGAAGGTTTTTCCAAAGATGTAACAACCAAAGCATGTTAGTGGTCAGCAGGAATATGTGCAGTAAGAAATTAGATATTGAAAGCTTGAGACACCAAAGGAGTGATCCTGGGCAAAATAAAATTCACTTTCAAGACAGAGGGGCCGATTCACAGAAAGTTTTCCTATGGGATTGTGTCTTTATAAAACGCTTCTGTGAATCAGGCCCAGAGAGTGGTAATGGAGCGGTTGGAGACGCAGATTTCAATTTAGAAATGGCTGCTATAATTTCTTCTCGGGTGAACACAGGGAATGTAAACCAGGAATGAATGCTTGTGAGAACAGAACCCATGGTCTGAGACTCCCTGGACTTATTTCTGGCAGTGTAAATATCTCAAATATTAACAATTTCCCCCACAAGATAAGTCGGGAGAGAATCACATAGAGATTGAGAGACGCAAGTGGGTTCAGGAGAAACTGAAGAAAGGGAGCCGACAACTTTAAAGAGAACTTTAGGTTGATTAATAGACGTTTCCATCAAGCATTTTAAATAGACACTGATATAGCTTTGTGATATAGAGAGGATCTCTGCTGTAGGACACGCTTGATAACAGGACTAGAGTTCAGATGCCATTTGCGTACTGCTTGCCTTCATTAAGGCGATGTGTGCAAGATGGTCGTTAAACCAAGGCTTGCACTCGCAAACTTAGGTAGCTAAAGTGGGCCAAGAGAATCAGCAATTGGCATGTACAATGGAATTCAAATCTGGTGCACTCAAACCGGAAAAAGATGCTTCCAGTTGTGCCAGATTATTACCAGAGAGAACGGAACGCCAGTTCAGAAGACAAGGCTTTTGCCCAGACATAATAGGTCAGATTGACAAGCAAAAATAAGAACCAATTGATCCCAAATTGGTGAGTAGATTCAGTAACCAACTGGGGGAGTGTTAGGTCATTCATTGTTGAAAGAAATCTAAGACTTTTAGTGTCTGAAGAATCGTTAGGTTTAAGGTTAAAATTGACAATAATCACAAGATGATTATGCTGAAGATGTACATTGGATCACAACCAGGTGGATGATAAACAAGCAAAAAGTGAATCAACACATTTGGAGAAACAACAAAACGAGTAAGCAATGCCTCCATTTAAATGTTATGATTCATCAGAGAGGCCCCAACAACACGGGAGTTAAAAATAATAGCAATACTGCCACCATGATGTAATGAAATACGATCTAAGTGAAGAATATTAAAGTTATGATATATCTAAAGTTCCCAAAGATTCACTGAACCATGTTTCATCAACACTAGTAAAATAGGGAGAATAATAGCGCAATATATCATGACATTGGTATGGCATGAGCCAACAAGGAACGGGCATTAAGTAAAAAGCATTTCACAGAATGAGAAAAGGAGGGAGAACAAAGCACGTCCTCAGTGGCAATGGGAAAACCAATAGGGAATAAAGTAAGGTAAGGTGCCAGCTAGTCAAGCTGCTTGCGTGAAAAATAATTACAGAGATTTTGGTAGCAGGCCCTGTAGTTATGGTTAAATTGTTCAACCTATAGGAAGACACTTTTTTACCGGCTTATAGTTTTGAACCCCTCATTGACGAATCGTCACCAACATTTGCAAAAACAGTATATGGCCCCCTTGGAATGACTCTGCAAAGTTTGGTGAGCTTTGTCAAGGGCAACCAAAGTTATAGGGAGGGTCCCAAAATGTGTGATTTTTCTCATAAACGCAATCGAAATAAAATTTTGCTCACATTTTATTTCCAATAAAGCCCAAACTGCTGGATGGATTTTCACCAAAATTGCAGCAGGAACTGCTGCTTGGTCCCGAAAGCGTGCTTTTGTAAAATTGGCATAAATCTGTACAGTGGTTTTCTTTAAAACAGCCAAAAAGTAGGTTAAACAAATTGTGATATCTGGGTTCAGTTCACTGACCTACTTCCCTATCGCTCCACGGACAGGCCTCTGATTTGCCCAGAGGCCGTCGTGAGGACTGCTGTTATCGGATGTGGCCGCTGATTGGATGATGAAAAGGGTGAGTTGCGTCATATTTTTGGAAACGCCCACCCTGTTGGATCCGCGGACAGCCGTCACTGTCCACAGACAGTACAGTGGGGTAAAAACACATTTTGGGTTATTTGGTGGCCAAAAGATGGCCTGGAAAGGGTGGCGGAGTGGAATAGAGATGATATGGTGCTGTTTTGTAGTTGAAAAAAACGGTTTGCAGATGCTGAATAGTCGGTCAATTTTGATGTCCGCGGACATCACTTGAATTGGGAGGGGGTTTTGGGCAAATCTTGATATTTGAAGATGTTTTGTATGCACTTGTTATATGGTTTCATTATTTTGTATTTTATTAGATTTATATAGCGCTTTACGCCAAAGAGCTTTACATTACAACAACAAGAATGCATTAGAATAAAGTAGAAGCACTGCAAAACATGTGACAAAGCATCAAAAACAATATCTAGAACAATTTACCTAGGAGTTTGTAAGAGACATTGAACAGAGGAAGAGTAACAGGGAAGAGAGGTTAACAGAACAGGGAATGCACAAGATGAGCTTTCAAGGAGGAACAGAAGGAGTAGTAAGAGGAAATGGAGTGGATAGGGAGAGGTAAAGAGTTCCATTGTAGGGGGGCAAGGAGCTGAAAGGAACAGAAACGAGAAGGGGCACAAGGAAAAGGAGTAACAGTGAGTAGGAAGAGATCTGCAGATCGGAGGGGCCGAGAGGGAGCGTAGAACTAGAGGACAGAGGAAAGGTAGTGGGGGGAGAGATCATGAAGAGATTTAAAGACGGGACAGTGGAAGTTAAATTTAAGTTGAGAATGAAAGGGAAGCCAGCCTGGGTAAGAAAGCGAAGAAGAAATTGAGTCGTGAGGAGAGAGAAGGCAAAGGGTATGGATAGCAGAGTGATAGAGGGATTTGAGGGGAGCCAGATGAGAGGCAGGGAGGCAAAACAGGTGAGTGGAGCAGTAGAAAAGACGAGAGTAGATGAGGGAAGAGATTAAGAGTTTAGTGGAATGAAACGTAAGAGGGGAACAGATTTTATGAACATTGAAGAGGTGGAAGTGACAGGCGCGTGAGGTAAGAGAAATGTGGTGGGTGAAGGAGAGGGAGGAGTCGATGTGGAGGCCTAGATTGCGAGCAGAGGCTGAGATATTACAGAATAAAAGGAGGAGAAGAAGGAGGTGGAAGCATGTTAGAGGGAAAGAATAAGACTAACGTCTTATCAGAGTTGAGGGAGAGAAAGTGAGATGACATCCAGTTTTTGATTGCAGTGAGACAGGAAGAGAGAGGTTAAGGTGGATGTCAGGAGTGAAAGAGGAGAAAGGGTGAAAGAGTTGGGTGTCGTCAGTATAGAAATGGTAAGAGATACCAATGGAAGAGATGACAAGGGCAAGAAGGGAAGTGATGAGTGAGAATAGGAAACGGCCAAGTACAGAGTTTTGGGGAACACCGAAGTCCAGGGGGAGAGTATGGGGAGGTACGATTGGCTGACAATATCTTCTTTTAGCCAACCCTGTGCCGGCAGGCACTGAGCTGGCCCACCCACGAAGGCACACACACTAAGGCACTTCCCTGTCCCGAGCCTGTCCAGAGGTGACAGAGGCCAGGGCCAGGAAGACTGCCTATCCGTGCTTAAGACACTTGGTGCTCCTATCTGACTGGCGCTCGCCTTACATTTGGCTGCTAAGCATCAAGAACACTTTTCTGTTACCCTGCTCGCTCGTATTGATTACATTCAGCATCGGATGCACCATAATTTGTTCACAGTATAACCCGCGCTCTTTGACTTGCCTGATACCATGCCTCTTATGCCACCAACGTATGCCGTCATAGCCGCCAACACTTATCTCTTCCTGCCTACTACTGTTTGATGTTTTCCTCCAGGTCAAAACCAGAGCCATGTCTACTATTTTAGTTCATGCCCGCCCTTAATCATATATCGCTCCACCGTTAACTCGTACCGTCCTAAATATATGCATCTTCATGAACCTATTTAGCCTGCGCCTACACGACCGATCAACGGGAGTTGCGTCAGCTAAATAAACTGCTGTACTGCATATAACTGCCCCCTTCTTTTGCAGACCGCGCGCGCATACAGTTCTATTCTATTACCACCGCCTGCACCTAGACCCTCAGATGACCGGCTGGTCGCATGCCACCTAGTTGGCTAACCCAAACCCTCTGTATTAACACAGTATTACATTTTTCATTCTAATCATTCCAGTAGGCTTTAAATTCTGAAACCGCTTTATTGGGCCCTCTTCATCTGATTTGGCACATAACCTGATCACTGACAAGCATCTCACCCTATATTTGCAGATCGTATTAATATATTACCTGCATACGTTTGTCACCTCGCTCTGTATGTTCAGTAGGAATGTAATAATATTTGCTTAGACCTAGTTACTATCTGCATATGCATGTTACCCCAATCATGTGAATGCAATAATATTTGCCTACATCCAGTCACTATCTGCATATCTAGGTTACTTGCACACAATGCTGACCTACTATCTTAAATGAATACCTTCCTTACTACCGATACTGTGTTAGTGTGTCCCGACCTCTGTATGTGCAACTAGACCTGACTAGATCTAGTTCTTCTTCGCCTTTAGCTTGCACATATAGTTTGCACACACCGAACTAGCCAGCCAGAATAGTCTGGCACTATCTATTTGGTGTCCTCCCATCTGCTGACCATAGAATGTGCATGCATTACAGTATTTAACTCATTTAGCACTGTACTGCATATCTCTGCATCACCAGCCCTATTTTACATATACTTTAGCTTCTGGGATATGTGTTCAAACTGGAAATAACTCATCCTGCTTGAACTGACTAGCCTATCAAAATACGACTGTAAGAGTAGCTCTATGTTTGCTAACAATTATATCATGATTTGCACCCTCTGTATCATTCCATTGATACTAGCCTTCTCTAAAGCCCATAGCAGATTACCCCCTGGTCACATGGCGGAACCCATCAGAGTCCACGACACAATGGCTCGCCCAAACATCATCCCTAACCAGAAGCTCTGGATTAAACCCACCACCTTCCTTCCTGCATTGAACTCTACCCACTGGAACTCCAACATTAGGCCCACATCATTTCTCCCCTCTTTACTCTCCTTCAACTCTCCTACACTTATATGTGACAATCCGTGCCCCCTACTATTGCCTCGCAATTGCCCCAACCATGCACTAGTATCTCCACTACCATCCCAGACATAGCTGGTCGCAACAACAGACTAGCCACCAGATTGACATACTATAACCTCCAATTGAATAGCAAGCCTTACCCATCTAGCAAGCATTGTACAAAATCTAAAAATAAACAACTATGCAAAAGGACTCACACCAACCCGTCAAACAACCTAGCTGACAGTACTACAAACTCTAACTTGAAGAACATAGTGAAACCACCCATAAAAGGAGCACTCCTAAACGTTGGGTCCCTTGTTGCCCACGCAACTGAGATTGCTGACCTCATTTTGTCCAACAACCTTGACTTCCTTGCTGAAACGGAAACCTGGCTGCATGACGCTGCAGGCCCCTCCCTCACCTTAGCTTTACCTGACAACTACTCCATCATTAGAGTAAATAGACCCACTGCCCGAGGAGGAGGAACTGCTATTATTTTCAAATTGACTCTAGATATGAGACTAGTCACTTCCTCTTCTTTGACATCTTGCAAAATCCTATCAGCCAAGCTTCAAACATCCCCCAAAAGTACCATCACTATCCGCCTTATTTACAGGCCCCCAGGCTCCTCCTGGACCTTTTGAGGAAGACATGATTGTATAAGCAGCTTACAACACGAAACCTATGTCACAAAATATCATTCTTGGAGACTTCAACCTTGGCTATAATGACACTAATAACCACTTATAACCACCATGCCACATCTCTAGCCACTGCCCTAACCGGACAAGGATATACTCAAATTTGTACCCTACCCACCCACGAGAAGGGAACAATACTAGATTGGATAGTAGTCCTCAACTGCAACACTACCCTCAAGGACCCGTCACCACTTATGTGGTCAGACCATCACCTTTTATCCCTAGAACTTAACACAAACAATTTAGAACTAAGAAAGCTCCCATCGGCACCACCAGGCCTCACTAGAAACAAACACAATATTACAGCCGAAGCCATAATTCCCTTGGTTATCCCTACCCTCAATGCTCTACCTGATACAAATGACACAGATCTACTGGTCGACACCTACAATGACTTCATGTCTAAAGCCTTAGACACCATTGCACCACTCCAATTATGCAAAGGTAAACCCAGAGCTCATCTAAACTCCTAGTTCATCCCTGAACTTAAATGACTCCGCACAGAAAAAAGAAAGCTTGAAACACTGTGGAAACTAGCCCCGACCCACTAGCCCCGACCCCTGAAAATAAAACTAACCTCCTCAATACTACCTCCACCTATAAAAGTGAGATCATCCGAATTAAAAAGGAAACCTACAATGCTCGTATACACTGAGGAAGTATTCACGATCCTTAGAGAACTAGAGAACCCAAACCCTCCAATAGATACCAGTACCAAGGACAAACCCTGGTGCACGAATATTCAAAACATGCTTACCAACAAAATCTCAGGACTCCAGACCAAAATAGCAGACACACGCCTCCAACTGTCTTCAGCCATTCCAATCAGCACTACTTTGCCATCCACCCCTGACCATATCACAGGCTTCAAATTTAGCAAAGTTTCTAACCTTGAAGTTAAAAAAATTATAGCTTCACTAAAACCCTCGAACTGCAAAGGTGATAGCTGCCCAGCACAGATTATTAAAGATGCGGCCAGAGATTTAGCTCCCTTTATCACCAAACAAATAAACTCTTCATTCACTAATAACATAGTCCCAAGTAACTTAAAACGGTCATGGGTCCTCCCCTTAATCAAGAAACAAACTCTTGACCCGGCTATTCCCATTACAGACCAATTACTACTGTTCCCTTCCTTCTAAAAATTCTAGATAGAGTAGCTTATTGTAAATTCAAGACTACCTAGAGCTCAATACACTAATAGGAGCTTGTCAATCTGGCTTTAGAACACAACATGACCTCAAAAGCCAAATTGATGACCTGAAAGACAAAAGCAAAGCTGCCATTCTTCTCCTCCTAGACCTGTCAGCAGCCTTTGACTTGGTTGACCACAACATGTGAACTCCTTCCATCGGCTGCTCATTTCTCAAACTTTGCCATCATGTGGATACAGACCTTCCTTGACAATAGAGCCATGCGTGTCTTCTCGCCCACAGCAGCAGCAGATCCAATCCCCATCACCTGCGGGGTTCCACAGGGATCCTGTGTATCCCCCACTTTGTACAACATCTTTACAAAGCCTGTATTCGACAAACTGGACCATTTGGATGTCACCTATACTAATTAAGTGGATGACACCCAGATACTCCTACCACTATCTGGCTCCTACGACACAGATGTCTGCCGGATCAATGAAGTCTATACTATCATTCAGGCATGGATGGCCACTCATGGCCTCTGCTTGAATGATGACAAGACGGAACTGCTCCTAGTCAGATCACCTAACAACATACTAAAACCTAGCCCCAACTACACTAGCATCCACATAGACGGGAACAACATGCCCATAGCCAAGGTGGTAAAAACCTCAGGGTTGTACCTTGATGCCAACTGCAACCTGACTAAACAAGTCAATATGACTGCCTCAGATAGCGCCTACACAGGAAAGCTGATTAGGGCCTGCAGACCCTTGCTGTCCACCGATAGCTGCCTCACATTGGTAGAGCACTTATACAATCCAAGCTGGACCACTGCAACGGATTATACTTAGGTGCCAATAAATCAATAGCTAACAAGCTGCAGCTTCTGCAAAACAATGCGCTTAGGGCAGCATTAAACATCCCGAAGAGAGAGCATATCTCGGCCACCAGAAGAAACCGAATATGGCTTTCCACCCAAGAAAAAAATGACTTAAAACACTCTGCCTTACCCACAAAGCTTTGAACTATCGAGCCCCACCGTATATTACAGAAAAATGTATCTACAAAAGGTCAGCCAGAACTACTAGATCCTCCAACACCTCCTGCCTTGTGGTACCCAGATACAATCTCAAAAAGGTGGGCGAAACTAGTTTCCCGGTCCTAGCCGCTCAACTATGGAACACACTTCCTCAGAATATCTGAACTACACAATCTCCTAAAGCATTCAGAAGCTATGCTATCTCTTGGTTATTGAATAAAATGAACTAAAAACTGTCTAACTCCTCCCTATCAACTGTAGATCACTTGTCACACCTTGTACTGATCATTTGTTTTCGATTCTATTCTCCTGTATGTGCCTCATGATCTAACGTATATGTATTATGATCACCACATGATTATGCAACAGCTATAATATGTATTAGTTGCCCATGTGTAACCCCTTGCAACTACTTTATGTACTGTAAGCGCCCGGATACCCCAGGGTTATGGTGCGCTATATAAGCAAAATAAACAAACAAACAAACAACAGCCCCAAGTGACAGTGAAAGAACGGTTGCAGAGATAGGAGGAGAACCAGTTGAAAACAGGGCCTTTGAGACCAAAGGAGGAAAGAGAGTTAAGGAGGTAAGGGGTGATCAACGGTATCAGAGGCAGCAGAGAGATGAAGGAAGACGAGGACAGAGGATTGCTTAGAGTAGCGAGCATTAAGGAGGGAGTTGAGAATGGAGGTGAGGGCTGTTTCAGTGGAGTGTTTAGGGCAGAAACCAGATTGAGAAGGGGGGAGAAGAGAGAGATTGGAGACAAAAGCTGAAAGTGTAAACTAAGCGTTCAAGAAGCTTAGAAAGGAATGGTAGAAGAGAGATTGGACGAAAGTTGGAAGTAAGGAGGGGATTAGCAGAGGGATTTTTCCAGATTGGGATAATAGCAGCATGTTTGAAGGCGGAAGGGAGGGTAGCAGTGGAGATACAAATGTTGATGAAAGAGGTGAGGTATCTGATGAGAAGACGGTATATTTTAGATATCGGGGGTAGGAAGGGGATCAAGAGGAGCAGCAGTAGGGTGAGTTTTAGACAGGAGTAGGTAAACATCGGAAGGAGTAACAGGGGAGAAGTTAGACAGGAAAGAGGAAGGGGCAGTGAGAGAGGGGGAGGGGAATAGGAAGGGCAGCAAAAAATGTTTTGGCACAGAGTGAGTATCTTAGAGGAGAAAAAGTCAGCGAAATCAGAAGAAGAGATGGGAGAGGTAGTGGAAAGGTCAGGAGTAGGCAGAAGGGAGAAGATGAGAGGGGGTCTGAAAGATACGCTGTGGATGGGAGGACTGTGATTAGAGGAGGTTAGAGTAGTAAAGACGCTTATCTAAACTAAGGCAGGAGTCGCAAAGAGAGTGGTATGAGAAATAGGAGGCGTGATTAGCAGGTGAGCGGAGCTTGAGCCAACGTTATGTGTGGTGGTTGTGGTCAGTAGCCAGATTCTTGCGGGCATGGCTGTAGGCCATTCCCCAAAGCATCTGGCCACTGGGCATAACCTTTATATTTATGTATTTATTATAGGCCATGCCCCCAAGGATCTGACCACTGGCCATAACTATTATAGTAATACGTGTATAGTAATTATAGGTACTGTAGGGGAGTATATAGTATTTGTAATATGGTGGAATAATACAATTGAATTGAAATACCATTTAGTACCCTACCACATACTACCCTTATTGCAGTACAATTGAGGGTAGTGTGTATCAAAATTGTATTTGTTTCTTTGTAAAGATAACAAATAGGATTACATTTGGAAGGTTAGTTTTAGACAGTAATGAAGGTGGAATCTGTGAAAAAAAGTATAAAATATGTTATGCAGGATAGTTTAAAATGTTTAATTGCGGACAATTTCACATTTGCATGTACTTTTTAGACCCTCATAATCAGTACTATGTTTGGTTCAACAGTTGTTGTACTTACGTTAAATGATCACTGAGCCATTGGGGAAAAAAATCCATAGAGAATTTAAAAAACCCTATACCACTTATGCAGGTGTAAGTGTGACAGTGACAGTGACTGTGACAGCCTGCCTTTCCTCACAGGAGCAGGAACTCCTCTCTTCTGCAGGCTGCCGGAGCAGCTCTGCCTTCTGCACAGCTGACTAGAATCCAATGAGGTAAGCCACTGGGCTATTCCACACCTTACGACCATCTTCTGGTCTGAATGCCGCAGGCTGCCGCATAATTTCACTCATTGAGGCTTCATCACTTAGCGTGAAGCTACCTGCATGCATGCCCTTGCATCCGCTACACAAACGATGTTCTAGGAATCCTGGTAAAGCACAAAACAAAGGATTTTCTTCTCCAAGATGGCCACCCAAACATCGACGTTGCTGTAAAGCACGCAACTCAGCCAATCGTCCTGTTTCTAGGGAAGCAACCACACCCTGCCTCCTGATTGGGCAGACTCACCTCATAGCCTTTCGTGGGGCACTGGCAGACGAGAGCCGGACCCAACGAAGGTAACAACAAAGGCTTTCTGACTGAGCCTGACGTAGCCGGACGTGCACCGTGCGCCAAAAATGCTCTCCGTCGCCCCACAGACCCAACCATACAGTAAGCATGTTATCTACTGACTCCTCCATGCAGTCCTCACCACTATGGGCTCCTAACTATTGATCTCCCTGCAAAGACTCTCACCCGTATACCTATGCACCATAGGATACTCTAATGAAATGCCACCAACATTATTTATGTGGCGTAGTTAGCAAGTACTTTATATCACCTCTGCAACTACCTTAATGCGTGATGCCATGCCTACATAATGTATTGCTTACAATAATGTGAAGTTAGATACTGCAAATCATGCTAGCTATCTAGCAATCCCCTTGACCTGACCAACAGCTGCCTGTATTCCTATACCTACACCATACTAGTCAGCCCGATCTACTGAGACTCAATATCCCCATCTGCTAGACTCCAGGCAGAATGGCTCCATGTTCGATTATTTAGAATTAGGGCTACATCTAATCCCACCCTTGCCATTGATTGCCACACTTAGCCTATATGTGACTCGCTAGTGTTTGTTTCAGTCAGCAAATATGCGTCCTCTTGACAACGGCATCTAGCCCATATTCGCCTTGCTACTGTTTATTTCCTTTAACCCATATGTGTCCTGCCATCTGATAGCTGCACATAGCCAATATGTGCCTTGCCATTGATTGGCCACATCCAGCCAATATGTGCCCTACCGTTGATTGCCACATTTAGCCCATATGTGCCTTGCCGTTGATTGCCACATTGAGCCCATATGCCCATATGTGCCTCGCTAGTGTTTGCCTCAGTTAGCCAATATGGGCCATGCCATTGAGTGCCACATTTAGCCAATATGTGCCTTGCCGTTGACTGCCACATTTAGCCCATATTTGCTTCGCTAGTGTTTGCCTCAGTTAGCCCAATTGTGCCTTGCCATTGACTGCCACATTTAGCCCATATGTGCTTCGCCAGTGTTTGCTTCACTTAGCCAATATGTGCCTCGCCGTTGATTGCCACATTTAGCCCATATGTGCCTCGCCAGTATTTGCTTCACTTAGCCCATATGTCCCTTGCCATTGACTGCCACATTTAGCTCATATGTGCCCTGCGCTTTATGCGACTTACTACGTCTCTCTCGACCCAAAGTGACCCAGACTGCTGTACTTAGATTAAGCATCTAGGATACACTCCCTCTGCATTCACGCCATAGTGTGGCCCAAGTACATGAATAAACTTCCCTAATGGTGTTACACCATGAGCATTATAACACTTACTCGCCTTTGGCCTATCACATACCTACTGTTCTTAACTTGCCTAACATCTGATATTACCCTCCATCCCACTACTAAGAATCTCCAACACTACCCACCCTGCATAGCCACCTCCTTCTGCACCACCATGGAGCAAGCCAACCTCACCAGCGTACCCAGGACTGGTTCTACTAGCAAACATTCAAGTAGACCATGCAGCCCACCCAGCAGAAATTCCAGATTCAGAGCAAGACTCACAAGACTACATGATCCTCTGACTAGATCCCTCCCTGTCACCAACAAAAGAACCATTACCCAACAAACCGGCACTGCTATTAACACAACTAAAACACCTCTATCAAAACCAAACAAACTAAAACCACCACTACAGTCCCTCTGCTCAAAGGCGGACTAATAAATGCCAGTTCTCTAACGGCGCATGCCACTGGCATTTGTGAACTTATACTGACCAATAAGTTGGACTTCCTCACTGTCACAGAGACCTGGCTGCATGAGGCAGCTGGACCTCTATCATCCCTATTAATACCAGATGGCTATACCATCCGTAGACAAGATGGAAATAACATACAAGGTGGTGGCACTGCCATCATTGCCAAAATCAGCCTAAACATGAGAACTACCTCCACTCCAGACTCAAACTCTTGTGAAGTGTGCGCCATCAAACTCCCACTTCACAATTCCCAGACTTTGTCTATCTCCCTTATCTATAGGCCCCCCAGCCCGTTGGGTACATTTGAGGAACATATTAACTGTCTATTATCCACTAATCTCAAAACCTCCACACAACTACTCATTCTGGTAGACTTTAATCTAGGTTAGAATGACCCATCAGATAAACATGCCCTCAATGTGGTTAACACCCTCACTGAATTAGGACTAACACAAAAAATTGTGGAACCCACCCATAATAGAGGGAGAAATCTTGAATGGTTAGCAGACTACAACTGCTCTGCCTCCATTACCTCCATCTCCCCACAACTATGGACGGATGACTACTTGGTAACCTACAATCTACCCACCACTAGGCCACTCTCTCCTGTAGCCATAATGGCTCCCTCATGCCCTACCAGGAACAAAAAAGTATAACTAAGGATAAAATAATTCCTGCTATTTTACCCAGCCTAAACCAACTCGATGAACATCAAGACCCTGAGACGCTCGTTGAAGAGTATAACAAAATTTTACAAACCACTCTTGACAACATAGCCCCTTTAAACTTAAGACCAAGCAAACCAAAAGCCCACCTTAATAAATGGTATACCCCCGAACTGAAAGATCTCTGTCAACTTAAAAGAAGTTGCGAATCCACCTGGAGACTTACCCCATCAAAAGACCATAAAAAGGGGCGTGGCCAACTGCGAGGCGATGCAGACGTGAGTCCCTTCGGCTTCCGCTGCCGCATGATACATCCTGGAAAACCAGCCTAATATGTGACCGCTAGCCATGCTCCAAGAGGGCCGCAAGAAAGAGGAACACCCGTGGCACAAGTCTGAGAAGTTGTGGTGACTGGGGAGGCGGCTGCGCTGAACCCCGGCGATTCGAAGTCCGAGGCCCTGAGCGGAGTCTCCGAAACAAGATGGCCACCTCTGAAGATCCGCGGCTCAGACCGGGCTGGTGACGCCCTGCTGTGCGGACTGGAGACTTGACCGCGGCTGGGCCGGGGGCTCGGCGGGGCTACAGTGGCGGCGCCTACCTCCGGCGCCCTGAAAGCAGAGCCGACCCGGACCTGTATGCGTCCCCTGCATGGCCTGCTGCCCCAGTGGAGTGGCTGCCCCGCCGCCATCCGGGGCCCATGAGGGGATTGGCGGTGACGCAACCGAGGAGCAACATCGGGTGGGGCACGGGCGGTGAGCGCTGTGTGACATGCTGCTGAGCCAAACCGATCCCTGGGGTGGTGCCGCTCCCGTGCTCACTGCCCGCTGAGGACTGCAACAGCAACGTGTGCGGGTGTTTCAGCGCTGCTGGATCGCCCGGAGAAGATCTGTAGGGTCCTCCGTGGACCAGAACATACAACGTCTAAGTGGTACAGCACAAAGCGTAACACCACCCGCACGGAAAAGGACAATATAACCGGCTCCCCCCTGGGCCCTGAGGCAACAGGGTGGTGAAGGCCGGTGGGCCTGCCACCATATACCACTGGCGAGTGTGCCGGGCTGGGCAGGCGGTCGGGAGTGACGGAGCACTGCCCCACCATGGCCTGACACTAAGACAGTGGGAGTAAGACCAACAGACCGCTACTGGTGGCGTGAAGACTGGGCCACTCTCACCACCCAAGGAGTTCCCCCTCACCCAATACCTCGAAACCACTGATTGAGCATAAACATCCTGAGAACCAGTCAACTTTGGGTTAGTGGGAATACCTGCCAACATAGCAGGATGCTGTGGCTTGGCTTTGGAGCCTGCAATCATACGTGAACTAACAATAAACAGCAAAACCCAGCCTCTCACCTCATCATTGTCTCGCGGCCGAACCGGGCCGCACTCCGTGAGACCGAGAGTCAGGAGCTTCACCACGATATTACACCTGCCCGACTGAGTTGTAACCATGGGCAAAGAAAAAACGAAAAAGCCTGCCATGCAGAATAGGATTGAATATACGGTTGCCTCCTCTCAGGCCACCAACCTTCAACCGCATCTATCTGGGGACATGGAACCCGCCGACGTGCTCTCCCTCAAAGATGTCATGGCCGCAATAGCCGACTCACGCTCGTCCATGGAGTAGAAGATTGATCGGATAAGTTTGGATGTGTCCCTTCTCAGACATGACCTGCAGAAACTGTCTGCGCGTACCGGAGAAGTGGAGCAGCGCATCTCGAATACAGAGGATGGGATACACAATGTGCAACACCAACTCCAGGGAGTCGTGGCCACACTCAAGACCTTGGAGGCGAGGGTCGAAGAAAGCTAAGGGAGGTCCAGACGTAACAATGTTTGTATACTCGGTATCCCTGAGAAAGAGGAGGGCCCATGAATGGAACTCTTTCTGGAACAACTACTAACAGACATCTTCGACTCACACTCCTTCTCAAAATTCTTCTCCATAGAGAGAGCACACCGAATGCCCACGGGAAGGCCGTTGCCTGGCGCTCCTCTGCGCATTGTGATAGCACGGTTCTTGAACTATTGAGACCGGGACGCACTCTTACAGCTGGCCAGGACAAGGGCACGGTAACCTTCAAAGGGCCTTGGATGGCCTTTTTCCCCGATTATACAAAGGAGGTACAGAAGGCGAGGCAATCCTTTGTGAAACTTAAGAGACAACTGCAATCTCTGGGTGTCAAGTATGGCCTGCTTTTCCCTGCACAATTAAAAGTGTATCACAAAGGCACTACGGTTCACTTCGACAACCCGAGTGAAGCATTGTGCTTGGCGGAGCAGCACATTGAGGGAGAACGGTCGGGGCCCTGAGAAACAGGCAAAGAAACCCTAGAACACCCCCGGAACAACGACCCAGACCTGAGCAACCACCACACCCTGACCCTCCGGCACTCAGAGGAGTTGGGGATCTGCCCTGACCCCCCTCGTGGGCTGAACCTCCTGCTGTTAGGCAACCATACCATGGAGGCCACTACACGGTGCCCTTGGAAGGATGCCAAAGGCGTGTCACGCACCTACAATGCGGTAAGCGGGGATCTGATACGCTCGCACCTGGGGTATCTTACCCCCCCCCCATCAGTTCTAGCTGAATTTCTATAGGGGCTGTTATACGCTGATAATCTACTCTTTTTCTCTCCGATTGTGAGCACATGTTGGGGCGACAGGTACTTCGCGCTGGGGTGGAGTATGGGGAGGGGAAGGGAAGGTTTTGTTGGGAAGAGTTCAAGGTTGTTTCAAGACCAGTGTATCCCTGCAACTCTCATGGGACAGCAGTGTTTCTGGTTAGTTGGGGGTTATAGCACGCCCAGGCAGTGACTCAACCATCAATTTTTGCTTATTTTACACTACACCACAATGCACCGAGATGATATCCCCGTGGTCCGCCCGCCTACCCCTCAAATAATCTTGGAAGATGGCACCTGACCATTCTCAATTGCCACTTACTGCACGTCCCAAGTCCCTTAAGATCCTCACCTGGAATGTGAACAAGAGACGCCTGATTAAGCAACTACTCTCTAGACACTCCCCCGATGTGGCCCTGATTACCGAAACTCACTTAGCGGGATCGCACTGTAATTTCTTTCAGCGAACCAATTATAGGATAGTTTTCCACGCGGGATATACCATGGGATCCAGGGGCACCCTCATTCTCATGCACAAACGCATCCCGTTTGTACTACAGGAACAGGAGCAGGACCCCGGGCTCGCTATGTGCTGGTCCTGGGTACACTCTGGGGGGAACATATCGGTTTGTCTCAATCTACTCCCCACCGGGCCTTGGGCAGGTGCTTCTAGAAGAACTGATCACCCTTATGGGTAAACACCAACCCGATAAATGGTTCCTGGGAGGAGACTTTAATGACGTCATGTGTAACTCCATGGACCGCTCCCATCTTCGACAACGTAACCCGACTGTCCCTACGAGGCTTTCTGGCTTTGTATCCGCCCTGGGTCTCTGTGATGTGTGGTGGGAACTCCACTCCGAAACCAGGGGCTACTCATTCCATTCAGGTGCCCACAGCTCCCTCTCTAGGCTTGATTATTCATCCCGCACACGGATCTTTTCAGAATACTTTCGGCAGAACTACTTCCCCGGGGAATCTCGGATCACTCACCCCTGATGGTGGAATCACACCTACAAGGTACGGCCCCACCTAGAACGTGGAGGTTGAGCAGTTACTATAGGAACTGCCCAGAATTGGTGGACCACCTCAGAGGTCTCCACCGAGTACTTTGAGATTAACGATACAGGTGAAAACGACCTGGTGGTGATCTGGGAGGCTTACAAGACAGTGTTACGGGGGGAAATGATTTCCTGGACGGCAAATAGGAGGAGGGAGAGGCTCCGGAAAATAAATGAGGGCGAAACCGAGGTAACCCATCGGGAAAATGCACATTCCCTCGATCCAACCACCCAGACCCACATATCCCTTAAACGAGCCACCGAAAACCTCTTTAATCTCATGCTGGATAACGCCAAGCAGGCACATTGGGAATCCAGAGCTAGGATATATGAGCTGGGGGACAAGGCGGGGAAAATGCTGCCGTGGTTAGAGAAGAGAGATGATGGACAGCGCTGCGTTTTGGAAATCATCACCCTGCAGGTGGAGAGATGACGGTCGGACGCTGAGATAGCGGAGGCATTCGCCCAATTTTATGCTGCTCTGTATCGGGCCCCATCGGTGTCGCTTGACCCCAACCCTTCTTGATGACATAGCAACCCCTACCCTCTTGGTACAACAGGGAGAGCTGCTGGACGCCGACATCTCCGAAGCTGAAATAGCAGATGTACTGGCACAATTGCAACCGGGGAAGACTCTGGGCCCCAATGGTTTCCCGGCCAAAATCTGGCAGAAACTAGGGAGTAATAACATAGCACCCCCCCCTGCATCGAATGTTGCTGACAGCCCGGGAACAAGGTTCCCTTCCATTTGCACTTTGCAAGGCCACCATTGTGGTCATCCCCAAACCGGATAAACCACAGGAGAAATGTGCGTCATATAGGCCAATCTCATTAATTAACGGGAAGGCAAAGTTCCTGGCTAAACTTCTGGCTAACCGGCTCCAGCAAGCAGTCAACACCCAGATCAATGTGGCTTCATGCCACATAAATCAACCCGAATGAATCTGCGCTGACTCCATCTGGTGCTAGACCGTGCCCCTATTCTGGACACCCCATTAGCCCTTTTAGCTATTGATTTCGAAAAGGCGTTCGATTCAATCAGATGAGATAGCCTCTGGGAAATCATGGACCGTATGGGGTTTGGAGAGGGTTTCCTGGAATGGGTAAAATTGTTTTATACGAACATCCAGGCTGAGGTAAGGGTGAACGGGTGGACCTCCCGATCCTTTCCCCTGGGCAGAGGCACAAGACAGGGGTGCCCCATGCCCCCCCTCCTCTTTGCCCTCGCGATTGAACCGCTGGCGTTGTGGCTTCACCTGTGCAGGAAGTGGACGGGTTTCAGATGGCCCGAGGGGCATGAGGATCTTACTTCCCTGTACGCCGACGACCTCCTGTTGTACCTGGCCGACCCGGTTCAGACCTGTCCCATAGTGACCTAGAAGCTCGTCAGCTATGGGGAGTTTAGCAGACTGCGAATCAACTGGAAGAAGTCAACACTCTTCCCAGTGAAGGGAAGGGAGCAGGCCAGCCCACCAAGCTGCCCGTATCGGATTGAAAGGCAGGGCTTCAAATACCTGGGAATTTGGGTTACCACTGATCTAACCAAGTATGCGATGTATAACCTCCAACCGATCATAGAAAGGTTTATTAATGACGTTCGTCACTGGAAGCTCCTTCCTCTGACTCTCATGGGGAGAGCCGCACTTTTTAAGATGATGGCACTCCCTAGATTCCTTTACGTCAGGCAGAACGCCGCACTTGTGATCCCTACCTCTGAATTCACCCGAGTAGACACCCTTCTCAGGGAACTTATCTGGGGGTGAGGGGAGGCCAGTCATGTATTGCATTGAGCACTTTGCAGGGATCGGTCTGGGAAGGCAGGATAGGGGTACCCCACCTCCAGACATACTACTCGGCCTCACAGCTCGCGGTGGTCAATGACATGATCCACAGGGACCGGGCACTGCCCCACATCAGAGCCGAATTGAATGCCATGCAGGGCTTTAACCCGCTACAGATATTATATCAATCCCCACAACGGCCCCCTCGGCAGACACCTACAATCCACATCACCACCACTTGGCGACAGGCACACATGTTTCTTGGGTGGGGAAATAAGATAACCGCAGCGCAGCCCCTATGGCAAAATGGTAACCTGAGGGAAATTGAGAAGCTTGAACCATTGCCACGCTGGGTAAGAGCGGGAATTTTGAGGGTGGAGGATACCCTGAGGGATGGGAAACTAGCTTTGTTCGAGGACATGCAGTGTAAATTTCAGCTGCCTACCACAGAACGATATCACTTTATGCAGTTGTCCCATGCCCTGAGAGTTCACATATCTCCGGAAGACACGGTCCCAACTACACACCGATAGAGCGAAATATGTTCCCCGCCTACATCCCCACCAAATACACATCCATCCTTTATAACGCCATTACATCCTTTGCTACCCCTGAGCTATCGAGATTAAAGGCTAAATGGGAGAGAGATGTAGGGGAGATGGATCCAGTTCTCTGGATCCAGGTTCTTATGCATCCACGTGAGGTGGCTATCTCCTCTAGGCTCAGGCTAGTGCAACTCAAAGTCCTGCATAGAATATACTACCCTAGAACTACTTCATATGGCTGGAAGAGGGCAACAAACTCGAACTGTGTCTGATGTGGCGAGGAGGAGGGTACCTTCTTCCACACTCTGTGGCTATGCCCCTGGATCCGTACCTTCTGGAATGCTCGCTGTACAGAGCTCACCAGGGTGCTTGCTTGCGCCATTGAACTGAACCCGAGGGTCCTGATCCTCGGTGTGCCAGAGCCGTCCGACCTTAATAAATGGGACAAACTGCTACTGAATACTGCGACGGCCCTAATGAGGCATAATATCGCACAAAAATGGGGAGTGCCAGACCCCCCGATACTGGAACAGTGGATTTTAGACATGGACTCATGTGCTATGGTGGAACACCGAATCTATGGCACAAGAGGCTGCCCAACCAAAGCAGTTAAAATATGGGGGAAATGGGACGAGTCAGGGCCCTAAGGCCAAGGTCAGCGATGCCTACTGCACATACAGATGGAGAGTGGGCTGTGGGAAGAACTCTTGGTGTTGGGCAACGCAAATTATATCCTGTTGATTTAAGATTTGAACGCTGTCCTGAAGTGCTTTTGTTCTGTTGCTTTGTTTTTGGTTTTTGTTCTTTTGTTCTGTGGCTGTTTTGCTTAAGTCATGAAAAACAATAAAATGTTTTATTAAAAAATATGGAAAAAAAAGACCATAAAAACAATCTCATAGAAATGTCCTCACAATATAAGAAGGAAATTATCCTGGCCAAACGCAACTCATAAAATAAGCGTATCTCTACGGCCAACTCAAGTATGAGGGAGCTGTTCTCTATCCTAAAGGAATTAGAGTCACCTACTACCATTGCGGATATATGCAAAAAAGACAAAGTCTGGTGCACAGAGATACAACAAGCACTGGCCAACAAAATTACCATGCTCCAAAAGAAAATAGTGACTAAAAAAGCAGCACTGCCAATATCCAATGCCAACCACCCTTCTAGGGAGCAAAACACAACTACCCAATTCAGATTTGCAAAAACATCTATCCGGGAGGTGGAGAAAGTCATCCTCTCTCTTAAACCCTCCAACTGTCAAGGCGACTTGTGCCCTGCACAACTTATAAAAGATGCTGCTAGAGAACATTCCCGCCTTCATAGCTAAACTCGTTAATGCCTCATTCGCCTCAGGTACTGAGCCATCCAACCTGAAACAATCTTGGATACTGCCATTGCTAGACCCCCTCATCCCTGCTAACTACCGCCACATAACAATAGTCCCCTTCCTGCTAAAAATCCTGGACAAGATTGCATATATCCAAATCCAAAAATTCCTAGAATACCACATACTCTTAGGAGCAAGGCAGTTTGGCTTCCGTCCACAACATGGGACTGAGACCGCTCTCATCGACTTGAAAGCTCAAATTGACAAGCTAAGAGGCATTTGACCTGCACATTTCTCTAAAGAAGCCATGTATGGGTTGAATCCTTCCTCAGCGAAAGAACCATGAGGTTGTTCTCCCCCACAGATGCAGCAGACCCGATCCCAATTTTGTGCGGCATTCCCCAGGGCTCCTGTGTATCTCCAACACTATACAACATATTTACAAAACTCCTTTTTGATGATCTGGACCTTCTTTGTATCACCTACACTAACTATGCAGATGATTCCCAAATCCTCCTCCCACTTTCAGGGGATTACAATAAGGATTTGGCCCTGGTAAATAGGGTGTATCTCATCATCAAGGCATGGATGGCAACTCACGGTCGATGCCTGAATGATGACAAAACAGAGTTAATCATTCTGGGCAGACATTCTAGTCTCAAAAAACGAGGCCAGGACTACTCTGCCGTTGAGATTGACGGGAACACTATTAAGGTAGCCACGGAAGTGAAGACTCTAGGCTTCCATCTAGATGCTACCCTCTCCTTTAACTAACAAGTGAACTCACTAACCTCAGCCACAGTTTACACATGTAAGCTCATCAGAGCAGGTAAACACTATCTCAGACGACAACTGCATGATTTTAGCTAGAGCCTTCATTCTTTCTAGACTCGATTACTGCAATGCCTTATATATTGGGGACAAACAAACACATCCCACATAGAATACAAATTCTACAAAATAATGCCTTGAGAGCATCTCTTGGTATCTCTAGGCAATCACATATCTCTAAGATAAAGTGTAATAACAACTGGCTGTCGACCCAAGACAAAATGCCACTGAACGTTGCATCCCTCACACACAAAGCCCTGACGTATGCAGCTCCTACCTACCTCACTGATAGATTTGCCCTATCTCACTGAAAGATTTGTAGAAAGAAGCTCCTCCAGACCCTCAAGAATATCCAATGCCAACACACTCATCATTCCAAGATTCAAATTGACAAAGGCCGGAGGTACCATCTTCCCCGTCCAGGCACCCCGAGCATGGAACTCACTGCCGCACACTATGTGAGGAGAAATCCTACCTCAAATTCAGATCTAATTACATCAACCACCTGAAACAATCTATCAACTAGCAAGTGCCTCCTTTCCCCCACCACCCTGCTGATATATTTCCTGTAACCTGTATAATATCTTGTATATAATTTACTGTATTATTGCTGTATATATTATTAACACTGTGGGCCTCATCACGAGTTGGGCAGTAATGCCGGCGCTATTAGCGCCGGCACTAATAGTCCTACCGCCAAACCCCCCAGGGCTATTAGCACCGGATCATGGGTTTGGCGGAACGGTTATTGCCCATTCCCCATTGGGCCCATTCGGGGATTCCTTATTCCCCATTGGGCCCAATGGGGAAAACTCACGCTATTACCGCCGGCAGATTTCCCGTCGGCGGTAATAGCGCAACATTTCAGCGGATTTCCCCCCAGCTCAGAGCTGGGGGGAAATCTGCCAAAACCGTGATTTGGCGGACCCTTAAATGTGGCGGTAATAGCGCTACTGCCGCATTTAAGGGTTACCGCCAAACTTGTGATGAAGCCCTATGTGTAACTATGTAACTATGTAACCTAAGCCTCGCATATTCTGTACTGCTGCACCCTCTTACACTCTGTCGATCCAGAAAAACAGACCCCTCGATCATGGGCAAATGTACTATGTTGGCCGAAGACCAACCGCCTCATGCTCTTAGTGTTAGTAATACATAATCATTAGCTTGACCAAAGTGCAGCCGTTTAAGGTGATAGAAATAGCCATCTTGTTTTCACTAATGTTTGCTTATTGCTTTCTTTTCTAAATGCTTTGCTGACATGATATTCTGCTTTACCAGTGTGCAATGCAAGGCCAAGGGAAATATGCTGAAACATAACGTAGCAACCCTGATAGAAATACCCAGTCTCCTCCTGCGCGCTATCCTTGAAAGAGGGCAGCAAGGCATCCTAATCAGCCCACAGGTGCCAGTGTGTCTCGAAAACACAGTGAAAATACTCAGAACGAACATCAAATTGCTAAAATTATGTTCTTCTTTGCGGCCCCCCTTCTCGAGCCCTGTAGAGTCCTGGAGAGCGAGTTGACCCCCAGGACCCAAATAGAAATTAGGAGAAGGGAAGGCCTGGAATGTGGCTCTTCCCCCCCACATGCAGCTTGCTAGCGAGAACAGAAGCATTCTGTTCTTTTCAACAAAGACTTATGTCTGCAGCCTTACAAAATTGCTAAAACAAATGTTTGAGGTGTCATACTCAAAACTAGTGAAAAGGTGGGCACTACAAAAATACTGTTAATTAAATATTATTCGCAGTTGATTTTAATTGATAAACTTTAGCCTGGGGCATCCGGTTATTAAGAGGTCCTATGGCATAGGGACCAAAAAATACAAGCAAAAAGATAGAGTTGAACTGCTCTATCAAAAAAACGGTGCTCTCAGTTGGCCCTAAAATAGGGCTGCACATTAGATATGGACCAATTGCCAAGAATTGATAAATAAATTGTCAGCATTAATTAAATGTATCAAAGAAATGTTTATTCACATCTCCTTTGGTAGTTCTTGGTAAGAAAGTCACTCAAATGAATATTTTTGTATCATATTCCATGAGGCTGTGCCAATATCAGGCTAGGATTATATGTACATATGCCAATGCATTTCGGTTGTAAACAACCTTCATCAGGGCGGTACATTCAATCAATAATCTGTTCGCATATATCAATACATTAACAGTCATTACAATAGTAATTCCAAACACATACCAGATCCAAGTGTTCCATAATGAGGATGATATGCAAAAAAAGAGAGAAATTCTAAGTCAATAACTACACATCAAAACGCGTAAGTTGCTATCATAGCGTAAGTTAGGCAGAACTAAATAAAAAAATGTTGTTCGTACCTATATATCCAAATGGCTCGTGTTCGTATTACCTTCCAGTGGAAAAGACAACAACTTATAAATTAAGTTCCTGCAAAACAACAGGAGTGTTAATCAGTAACAAGTAGTTAACAATTAAGGTCATGTATACCGAGAAGGGAGCGTACTAAAGTCAGCCTTACCATGCAGCAACGCTGAGTCAATGTCAGCCGCATTCGTACAGGTGCGCGCGCGAATGTCAGTCTGGGAATTTAAACGTTCCCATGGTGACCACAACGGTGTCGTGTCAGTGCACGCACTCCTTGGGTCCCACCACCGTGGCGTCACGGGAGGCGGGACTCATCACCATGGAAACGTGATCCGTAGAACGGATGCTTACTCATGCGGGTGTTTCAATCTTTGTAACTTAGGTGCACAACATTCTCGTGTATCTGAGCGGTAAAGCGAATAGCATAATCGTGTGTGTATACAGCTGTCACATAGGTATGTAGCAATATATTATGAAAATACATAATAAAGAAAACAACAAATTAGCTCAATCAGTGCAATTATATCAAAATCGTTCTCATGATGCATATACTGGCGATGCATATCTTGGTCAAGTAGTGAAAAAAGTATCAAATGGAACATAAAAAATGTGTAACCACATAGGACATTAGAAGTTAGTGAACAGAAATACAATGCAGTTCAATGTTCTGTAATCAAATGAAAACTGTCAGTAAATATCTTCGTAAAAACAGCCCACTGTATCATTGGAAATCCATCACGGAAAATTTCAAGGAAAAAATCTTAAAGGAAAAAAAGGAATTATAGATAACACATATAGTTTATTTCTTCGTTGATCCCCTTAGGTGCCAGGGTCCCCAAACGATCCATCCAGTAAGTTTCACGTTGATCAAGTTTCTTTTGCAAATTTTCATATTTGTTATACCTTTGTACCACTTCTAGGATAACAAATTTAATCTGTGCCAAACTGTGGCATTTCTCACAGCAGTGTCTAGCTACCGCCGAGGTAACAGTTCGATTCCTAATGCAAGATCTATGCTCATTGCAACGTATCTTCGCTGTACGGTGTGTTTGTCCGATGTAAAAATGCCCACAGGGGCATTTGATACCATACATGGCATTGTGGGTGTCACACGTCGCAAAATTCTTTAATTTGATCTTTTCTCCAGAATGCGGATGGTTGATGGTTGGTCCTTTCATGATTTTCTGACAATTGCTGCAATTAAGGCACAGGAATGTGCCAGTACGGTCTGTGAGTTTCTTCTTGCGTGGAGGTTTGGTGTTCACCAACTTGTCTTTCAGATTCTGACTGCGTTGATATGCGAAGGTTGGGAATTCCCTGAACAGATGCTCTATTCTTTGAACACAAGTTATCGTGTTCCAGTTTTTCTTGATTATTTGTTTAATTCGATTGCTTTGTCTGGAAAATTTAGATACAAAGACTAGAGAAGGTGCTGATTTGTTTTTAGTTTGAGGTTTTAATAATTCCTTTCTGTCTTGTGCTGCTGTGCGGACTGTTGCCGCCTCTATTTCAACTTCAGAGTAGCCTCTCTCCAAAAACTTGTCTCCCATGTCTTTCACCGCTTTCTCATAATCAGTAGAGTCACTAACTATTCTTTTAACCCTTAGCATTTGGCTGTAGGGAAGATTTTTGATTAAGCTCGGTTGGTGAAAACTGAGTCTTTGTAAAAGGTTATTGCGATCAGTACTTTTTCTGAAAATGGTTGTTTGATACCCATGGTCTGTGATGTTTATTTCAACATCCAAAAAATGTATGATTTCTTTAGAATGTTCATGAGTGAATTGTATCCTGGGGTCAATGTTGTTTAGATAGTTGAAAAATTCTAGCAGTTCGGTTTCTATACTTGTCCAGATGCCAAAAAAGTCATCTATATACCTGATCCACAATCATATGTTGTTATTCCATTGGATTTTTTTCAGAACAAAGTCGGTTTCAAATTTATACATGAATGCGTTGGCATATGCAGGTGCCATTGTCGCCCCCATTGCAGTACCAGCTATTTGGAGAAAAAATGAGTTTTTGTATTGGAAATAGGAGTTGTTACAGATAAATTCTAGTAATGCCATTATAAACTCCTTCTGAGCTGGTATGTCTTCTTCTTGCAAAAGTAGCCATTCCACCGCTTCTCGACCCTGATCGTGGGGAATAGATGTGTATAGACTCTTGACGTCTATGGTAAAACAAATGTTATTGAGGTTGAATGGTATAGATTCAAGTAGCTGTAAAAAATGTGTAGAATCTTTGATGTAGGTATTAGTCGTTTGAATGATGGGTTGTAAAAAGAAATCAATATATTTACGTGGTTCAAGGATACTGTCTATCCCAGCTACTATGGGTCTCGCTGGTGGTTTCAGAGGATCTTTATGGACTTTGGGAAGAATGTAAAAATGTGGAATACATGGATAGGAGTTAGTCAGGAACTTTCTCGTATTATGATTAATCCAACTCAATTTTTCTGCTTTAATAAGTAGACTTTCCAAGTTCTTTTTAATTTCTTCTGTGGGGTCAATAGCAAGTAGAGCATATACATTGGTGTCATTTAATTGTCTGATGCATTCCTGGTCATCGTCCTGACTATTGAATAGTACAAGACTGCCCCCTTTGTCTGCAGATCTAATTGTGATAGATTCATCTCCATACAAATCTTTAATCAATTTCAATTCATCCGGTTTCATATTGCGTTTCTTTGAGTGTCCAAATTTAATTTTTTCTAGATCTCTGGTAACTTGCTTTTGAAATATTTCAACAGAAGGTACAGTGATAGGTGGAGTGAAGTTGCTCTTGCTTCTAAACTCTTTGAAATCTAACGGGTCATCATCCATTTGTTTGTCCTGTTCCAATTCACTGAAAAACACTTTCAATTTAATTTTGCGTACTAATTTGTAGAGTTCGATCTTCGACTCAAAAAGGGTACTGTCATATGTAGGAACATAGCTCAACCCTTTTTTGTAAGGTTTAATTCTCCTTGGGTGTTAACACTCTTGATGACAAATTGATCACTATGTTTTCTTTTGCTGAAATCTTGTGTTCGGTTTTTCTTTTCGTTTTTCTTTTGCCCCTTCTTGTTCTCTTCGACCTCTGTCTAAAAAAGGAACTCTGTTTCTATCAAGATCTGTTGAACTCCCTGCTGCTACGGAGGTACCTGGAGTGGATTCTTCTTCTTGTTGGGTAGTTTCTTTTTCAGTATCTGTTCCTGAACTTGATGTTTCGCTTGTGTAATTGGCTTTCGATTTCCTTATAGGGGGTCCATATTTATCCATCCATGTATAAACCTCGTCTTTTAAATAGTCATAAGTATCCCTTTTAAATTTTCTGATCTTCTTACTTTCTAATTCCTTTTTGTAATCAGACAATTTTGTTTTGATGTCCTCTACTATAGCATCTACTTCTTCTCGATTAAGGGTTACAACCAGTTCCTTCTCTATTTCCGCTATTTCTTGCCCAAATTCATTAAGATTTTTCACCAATTCTTGAATTGTTAGTAGAATGAGATCAAGAGAACATTAATTGAGTATAGCTTCCCATCTTTTTACAACCTCCTTATTTTCTTTACAGAGGGTTGGTCTTAGTTGTATGCGTAAGCCCCTAGGTATTCTTTGGTTTCTATAGTATCTGCCGAGTGTTATGGCATGAAGTTTCCGGTTTATCTCCTTGCGAATTAGGTATTCTAGTTGTTTGATTTGCCGTGTGGGGTCTCCTGTGGTTGCGCTGGCTGTGTTGAATCCAGAATCTTTGATAAGTCCTAATATTTTGTCAGCCTCTTCGGCTGTGAAGCCCAATGTTTCTGCTTTTTTTGTGGTCAAACCTTCTATGACAGCAAATGACATGTTCAAAAATTATTATTCTTTGTTCTCTAATGTTCTGTGTCAGTGTGCCTCCACCTTATTAAATGCCAAGAGGAAAAATAACAAAACTAGTGAAAAGGTGGGCACTACAAAAATACTGTTAATTAAATTTTATTCACAGTTGATTTAAATTGATAAACTTTAGCCTGGCGCATCCGGTTATTAAGAGGTCCTATGGCATAGGGACCAAAAAATTACAAGCAAAAAGATAGAGTTGAACTGCTCTATCAAAAAACAGGTGCTCTCCGTTGGCCCTAAAATAGGGCTGCACATTAGATATGGACCAATTGCCAAAAATTGATAAATAAATTGTCAGCATTAATTAAATGTATCAAAGAAATGTTTATTCACATCTCCTTTGGTAGTTCTTGGTTAGAAAGTCACTCAAATGAATATTTTTGTATCATATTCCATGAGGCTGTGCCAATATCAGGCTAGGATTATATGTACATTTGCCAATGCATTTCTATTGTAAAAAACCTTCATCAGGGTGGTACATTCAATCAATAATCTGTTCGCATATATCAATACATTAACAGTCATTACAATAATAATTCCAAACACATACCAGATCCAAGTGTTCCATAATGAGGATGATATGCAAAAAAAGAGAGAATTTCTAAGACAATAACTACACATCAAAACGCGTAAATTGCTATCATAGCGTAAGTTAGGCAGAACTAAATAAAAAAATGTTGTTCGTACCTATATATCCAAATGGCTCGTGTTCGTATTACCATCCAGTGGAAAAGACAACAACTTATAAATTAAGTTCCTGCAAAACCACAGGAAGGTTAATCAGTAACAAGTAGTTAACAATTAAGGTCATGTATATTGAGAAGGGAGTGAAGTCGGCCTTACCGTGCAGCAACGCTGAGTCAATGTCAGCCGCATTCATACAGGTGCGCGCGCGAATGTCAGTCTGGGAATTTAAATGTTCCCATGGTGACCACAACGGCGTCGTGTCAGTGCACGTACGCCTTGGGTCCCACCACCGTGGCGTCACGGGAGGCGGGACTCATCACCATGGAAACATGATCCGTAGAACGAATGCTTACTCATGCGGGTAATATATTGCTACATACCTATGTGACAGCTGTTTACACACACGATTATGCTATTCGCTTTACCGCTCAGATACACGAGAATGTTGTGCGCCTAAGTTACAAAGATTGAAACACCCGCATGAGTAAGCATCCGTTCTACGGATCACGTTTCCATGGTGATGAGTCCCGCCTCCCGTGGCGCCACGGTGGTGGGACCCAAGGCGTACGTGCACTGACACGACGCCGTTGTGGTCACCATGGGAATGTTTAAATTCCCAGACTGACATTTGCGCGCGCACCTGTGCGAATGCGGCTGACACTGACTCAGCGTTGCTGCATGGTAAGGCTGACTTTACTTCACCCCCTTCTCGGCATACATGACCTTAATTGTTAACTACTTGTTACTGATTAACCTTCCTGTGGTTTTGCAGGAACTTAATTTATAAGTTGTTGTCTTTTCCACTGGATGGTAATACGAACACGAGCCATTTGGATATATAGGTACGAACAACATTTTTTTATTTAGTTCTGCCTAACTTACGCCATGATAGCAACTTACGCGTTTTGATGTGTAGTTATTGACTTAGCATTTCTCTCTTTTTTTGCATATCATCCTCATTATGGAACACTTGGATCTGGTATGTGTTTGGAATTACTATTGTAATGACTGTTAATGTATTGATATATGCGAACAGATTATTGATTGAATGTACCGCCCTGATGAAGGTTTTTTTACAACCGAAATGCATTGGCATATGTACATATAATCCTAGCCTGATATTGACACAGCCTCATGGAATATGATACAAAAATATTCATTTGAGTGACTTTCTAACCAAAAACTACCAAAGGAGATGTGAATAAGCATTTCTTTGATACATTTAATTAATGCTGACAATTTATTTATCAGTTTTTGGCAATTGGTCCATATCTAATGTGCAGCCCTATTTTAGGGCTAACTGAGAGCACCGGTTTTTTGATAGAGCAGTTCAACTCTATCTTTTTGCTTGTGAGGTGTCATACTCGTCACAATTGTCAATCATTGTGCTCAGTTCAAAGGAGATGTGCAAGGGGCGGTTTTTGATGTGACACTACTAATTGTAAGATGTTAGTTTTGTATATATGTAACTGTTTGTGTCTCGCTCTCTTGCGTCTCCCGTGGTCTGTTAGACACACGTTGCGGGGCATGAGACCAGTTGGCAAACTGAGACTATTTACTTTGCAATAAACCCTAGCTTTTGGGAATACAACCTTGTGTCTGGCGTATCAGTTTGTGTGTGGTGACTGTGCCTTGTTTCCACATTCAAGGGTCCCTCAGGGGCCCCTTCAAGATGGCACCCGAATAGGGACTCTCCCCCACTTGTTCCATTGTGTACGTTGCAAAATAAGAAAGGCGGTAAGAACGGTGAGGACGGGAACGATCGAGCCGTGATCAAGAGGTGTTCGGGGCGCCCCTGCGTAAGCAATGAGACTCCTTTCTGCAGATCTGCACACAGCTGATCCCTGATTGACGTGCCCGGCCAGTGAACGAGGAGGCGAGGGTCCCAAAACGAGGCAGAGCCGAGATACGCAGACAAGACGTCATTGGTTGTGTCAGTATACAGACGAATTGTGTCTTGGAAAGACAAATTGACTAATCAGGTGAGTCGTGCCCCGATTCGTAAGTAATCCTGATATCAGTTGAGAGTTGTATTTGCAAAATCAAACACCCAGAGTAAGTTTGATTAACCAAGGGTAAGGTTAAAACATGCCTGGGGTATTGTCCACCCTAGCAGGGTTTTTCCGCTGTGGCAGACAATCTTTGGAAACTGGCCAGGTTGCACCTCCGGGGGGAACGCCGGCTTATTATATGTATGTGAAATATGGTGTGGGAGCGATAATGTTTTGTGAAATTTGGCATAAGCAAACCAGAAAGCAGGAAGATCTTCAGTGACCGAGAAATGGGAGTTTTGAGATGGATCGAATAGATAACCTGGAAAAGGTTTTGATAAGTAAAAAAACATGCCAGCAGCACTCGATGTCCTTAGAGATTGGAGGAGGGAAGCGATGGTGCGATTTAGAAGTAGAGAGAAACACGTGCACAGGCATAAATGGAAATCAGAAAAGGATGAGGAGGAGTGGAGTAATAGCTTGAGGAAAGCAAATAGACGCGACCAGTTAAATATCGAGAAAATATATCCACAAAGAGAGTTACACTCATCAGACGAATTGATAAATAAAATATTAACTGAAACGAAACAAGGCCCGAGAATAGAAACTAAAAAGACTACGTCAGTAGCTGCTGCTCTGCCCCTCCCAACCCCAGCACATCCACAGGCTGCATCAATAACCGCGCCGCCCACTAGTCAGCCCGCGCTGAGTGTTTTGCAATTACCACAGCCCCAACAGACATCTTTCGCTTACACTGCCCCCTCCGCACATCCCGTCCAAGAGGGTTTCTCCGTCCTGACTGCTGCCCCTATAAGCGAATTTGAACAAAGTGAATGTGTTAGAGTGACCCGCAGCGCGATCAGCAAGGAGAGAAAGCGAGAGTTGCAAGAGCAGGCGTAAATGTATATAGACGAGAATGATGAGGCGGCCACGCTAGCGTCAATGTATGATTTCAGGAGAAGCAATGAAAGACAGGTATTGTTGGAATGCATGGGGGAATATTTGTCGACACAATGGAAAAAGTTAATTGGGAAGTTGCTGCCACAACGATTGTTGGATATGAATGCATTAGCCCGTTGTAGAGAGAGAGATGAAGAAATAATAGAGCTTGTGGACCGACTTTTTGAACTTAAGAATGAACTTGATGAAGAATATTCTGAAGTGCTTGCCACACCAGGGTATAGTAGGAAAGATATTGAGAGGGGTAGGAAAGAAACGGTACCCAATAGACAGCAGCGATTCTTGTCGCCAGCAGGACAGACTGGGGCTGGGCTAAAAGTATGCATACGAGAGGCATTAAAATGGATGGCAGACCCTAGTATTCCTGCAATGGAAATACATGGAATATTTGATGAATATTCTCTACCGTTGAATAGGAAAGCATTACATTCAATGGTTGAATATCTGATAAACAGGGATATAAGCGAGGAAAGAGCCAGCCCCCCCCCACCCACGAGACAATGAGGGCATTGGAATGAGGGACAGGAGAAATAGCCTTATCCCTCGATCTTGGAATATTGTTGCATATGAGAGAAGGTTAAGGAACAGTGAGCACGGTATTTCCTATGAGGGAAGTGCCCCCTACCTTTGTACCAAAGGTAGAGATTCCTGCGGTAGGCACCGCTCCAGCTCAGATAACTCCAGCACATTACACAGCCCAATATGTGCACGTCCCTTTCTCTAGACAGGAAGTAAATAACTTAAAGCAAACGATCCCTGATATACGAAAGAACCCAGCGGGCTTCTATAAAGTAGAGTCTTTATTGCAATCATCAGTGTTCACTATGAGTGATATAGATCTAATATTCCCAGTAATCCTGCCAACGGACATATGGAAACGGATTAGGAAGGTAGATGATGAGACGGCCTACGGCGCCACTTGGGCAAATTTAATGCAGGAGGATAGAAATAAAGAAGTAGGCATGAAACCGGGGCCGAATATGACGGCGTGACCGGCACGAATAGTACAAAAATTGAAAGAATTTGTCCCAGAGAAAAGAATTCAATGGGACAAATTGACTGCGTGTGTTCAAGGTAAGGACGAGTTGGCTACAGATTATTTTAATAGATTTGAGGAAGTATTTACAGACTTCAGTGGTCAGGATGTAAGCACGGAAGCGGGAAAAAGGTTATTTGTTCACAAATATGTGAGAGGATTAATACTCCCGATTCAAAACTTAATAATGACATCAGAAAGTGCATGGCAAGCGAAAACGTTAGAAGTATTACACATGGCCCAATATTATGAAAATCGAGTGAATACAGAGAGAGAGAAGGAAGCGAAGGAAAGAACAAATTAGAAAACAAGGGTGTTACTCCAGCAAGTATCAGGACACAACAGGGGAAGGGGAAATGCACAGAGCAGGAGTAATTTGAACATGCACGGAGGGCCCTTGGGATTAAATCAATGTGCGTATTGCAGAGAGGAAGGACACTGGCAAGCTCAATGTCCACATTTACAAAATAGAGGTGGGTACAGTCAGAGGAGACAACACAGAGGGGACCCAGGAACAAATGGCCACAACAGAAACCATATGCAGCAGCACCAGAATAGTCAAGGGAATGGAACACAGAATCAAGGCCAGGCTCTGAATCAAACTACTTTTACCCAGAATCAAAATCATCAGGGTATGCAAAATGTAAATAGAGGAAGAGGGGGGAACATTTTTGATACTCAAACGGGTGCATACTACAATAATAACAGTGACTACACTTCAGATGATGTGTTGTTACCCCAATAGGACAGCCCAAGACATGGGTCGGAACAAGTATCTATTCCCGTGAATCAGAAAGGACCCTACGTAGAACTGAAAGTCGGGGATGAAGAGCATAGATTCCTCGTAGATACGGGAGCACAAAAGTGCTCGATAGACCATCACTTAGTTCCAGAGATACCACTGTCAGGGCATAAAAATATTTCAGTAGGGTTCGCAGGTACCCCAGTGATTAATCCAGTGTCACAACCAGTAGCCGTAACATTAGGCCCATTCACTGAGTACTGTCCATTCCTGTTAACAGAGAATTGTGGGGAGAATCTTTTGGGATTAAATTTATTGAAAAAATTGAGTGCAGTTATTCACTGTACACCAGATGGAGTGTTTTTAACTATTTCACCACAGAATGTACCAGTGTCAGAATTTGTGCCCAAACCTTTGCCAGGAGAATTGAGTGATGTGCCAACTTGTATATGGGCAATAGATGATAATGATGTGGGATGCTTGAAGATAGAGCCAGTGAAGATTACATTGAAAGAGGAAGTAACATTGCCACATATTCCACAGTATAACATTTCTGCAGACGGAGAGAAAGGATTGAAAAGTATTATGTCTGATTTGGTAAAATTGGGAGTGATTGAAGAGATTACAGACAGCATATGTAACAGACCCATTCTTCCGGTGTATAAGAAAGGAGGTAATGAGGTACCATATTGTTTCATAATTGATTTGCATGCACGAAACAAGGTAGTAGATCCCCAATTCCCATTGGTTCCGGATGTTACCACAATTTTGACAATGATCCCAGCTTCCGCAAAGTATTTTAGTGTTGTTGATTTGAAAAATGCTTTCTTCAGTATTCCAGTACACAAAGAAAGTAGATATCTGTTTGCTTTCACACTAGTAGGGCGATTGTTTACTTTCACGTGCATTCCTCAAGGCTACACAGAAAGCCCTAGCATCTATAGCAGAGCATTAAAAGAACAACTAGATATGCTAGAGCTACCAACAGGTTGTGTATTGCTACAATATATTGACGATCTGTTGATCACAGCAGACACAGAGGAGATGTGTAACGAGAGTACCATTTTACTATTAACACACCTAGTAGCACATGGCCACAAAGCCAGCTTAAAAAAGTTTCAATATTGTCGAAAGGAAGTGGCTTATTTGGGTTACTTACTTTCGAAAGAAGGGAGAAGATTAACGCCGGCGAGAATAAAGATGGCACCCAACGTGGGCATTTCTGGTATGCCTATTCCAAAAACACAAAAAGGAGTCAGAGCTATAATAGGCATGGCTTCTTATTGTCGGCAATGGATAGTGAATTTTGCCTTAATTGTGAAGCCGATGGTGGAGTTGACAAAACGATGTTTTGATGCCCTTGCAGTGGAATGAAGAATGTCAGAGAGCATTTGACTTCCTAAAAACTGCATTGTGTTCTGCTCCAGTTTTGGGGACACCAAATTATGAAAAGATTTTTAAATTGTTTGTGCATGAGAATGACGGATGCGCGTTGGCAGTTCTAACACAGGAACAAGGTGGAAGAAATATGCCATGCGGCTATTTTTCTTCTGCGCTGGACCCTGTAGCGCACGCACTACCACAATGTTTGTGAGCTGTTGCAGCAGCAGCTGCGTCAGTGAAACAAACATAAGGGATGGTATTGGGGCACACCTTAATTTGTATGGTGCCAGATGCCATAGACGTTCTACTCAATAGAACACAGACACAACACCTCACCTCTGTTAGATTCACTAGATAGGAAATTGTTTTTGCGCCCCACATCCAAATTATGAGGTGTAGCGCTTTGAATCCAGCAGAATTAATGCCAATGCCCGGGGAAAACCTTGGTTGAAATGAATCACGCCCCCCCATGATTGTTTAATGGTTACTGAGGAAGAAACAAAAGGGAGAATTGATTTAAGTGATACCACACTAAAAGAAACAGATGGAGAACTGATTTGTGACGGTTCCTGCTTTAAATTACCTGACGGCACTTCAACTGCAGCATATGACATCACCACGTTAAAGAGTATTGTGGAGAGCAAAATAATCCCTTACAACTCTACAAAAGCAGCAGAAATAATATCATTAACCAGAGCTTGGGAGATAGCTGAGAATCTGAGCGTGAATATATATACTGGCAGTCAGTACGCCTTTGGCGTGGTTCATAACTTTGGCCGACTCTGGGCTGAGAGAGGTTTCCTAAAATCACACGGGGATACAATCCAACATGGCCCGTTGATTGTACGATTGCTGTCTGCACTCACGTGTCCGAAGCACCTAGCAATAATGAAATGCGAGGCGCACAAAAAGGTAACATGTAAAGTGAGAGAGGGAAAGGCGTTTGCAGACAGAATTGCAAAACAAACGGCCAATGATATGAGTACAAAGATGTTTACAGTACAGTCTGAAGAGGTGCCCTTCATGATAGAGAATGGAATTGCTACTGTCAAAGAGATGCAGGCGGATGCCACTGTTGATGAAATCCAAGGGTGGGCTGAGGGCGCTGCAGAATTAGATCTGGAGGGATGTTGGGTGGACAAGAAGAGCAGGAATTGGATGTTGCCAAATGCAATGGTCACAATGGCTCACAGCCCCACTCATATCTGTGCAAAGAAAATAATTCAACATCTAGCCACAGTTTGGGAAAATCCACTCATAAAAAAGAATGCCGAGAGGTTGGTACAGAATTTTATCACGTGCCTACAACACAATGTGGGGAAGGGAACAGTGACTCCAACAGGCAGTTTTGGCCCTGCCTCTATGCCATTTGAGGTGATCCATTTTGATTTAATAGAAATGGATAGATGCCAAAACTTGAAGTATGTCCTAGTGGTTATATGTGCATTCAGCAAATGGGTGGAAGCATATCCATTGAAAGACTGCACTGCTATAAGCACGGTAAAAGTGATGTTAAAGGAATTTTTCTCCCGTTTTGGCCTGCCCCGTGTCATATGGTCAGATAATTGGCCACATTTTGTAGGTGCAGTAGTACTACAGATTTGTGCAGATCTCCAGATCGATAAGTGATTCCATTGTTCGAGACATCCGATGTCGGCCGGTCTTATTAATCGCCACAACGGAATCCTGAAATCTAAGATTAGCAAGTTATGTGCAGGAAGCAAGTTAAGTTGGGTAGATGCGTTACCAATAGCACTATTATGCATGCGAACATCTGTGCAGGCGAGAACTGGGCTCTCCCCATATGAGATAGTCATGGGGAGACCGGCGAATGTTTGCTGTGCACCTCAGCTGAAGAAAATGAACCCAGTGCTCAGCATTTATTGTAATCTCCTGATTCAAAAATTGTGTTTGATTCATCAGCAGGTGCAGGAGGCGCTACCGATCAGATATACTGGCCCGGGACACGCACTGGAGCCAGGTGACTGGGTGCTGCTTAAAATTTTTGAAAGAAAAACATTGTTGGCACCCAGGTGGCGTGGTCGCTATTTGATACTCCTGACAACGCAGACGGCCATTCGGGTGGATGGGCGTAAAGCGTGGATCCACGCCACCCATGCAAAAAAGGTGCTGTCACCATCTGAAAAACTGACTGATTTAGGCGACTGGAAAGAAACAGCGGTTCCAGATACGAAAGAAACAATTGCCAGTTCTTTGCCACAGAAACTGCCTGATTCTGAAACAAAGCCTGGTGAGATTGCCATAAAAGAGGAAGGGCAAAGAATGCCCCAATGTTGTCCAGCAGATTCTGCATCAGTGCTGGCCGACACCAAGCGAATACCTCTGTGGCGCCCACCATCCTCTGCTGTGCCACAGCCTGCATCGTTGCCTGGGCGCCCATCATCATCTGTCATTGCACCCCAGGCTGACTCCAAGCTTGAGTACGGAAGTGCACCCGCACTATTCGTTGATCACACGGTACCAGGAGCAAGGCGGTACAATCTACGAAGTCGGAAAAAGGAGTGATCAAATCTTTGTTTCATCAATCTTTTGTTGCCTCTGTTTCCTATTCTCGAATGAAGTAGGAACTGGAGGCGTAGAGGAGAGCACGTGAGGGTTGTGCATGTCAGACAGCCCAAAAGCGAGAATCCTCAGTGCTAACATCAAATCCATGTGTCCTGAACCCGAGTGGGCAAGCGGGGCGCACATGGTACAGAAGGCAATTGATAACTGCTCTGAAGTTCTTTAAGCAGCATACTAATGCATAAGAGATCTTGCCCAACGTGTAAGCAATCCAGGCTGCTGAGAACTGGCAGAATAGACAGTTGATATTTATCGAACACATTGACATTCGGACGAGTGCCGCGAGAAGAGATATCCACGACGAGAATCGCTGAGGAAGAAGGACCGCGAGAGAAGGTGCCAGATCTAGCTTTTGCCACCTCCTGCACCATTGCTGGCAATGCTGATAATGAATCAAACAAAGAAACTGAAAGATTGCATAAAACAAGTTACCGAAAGAATTGCGTGCTGACCTTGACGATAATCATGTGCATAATGAGCATAATGGCCCCAGTAATAACAGCACTGGTACTGTGGTATTTAGAGGAGATGCACCCTTTAGAAATTCTCTTACCAATTACGAACATCTCCACTACCGAAGGCCCTGTTTATGTAATTACTTACACTCTGTCCCCAATGGAGAGAGACAGAGAGGGTTATGGAAATAATACATTGCTGCAAATTATGAACATGACACATTCAATTTTGAAAAAGAACAACTGTTGGGAGTGTGCTCATTTGCCACAGCATGGTAGCAAAGGAATAGGTTGGTACGTGCAGCCACTGACATTAAGTTCTGCATGCAGTGCATCTCTGAGTACATTGTTTCATGGAAAATGGAATAAAAGTGAAACGGGTCAATTAGATAGCACAAACATGAATGAATTTGAAGAAATTATTATGAGACCCATAGGTTGCTCAATATTTCATAAAGCACGGATGACAACATCAAAAGCTATGCCCAAACCAATGCCACAAGATAGACTGTCTCCACCAGTAAAGTCATCTGTGATCGTATTTCGCATAAGATCAGAAGGAAATAAAGATGCAGTGCCCCCTCTTACACAGTAAACTACAGCCCACCCTCTGTTCCTCTTTGTTTAAAAAAGAAGAGTTCCTATTTTGTAGGGACATTCACTAAATGTATAAATACAGTGATTATTAATAGGGAAGTAGAGCCAGTATATGTAGGTGACCCGGTGTATTTCATATGTGGAGATAAAGCATATCCTTGGTTACCTAGAAACTGGGGAGGTACATGCTATTTAGGACTACAGTTCCCAGGAGTGTTTTTCTTAGAAACAACAGACATAGCTAAACTATCTAGACCTAGGCCACAAAGAAGTAATGAAAACGGATTAATAGCAGTAGATGTAGCTAAATAATTTACCATTTTTGGCCCAAGCAATAAACTCCTATAATATTCGACGATTATCCCGAATCTTAGAAAAAACAATAAACGGAACAACAGATATATTATACAACATGACGTTGGAGTAGAAAAGGATTAGATTGATGACACTGCAAAACAGAATGGCTCTTGATGTAATGCTGGTTGATCGTGGTGGTTTTTGCAAAATCGTTGGATCAGCGTGCTGTGTATTTATAAATGACTCCTCTCCCACGATTTTCGAGGCAATAAGAAAATTACTTGTATTAAGTTCTGAACTCCATACTCAAGACGGGGGTTGGGATATAAGTTCCTGGTTCTGGGAATTATTATATTCATGGGGATGGAAACTATTTGCGCTTCTGATAGCAGTACTAGGGATATTCATGACATGTTGTTGTTGCATACACTGCCTACCTGTGATATGCACTGAAATTAGTGAAAGATGTGTACAGATGATAGAGAAAAAGAGCACTTGTAGATCGAGTATCCTTGGTAGAGAAGACAGTCAAAGAATTCATGTCCATTGACATAAGTTGCAATGAGAAGGAAACAAAAAATATGCAAGATTCAGAGCCTGATTCAGAATCAGAATCGGAAACAGATACGTGGTCGGAAGAGGATGCAATGTACAGATGAGACGTTTGGCATACGGCCAAAAGGAGGGTTTGTCGATCCAGAAAAACAGACACCCCTCGATCATGGGGAAATGTACTATGTTGGCCGAAGACCAACCGTCTCATGCTCTTAGTGTTAGTAATACATAATCATAAGCTTGACCAAAGTGTGGCCATTTTAAGGTAATAGAAATCGCCATCTTGTTTACGTTTGCTTATTGCTTTCTGTTCTAAATGCTTCGCTGACATGATATTCTGCTTTACCAGTGTGCAATGCAAGGCCAAGGGAAATATGCTGAAACATAACGTAGCAACCCTGATAGAAATACCCAGTCTCTTCCCGCGCGCTATCCTTGAAAGAGGGCAGCGAGGCATGCTAATCAGTCCACAGGTGCCAGTGTGTCTCGAAAACACAGTGAAAATACTTGGCACAAACATTAAATTGCTTGAATTATGTTCTTCTTTGTGGCCCCCCTTCTCGAGCCCTGTAGAGTCCTGGAGAGCGAGTTGACCCCCAGGACCCAAGTAGAAACTAGGAGATAGGAAGGCCTGGAATGTGGCTCTCCCCCCCACATGCAGCTTGCTAGCTAGAACAGAAGCATTCTGTTCTTTTCAACAAAGACTTATGTCTGCAGCCTTACAAAATTGCAAACTGTTGCTAAAACAAATGTTTGAGGTGTCATACTCGTTACGATTGTCAATCATCGTGCTCAGTTCAAAGGAGATGTGCAAGGGGCAGTTTTTGATGTGACACTACTGATTGTAAGATGTTAGTTTTGTATATATGTAACTGATGTTTGTGTCTTGCTCTCTTGTGTCTCCCGAGGTCTCTTAGACACATGTCACAGGGCGTGAGACCAGTTGGCCAACTGAGACTATTTCCTTTGCAATAAACCCTAGCTTTTGGGAATACAACCTTGTGTCTAGCGTATCAGTTCGTGTGTGTGGTGACTGTGCCTTGTTTCCACATTCGAGGGTGCCTCAGGGGCCCCTTCAACTCAAGTCTGGTGCACATTATAAGTGAATAAAACAAACAAACAAACAAACAAAAAGTATGTTTTCTTGGGGTGTGTGGTAATTAAGGGTATTTTTGAAGTAGTTAGATACCAGGTGGGATATTCTAACTGCTGTTTGTGCTGTAGTTCCGTGACTAATTTTAAGGAATATTAAGTAGGCATTTGTTAGATTTGCTGGTAACCTATGTTTTTGTTGCATTCAAACCAACCATTTCTTTTTTGACATATGCAGTATAGTGGCCTGCAGTTGTTGTGGCACCATTGGGGTATATTATGCCTACTGTTTTCTTGCCAAGAGATACTTGGCCGTGTGTGAAGCTAGTAAGCTTACAGTTGTTTTTGGTACCATCTGCATTGCACCTTAAAAACATTAGTATCAGATATTGCCTATGTGAGTTTTTTTTTGTACGCAGTGATTATATCAAATCACAATATAACAAAATCCAATAACAATGCATCCAAAATAATGAATTCCAAAATAACATTTTTCGAGAAATACAAAACTAAAAAAGGGGTTGGGAGTGGGAATTGTTGTTTTGAGGGTGGAGGAAATGTAAAGGGGAGATGTTGGGGAGAGATTTTGGGGAAAGGCCCCCTAAAACATCATAAAAGGAATTTGTTATGTTGGTATTAGCTGTAATTGGATTTGTTATTTTGGATTCAATGAAATCACATCTAACCAAGTTCATTTGGATGGTGGAATGATTGTCTGAATTCAAAACATTCACAATGTGCCATGATTTGCATTTTGCAGAAGCTGATGAAATGGAATTGATTCACAATTTGGTATATATGCATACGCAAATTGTTCATTAGGGATGTTCTCTTGTGAAACATGGCTACAGAGACTGCATCTATGTTTCCATGTGTATGAAATCTGGAAGATTTAATTTATAGGTATGTTTTTGATTTCTAGCACTTGTAGTAAACATCCCTGTGGATCTTACCATGTGTTGATGGTGAATATGACCATTCCTATACAAAAGCCCAATTCTTGCCTTATACCTGAGAAACTGTAATTCAGGATTATTTTTGCCATTTCTGTGAAGGACGAACATTTGTTAACAGAACTTGACTGAGCTACTCAAGTAAATATTTTGAACAAATAGTGGCAATTGGAATGGAAGATTAATTGCTACATCTGCATAGCAATTTACTCCAGTTCTGTTGCTAACATAAAATGGACCAGAGAGTTGTGTCTGTGTCATTTGGTGGGTCTACGGTTGTTTTTGTAGAAGAAATATGTTTCTTTCGGTCTTCTGATGGATGCCCAGTTGTGTTTGCATTATACAGTTTTTTGGTTGTATTGCTTGATGGAGTAGCGGTTGTTTTTTGTTTCTTTGGTGGTTTTACTGAGAGATCTATTATAGGATCTGTTTGTATTACTTTTCTTTTTAAAGGTTTAGCTTTTTGAGGTATTGGGTTCATATCTAGATGTGAGGTGTACAGTGCATGTAACCTGTTGTATTCTAGGATGCAAGAAATGTCCGCATTGCCTTTTTGTTTGCATCATTGTTGACTAGGAATAGACCTTTGAGTATACGCAGATGTGTAACTCATACTTTCTTTAAACACTGTGCTGCCAATATCAATCGAGGCGTGATTTAAGGTTAGGCCTTGCCATTTGTGAATAGTGACAGCATATGCAAGAGACAGAGATAATTGTTATCTGCATACGTGCATGTCTTGGAAAAGAAGGAATTGTGCTATTATGAATTCCTATTTATCCTGTGGAGTTTTAATTATTTTCGCACACAAATGGGACAGTTATGACAGTGGTGCTTTCACAAAGCACTACATCTTGGGTATGAACCTCTGGCATATGATAGTAGGATTCTAGATCTGGTTATGAGAGGACACTACTTGTGAGAAATCGCTGACAGTAGCCGTGTTCACCATTGAGAAGTCTACAAGCATTGTGATGGGATGTTCTATGGCATTGTTTGTTGCGCATACATCGTTTGCTGTTTTGGAGAAACCTAAGGGTACACTGACACCTCAGCGGGCTTCTGCATATGAGGTAGTTATATTGAATCCAGCAATCAGAATAGTCAGGTCTAAAATAGTGAACCCAGCCACGTTTGTAGCCAAACCTGTAACAGAGGATGAGCAAGTGCATGATTGCTTGAATTGCGAGGGGTTAAATGACAAGATCCCAAGGGTAAAGGTGAATGCTCTAGCAGGGGGGCGGGTCTCTTTATTGATGGGTCATAAAAAATTGATCATTCTGATGGAGAAAGGCATTCAAGTTCAGCTGTGTGTAAGGTACAGAGCTAATGGGGAATTTGAAGCAAGTGCAAGACAACCATCTCATTTCTCAACACAGGCAGCAGAATTGCTGGCCCGATTGACACGCTCGAGAAATACTCAGGGCAGGAAGTAACAGTGCACAGTTATTCCACCTACGTAAAGTCAACCGTGCACTTATGGCTAGCACTTTGGAAAAGGAGGGGCTAGCTCTGAGTGGACAGCACTCCAGTGCAACACGCTACATTATTGGATATGCTTATTAAAGCACTACAACTCCCAGTAGCTATCGCAATAGTTATAGGCGCAGCACATACCAAGAGAACTGATTTTATTTCACGTGGAACAAAGCCCCAGACGAAGAGGCCAAAAGGGTTGAATATTTTCCAGATATTTCTAGTTTTGATACTACAGATGTAAAGAAAAAAGTGGTCACGATTATGATTGTAAATGAAGGGTTTAATAATTTGTCCAGAACACAGTTGATGGAAGTTCAAGGCAGTGCTCCTCATGTAGAGCAAGAATTATGGAAGTGGAAGGGGTGTTCTTGACCCCCCTCTGAAGCATTGTGGCGACAGGACAGCACTGGTAAACTGGTGATGCCTGTAGCCTTATTAATGGTAGCGCTTGAACAGCTGCACTACACTGCGCATGTAACTAGGGAAAGTCTTGCAGTAGTTATAGCCGAGGACTGTTTTTTACTGATCCTGTTAGAACACATTGCCTTTTATTTGGTAAATTGCATTCTATGTCAAAAGTCGACCGCTGGGCACACACTGTGAACAATCAGAGGAGTGATTCCTCGACCAAACAGTCCATTTCAGTATTTACATATTGATTATGTTGACATGCTGCAAGTATGTAGTGGATATAGGTATATGATAGTGGTGGTGTGCCCTGTTTCAAGATGGATTGAAGCTGGTCCATGTGTACACCCTGATGCCACTTTCTCTGCAAAGTTTTTAGTCCGATAAGTATTTCCTAGATGGGGAGTATTTGAGGTGCTGAGATCCAACAATGGACCCCATGTTGTTGATGAAGTATTCAAACAGATCAGCCTATTGCTTAGTATAAAACACAAGTGTTCTTCTGCTTATCACCAGCAAGCAAACAGGATATGTGAGAGATACAACAGTCTTCTCAACCAAAGAATCGTTAAACTCAAATTGACACTGAACAAGGGATGGCCATATTGCCTGCCTGTTGCATTATATGCATTAAGCAATCAGCCTGGGTCGGATCACCACCTCAGACCCCATGAGTCAGTTACAGGAATGCAAATGATTACACCCCTGTACCCTCCATCAAGGAGTATAAGGGATGCCCAGATATCTGCATAATTGTCAGGAAATGAGCAATGTGCATATTTAACATGTATGACCGCTAGTATCTTTGTCATTTCAAATCACCTCAAGCATAAGGGGTGTCGGTCTCAGGACACAGATGAAGACCATTCAGCAACCGGATGTGCGAAACTATTATCTGTACCCAAGATATTTGTTGGCGACCCCATTTTAGGACGCAAATTCAAGCCCCGTTTTAGTGGACCATACATTGTCGAGAATGTCACACCCTCAGCAGTAAAGGTCCAAGAAAGGCATGCCTGAATTCACCTGGGCAATGTGAAGCCGTATGCTGGTGAGACCGATACACCCCCACCCATTGATTCGGAAATACAAGAAGAAGTAGTTCAGCACGTGCAAACTCGATTGATGACAAGGAAGACTGACGGTAAGATTGCTGGTTAAATAAATTCAATTTGCATTTTGACTGTGGCTTGCCTCCAACACTTTTTATAGATATTTGAGCAGGAGTCCAAAATCAATGTTCTTGAGACACAGGTATCTTCTTAATTGGACTTTACGAAAGTGCTGGTGTGCAAAAAATCCCATCATATACAACTGGAAAAGGGAGCACTTCTCTGATTCGTTCCTCACTGTGTTTCTCTTTGGTTAGATTCATGGTCCTATCTGACATCAATGTCCATAGACTCTTTCTTGCTGTATTCATTTTTATACTCTGAGCTTACCCTGCTCTTGTTGGGCATAGCACTACCATATATACTTTTGTGCAGGATCCTAAGGATGGCCCTGGGATTAGAAGACTGCTTGCAGTGATAATTGAGCAAATTCTGCAGCTACCTCACCATCTAGCTAGGCTGCCTGATTAAAAAGTTTTTTTTCCTTCCTTAATGGTTGTACACAGGCACAATGTGGTCCGGTGAGAATGATGGACTTCCAGAAAGTGAGCTGACTCAACAACGTGTGGAGAGACACCAGTGGGGGGGTCTCATGTACTGGTGCATAATATGTGTGCAAAGCATCTATTATAAATGTATTAATATACATACAGCCAAATAGCTTTGTATATACAACAAAGATTCAAAATATAACAACAACATGATACATCAAATACAATTCATCCATTTGAGCTAGTAAAAACACATTACAAAAAATAAAATCCATACATGTATATAGGAATATGAAATTTTCTAAAAAAGAAGTTCAATACATTTTCCATAAAATTTGACTATGTAAAAAACAAAGTCCACATCATCTCCGCCGATAAACATATTCCACATACATTTTGGATCATCACAGTTAAACTATTACAATAGGATTTCATGCATTGGGTTCTGATTCGGTATAAGCTTCTACATTCAGTCATTATGTGCTCAAGAGATTCCCACGTATCCTCTTCACATAACCTACAATTTTGCATTTTCCGTGGAAGGTGATATATGATTCCAAGCCCATTTGACACTTTACTTTTGTTGAATTTCATTAACAAATATTCCCTGACCACCCATGCCTCAGGAAATGCCACAATGTATTTTGGTATGCAGGATCGTTCCATTATATATTCAATGAAGGAACTGCTATGTGAATTTGTGCTAAGATGCACTACATTATTTTCAAAATCATATGATTTGATCAGTTTTTTTTAACCAATATTTCATTCTATTATTATTAGTAAGTAGGTTGATTTCACTTCCATGTTTCCATTTAGTGAAAATGGTAAATATTTTCCCCCAAATTCCATACTGAATAAAATTATCTAGACTTATGATATTATTATTTAAAGTCATCAAATCCACAGCACACAAATAATCTATTGACTGCAATAGACTGAATGCATATAAGATCAAACTCAAGATAAAAATATTCCACTGAGACTGCTGGCGGCATGCAAAACAATATACTAAGCATTTTTGCCTCAAATATTCTTAGCTCCTTACTAAAGCCATGTCCCCAAATCTTTATGCCATATGTCAACACGGGTAGTACTTTCATAGTATATAGCAACAGAGCAGTTTTTACCGATAGTCCCTCCATTTCTTCCAATAGAGGTGCTTATTAGGCCAACCAGTTTCCAAAATGTATTCTTGGTTCTTTCCCAGTAGACCTTCCAATTTAAATTCTCGTCAATAAGTAGTCCCAGGTAGATATAACTATTAACACACTCCAATTTCTTTAAATCTAAAGTCCAGCTAAATGATATCTTAGGTTTTGAATGTCCAGCAAATATTATTTTACTTTTTTCTGTATTTATCTGCAGACAATTCTCTTTGGCGAAACTACCTAAGCCATCTAACAAACATTGGAGTCCCTTAGGTTTATAATCTAATAGTAAAACATCATCCGCGTAGCCAAGCCAGCTAACACGCTGTGTACCAACCTTTATTGGATGTAATAACCATTGATTAAAGGACCGGGTTAAATCAGCCAGGTAAAGGTTAAATAAGGTAGCTGTTACTAAGCAGCCTTGTTTTACACCGGTTCCGGTAGGGATAGACAGAGTAATCCTTTACCATTTAAACACACCTTTACAATTGTGTCAGAGTGAAGAAGAGTCAACATCTTTAAAAGACCGTTAGGAATGTTCCAATCTTTTAATTTATGCCACAGAGTGTTCCTGACTACAGTGTCAAATGTGACACTGAAGTCTATGCAGGCGGTATAAATAAACCTTAGATTTTTGACAAACCCAAGAGTATTCAACAGATGACACTAAAGTCAGAATGTTGTGGCTAGTATGCAATTTAGTGTGAAAGCCCGTCTGATATTTACTCAATATGTCATGACTTGTTATCGATACATTTAACTCAGCCAACAGAATCTTAGCAAATACCTTTGCTGGAATATCCAGCATTGCTAAGAGTCTATAGTTTTGGGGGTCACAATGTTGTCTTTTCTTATAGATTGGGAGGATATGGCTCTCTCTCCATGATAAAGGTAGGATACCAGATTTTCCTATATCAATAAATAAATAAATGCCATAGTGCTTCCGCCCATACGTCATTTTCTTCAGCCCATTCGTAATCCCATCAGGGCCAGAAGACCTCGAGGCATTTAGATATTCAATTATTTCCTGGATGTCAGAAAAGGTCGGTTCACATACCCACAGTGCATTAGAGATCAAGATGTTTGTATTGTTCTCATCAACTACACCCACATTTTTTGTTATGTGAGCAGCCCAGATCTCTTCAGCTATACTATTAATTGGAAGTTGAGATTTCCTCTTACCCCTAAATGCCCTCCATATTGCAACTGTATTACCAGTAGTCACCATAAGGGTGATATTAAGCCATTGTTCATTTTAGCAAAGGCGTTTATATGATTTCAACCATCTTCTATAATCCGATTTGGCTTGATTAATTTTAATGTTGATGGCAATTGCATCCTTTTTCCAATAGGGGGACAAAAGTAAGGTAGAAATAAAGGCGTGCAATCTTTTTTTTTTCCTTATTAATCCTAGGATCAAAATTATTTTGCCTTATCGTCATAACCCTTTTGGACCGTTCTTGAACCAAGGAGTATTCTCGGGTAGATGCCACCTGATCCTTGATTTGTGTTATAGTATGGCTAAAAAGCTCACTTAAGTTTTTACCACTCGTGTTATTTTGTTGACAAGCCACACTAAAGGTGGGCAAAAAGTTGTACATAAACAGTTTTGCCCTTAGACAGACAGCTGGGTGCCACTGAATACGGTTGCCTCCATTGTTAACAAAGATATTACCACATTTGTCACAATTCATCACACAAGCATCTATTATTGTTTTGGAGCGGAAAGTGGACGTGAAGTGATCTGCTGCGGACTGAGGATCTTGAGACTTTTCATTATTGTTTCTACGAAAGGTGTGTCCTGACAGCTGGCTACTGCAACATTACTTCAAAATGTCCATCCCATCACGGAACACGGAGCTGAAAGTGGACGTAAAGTGATCTGATGTGATCTTGCGGTGTCAAGGGACTTCGAGGCAGCAATAAGCATTTGAACTCTGGTAAGCAGATACTGGGGAAAAGCCTTGTCTCGAGTGGACAAGGAAAGGTTGGCCTCGTCCAAAGACCCCGAAAGGTAAAGTGTAATTGTTCTGCTTAATGGTAGCGCACTGACTCTTTAGCCTCGAGCAGCTGGGGGACTACGGGATTGTATCCTTTGATCTCGGCTGCCGCATCATGAGTGAATCTACGCCCACTCTCGGGAGCGGCGTTAGCTATTCATATTGCACACATTGCTTGAAATGTAAACTGACTTTGCATTTTGAAGTGCATTTGTCGGCAGTCTGCTGAATTGATACCTTGTTCCTCATAGGTAGCCTGTTATTTGGTAACAGCATGCCATTCTATAAGAAGGGCCTACAGACAAGATACACCCAGAAACAAGAGCGTCAAAAGTGCTCCAATTGGGACCAAATGCGGAGCTGGTAACATCAAACGCAAAGAAAGCGCCGCCAAGCAAAAGAGAAAAACTGCATTCTTCCCTGCATGTACTTTGCGTGAAAAGAATTCGACCGTACTCGAGGAAAGGACTTGATTGGCCCAATGGCAGCAATCATCAAAATATGGCCAACTATGGTGACATAGACAATAATTCCCTTTTGGAACTTTGCTCATCTATGCAAAGATCAATGACCACTGCATTAATACGACCTTCGGTGAACCACCCTCAAGATGTGGGAGAGAGCCCCCCCTGCCCTAGATCCATCAGTCAGATTGTCAGCTTCACTGAATTTAGCAAACCATCTTGAAGGTTCGTTTGTCGAAGATGAACCGGAGGGCACAGAGGACTCCCCGTTTTGTCCTTCAGACCTAGCTGAATTGCAATCTTCAATGGCTTCGCTACTATTTGCCCTGAACATTTTGGTGAACATGTGTGGATGTATACTTGAGAACACCATTCCAACTAGGAATCCAACGGTGTGTTTGCCTGAAAATGCTGAGGGAGAGGTTGAGAGTAATTCAGCTGAGGCTGCCCATCACCTGGCAGCATCTGAACCTGCCCCCGAGCTGGATCCGAATAAGACTGATAAATCAATGATACTGTTCTCCAGGAAGCAACAACGCCTTGCGAGAAGGGCGGCTATGAGTAAGCTCCAGTGTGCAGTTGCCTCGCCTCTCCCCGATACTGCATCCTCACAAAAAAAGATGATACAATCTAAAAAGAGAGTGGCATGAGCAAATAAACGTTCCTGAAATGGGGCCGGCCAGCTGACCAGCTGGATCATCTGTGAAAAAGATAACAAGACCATCGTGAAGGAGGACATCTTGGCAGCTGAACCTCCTCAACCAAGTGGCGAACCTGACAAGAATTCTTCTGCTCCTAATAAAAGGTCAGGAATTTCTCCATGTGAAACGAGCTCATCACCTATGAACCATATGGACAAGCAACACCTACTGGGCAGACAGGGAACCGGATTTGCATAATTAAGAACTTGAATCAGAAAAGCCAGGGTAAATGGCTAGTAAGAACTTAATTCTTGATTAGATTGCACACAGTGCCCCAGCTATGAGTCATTAGGTCAGAAGACTTTGAGTTTATCGAACCACTAAAAGTACTTAATCCAAACATACCAGTTATTCACTTAAAGCTCCTTGCTACTGCTCAAATGATTCATAATCACAGTGAGAGCCTTTTGACTGCCGACATCGAAATTCACGCAGTCCCTGAACAGAAAGATCCTAAATGGCCAAAGATGGACAAGACGGGGTACAGAGCTGCGTGTACCCCTTCCTCACTACCAAGTGGAAAAGATGTCCAAATGGTAGACATTCAAAACATGTTAAAGTGGCTTGCAGAATCTTTACCAACTGCAGTGCAGAAACGCTAAGATTACTCAATATTCTCCTGAAACTGTAGAGGGTTCAGTCACTTTTTATCCTTTGAGGGTTTTTTACCTTACATCACCAGTCACACCTGTATCTGTCTCCAGGAATCCTGGTTGACCTCTACCATTATACTGAACGGGTACACAATTTACCAGTACTTTGATAAAAAAAGCCCTTGAGGCAGGCCATACAGGGGCTTGCTTATTGGAATTTTTCACACAGTAAATTCCTGACGAAAAAGCACAAAATTGGATGATAATATCATAGCTGTTGAAATAGAAAGATCTTATTGTGGCATCAAGGAAAATATATTATTGATTATCTTGTACAATACTTTGGGTGCGAATTTGAGAGAGTCCATTCAGGAGGCTCTACACACGCTCCTGATTCATTTGAAATTAATGTCTGTGAAATTTTACCTGCCATATGAGTGGGGAAACGGGAACCACCATCAATCCACATCTAAAACCTAGGAGCAAATTGACCCACACGATTGTTGACCCCGAAGGATTGTACTGCCTAAATTTCGTTTGTAGTTGGGACGTTGAAATGATAAATGGGAGGACCCTTAGTGATTACCCCAGGAAACATACCTGGAATAGGGGTAATACCCAGAGGACCCTGGATTATATATTTACTTGCCCTGAAATTGCATCTCACATCCAGGACATGAGAGTGTGTCCCAATAAATGGAATGATCACAACACCATTACCTTGACACTGGCTGCTGATGCATAATGTTGTATTATTAAATCTTTGGGCAATATGAGGGTTAACCACTGTGCGACCTGCACCTGCTGGACGATAGAAAATATCGACAAGGCAGCAAATGCAGTGTCTGCAATAAGCACAAACCAATGTCAGTTTGCTACTATGTCAGCAAACAAAATTGATAAATGGATCTCTTCTTTTGCAAACAGTCATTCTACTTCTGCAACAGCGTCTATAGCCTATAATCCAATTAACAACAATAGCTTTGATACAAACATTAGAGATGGGAAAAGGAAATTAAGGGTGGATATCCGCAAAGCTAAGAGAAGGTGTGGTACTCTCTTGAATTATTATTTCACCTGCAAGGTGCTAAAAAATAAATAAGTTTAGAGCTTGGCTAAAACTCAAGAGGTGTATGAAGAAGCTTACACAATGGCAGAATATGGTTCAAGGAATATGCTCTAGAAACATGCAAAATATTTGCCCTTTACTGGGGGAGACCAGGGGAAGTAGATGGGCAGCCTTGATCAACCCTATTGGTGCCCAGCATTGGTTGTGTTTTCTGGAAAACCAGAATACAACTGAGAATTGCTCACACTACCTCCCTGCCCCCCATTTAAAGTGTCTATCGAAACTCTTACTATGGAAATTAACTATTTAAAATCCTGACGAGGGCCTGGTCCCAATGGACTGGCAAATGTAGTACTCAAGAGCAAGCCGGAATTTTGGGCTAACCTAATAAAAATACTATTCGACAAAGTCCTGGCTGAAGGAAGAATCCCGAGATCTTGGCAGATCGCTATTCTTATTCCGGTTTTTTAAAAGGGTAATAAGCTTGAGCCAGGGAGCTATAGGCTAATGTCTATGTTCGATTGCACGGGTAAACATTTTGTGTGTTTTTTCCTCCACAAACTATAGGAGTGGGTAGACAAAGATTGCCTGCTTAACAAGTTCCAGCGTGGATTTAGGCAAGGGTATTCAACAGCTCATTATCTGCTAGTTATGGATACCCTCCTTGCGAGAGCAGAAAAAAATACTTGCAATCCTCCACTCTTTGCCCTTTACATAGACTTTAAATCTGCTTTTGATCTGGTCAGCCGAGAAAAACTATGTCGGAAATTGCAATTACTAGACTGTCCAGAGTGGCTACTTTACTTCCTGCAGCTGCTTCACTCGAACACTACTGCCTCCCTTAAACTTGACACGCAAGGTACTACTTTTCAACCCGCTAAAACAAAATAAGGGAGTCAAGCAGGGTTGCGTGACTGCCCCATTATTATATAATCTCTTTGTACATGACATACCAGTCGCAATTGCAGCAGTACACAATTGCCCTCCTAAAATATGCGATACCCACTGCCCAGTACTAGCCTATGCCGATGATTTAGTCATTCTGGATCACACTTTTAGTGGGCGCCTAAGATCGGCTGAAGCATTATGGGTGTACGCAGAATCCAACAGGCTGGTCATCAACAGAGAGAAAACACAGTTAATGGTCTTCTCTGGCAAAAGAATTGCTCGCCCGAGAGAATTGGTTCAAGAATTAGAGATCTTCCTAAGTCCCAATAAAAGTACCTTGAGATTGAGATTGAAATCAAGGGAGATTATCTTGCATGCATGCACTCACACATAACTACGTCTGCCCAACTCACTGCGTTGGTACATCAATTCACAATCAGCCATGGTGGCTATACTATTTGGGGAGCTTGCCAATTATATATCTAGGTTCTTGCGATGGTCACCTATGGTCTCGAATCACTTATGACGATCGAGCTAAAAAGACTCCAAGTGGTTGAAGGCACATTTTGGAGAAAGATCTTTGGCCTCCCAACTTGCATTCCCATGTCCATTATTAGCCTAGAATTAGAGTTACAGTCATTAAAATTAATAGTCCTTAAAAAACAAGCTGAATTGTTCCTGAGAATTTGCAATGCCCCGAAAAACAAGCTTTTGGCCTCTATGAATCAGTAATTATCTAAAGAGACTGAATTACCATTTCAAGTATGGTGAGTCTTTACAGAGACTTTTATTGGACACCTCTGTGGGGGGGTGATACTGGCTCAATGAAGCAGTCTCTGGCCAAACGCGTAGATCTTCGGGACTGGTTGGAAAATTTCACCCACCTTAACACCTTAACAATTCACCACATATCGGAACTATTCTTTTAAGAGTCCTCAGAAATATTTAAATCTTTGTCCTTTATCCAGACTTTGAAGATTGATATTACTAACCAGAATTGATCATCAGTCCTGGCAGTGGTGGGCAGCGAAATACAGCTGTCGTTAGATGAATGCTACTGTCGAATATGTAAAAACAAAAGAGACTGCCAAACATGTGTTATCTGAATGACCTAATATGGCAAAGATTTACCGTATCCATTATGGCAGATATGGCCATTGTCTGAAATCTATAAGTGAGACCACATTCCGGCTTCAATGTGTAAATTCAAGTAATGTTTGTCTCATTCAATCATTATATAATGTCTGGCTGGCGATAGAGAATCTTCTGAATATATGTATATAAAACTCATCTGGAATCTGCTAGGATTAGAATAGTAGCAGCATAAGCCTGATCTCTATTACTCAATGAGTAGGGTCTTACCAAATGATTAAACATGGGATGAATTATACTGTTTTATTAAATGTCATTATCAGTTGAAGTGTTCAAAGTCGATCTAGGAAAGTTTCTCAGTGATGGAAAACAACCATTTCTGTGTAGTTTTGTTTGGCATTTTATCTCTGATTGTCTGATTAAGTATTGAAAGAAATGTAATTCGTGTTAGATTGTGTTATGTATGATTTATTGTGTGTAAAGCTTAAATACATAATAATGTTTGTTTTTCTGTTTTTGCTAATCCACGCTGCTTACCTTGCTGGTCCTAGAAAGATAGGAGTCTCATTCTTCCCACTCCAGTGACCTATGCAGAATTAGATGTTGCAAAGAGATCAAGGCCAGATGTAATTATCCCTACACCAGTGGCACATGAGGAGGACACCTATTTCTTTGACAAGTGTTCCTATGATTCCCTCTGTAGGATGGTCAGTTTTTTTTTATATAGTCCATGACCAATATGTACAAGCTCATTTGGCAAGAAAGAGACCCAATAGAAGTGCAAGAGAAGATGATTACGAGTGAAATAATTATCTAGACAGTACTGCACATTTGGGGAACAACATGTGGTGTCAACACATGAAAGCGGTGGGAAAGAAGACCTCTGGGGAGGATTGCTGTTTTTACTCTACTACCTTATGCTGTGGGGAAATCCAAGATATTCATAACTATAGAAATAAACATCCACACAGCTCATTGCCTGACTCACCTTGCACTCTGCCATACAAGAGGTCAATGTCAGGGTTGAACAGCATCCTTGGTATGGGTGACTGAATGGTTAGCTCCAGAAGAAGATGATTATGTTCCAGATTTGAAGACAAGAGCAAGAACACAGACCAGAGATTATGTAATAAGATACAAGCACCCTGGACTGAAAGGAGCGGGAATCAGATGGGAGATAAAGAAAAGCTCAATTGCCAAGGAAAAACCTATGAAGAAATACAAAGATGCAAGGAGAGAGGACAAATGCAGATCTGGGGAACAGTACTTTCTCCAGTTGGCTGGGAAGAAGGCATAGTCGTATGCAGAGCTGTGGCAGTGACAGGACATCACAAACCAGTCATAGATAGTGTGGAAAAGGGATGCAAACCTATATTGCCAAAGTTTGCAAAGTTGTTTACATGGGTCGAGTGCAAAGGAGGCCCATTGCAGCTAGTGCTTCTGCCTAGTGCAGAGCTATTTTTCAGAAGCAATGGCACAAGAAAAGTTGTCGAGAATCAGCAGTGCAGTCGAATCTTCGATGAACCGGGAATAATGGATGGAACAGTAGTGATAATGGACCACTACTGGGCCTGTGGATTCAGAGCATACATGAAGATGCCCAGAGACTGGGGAGAACTAGGTTCCATAATGATTGTCCATGTTCCAGCAGTGGTGATACCAAAGAATCCAACAACAAAGAGGCGTTGGCTGGAGGGTTTAGAATGAATCTTAACCACTGGTATTGGTCTGGGCAACCCTCCAGACCATTGTTCTTCACCTGCCAAGCCATTACATAATGGGAAAGACCATATGCAAAGCAGACTTGGTCCCACCCCAAAAGGGGCAGTCCAGCCCAAACTGCTAGGTCACATCCCTTCTGCACGAGACCACAAGCATCCCCAAATGTGTTTCGGCCTTGTTGGGCCTCATCAGTGAGAAGTAGCTTGGGTCTATAGGCCCACTGGGCCGAAGAGTGAACAGAACATTGGAGAATTTCCAAAAGCAGACACTCATCTGAGAAAAAACGAAATCAGTTAATTTTTCAATCAAACAAAGAGAGAGAACTACTTCTCAGCTAAATAGATAGAAGCTTTCAATGACATTCCATATAAACACAGGTTGTTCAGCCAGACTTCAGCAGTATTCACAACAATCTTCATGCAAGGGATCCAGATGTTGGCAAATGTCAGATGTTTACAGATAACCAGATGGAAGCTCCTGAAGACAATTAACAATACCATAACGGGATTCAATGCTATCAAGGAAGAGCTGAGAGCCGTAAGAATGATTACTCTTCAGAACAGATATGTCTTGGATATGATTACAGCTATGGATGGTGGTGTATGTGCCAACATTAGAGAATCATGTTGCACATTCAACGATGTTCACAAACTTACATGTCAAGATGGAAGATGAAGTAGAAGACATTGCTGATGATAGCAGGTTTGCATCGATCTTCTCATGGGTTCCACAATGGATGGAGAAAATGTTCAAGTTTCCTGTAGCCTTGTTGGTGATGATCATATTTGGATTCTGTGTGATTAATAATCACACAGTGCAAGAAGACAGCAAAGAAAGAGCTGACAACCAGTATTCAAGCACTGGATGGAACAAAATTCTTGTATCCGAATAACCACAAGCAGTATGTGGAAAGATGAATCGCCTGCAGCCTGAATGGACAATGTAGTCTTATGACCTGGAGTGTTGATGAACATGTGAAATCAGCAGGATGTCTGAAAGGAGTAATAAAGATATGGACTCCAAAGAAGCACTTCTTCAGACAAGAATGTCTAGATGTGAAGACTGACGGGAGAGTGAGCAATAAATAATCCAGTGGGGGAGTGTAGAGGAGGAGCCAAGGACCTCTACCTGAAGTCCTGCCCCCATTCGCCCTATTGGCAGCCAGAAATTGCAACATGCGCAAAGCCAGTAATAGTACCTACACCGCGAAGAGTCCTTGAACCAAGTTACCCATTGAGAAAACCCTATATGATGTATCAGCAAAGAAATTACAGTCTTCTGAAGGAAGTTCCAGAAAAAGTCTGATAATGAATGAAAGAGGAGATTGGTGACATCAAATGAAGCAGAAATGATGCACCCAGAAGAGATGCCAATGAAGAAAGTATAAAGCATTTATAGAATATGATGGCGAATTAGTGAATTAAGCAACATTTCTGGAACGAAATGAAGATTGCACGTACAGTGAAGCACTCAAGAAAATGCAAAGCCACTTCACAATGTACAGATGCAGTAACCCAAGTAGACGAAGTAATCATAAGGCTGGCTACATAGTGAATAGACTGCAGGCAGTGCCGCCAATATATATATATATAGGAATGTATATAATCTGTATGTTCCACAATGCATTTTAGCAAATTTGGACCAGGTAAATGGAAGGGCTGAAAGTGTGGTGCAGCAGAATAAAACAAGCTGAAGGCGAAGGAAGATTCAAGAAGGCTTGACTGGTCCAGTGTCAAAAGTAGGGGCCGCCAAGAGCCTAGCTATCTACTCGAGAAGATACAATTAACATGAGAAGTGAGCTGAGCTCCTGTTTGAGGTGTAACTGAACAACACTAGAAGTGCCAAGGTTTCTTCATTTAATAGTATTAAAGGAAATGCAGAAGCTCAAAACGTGGTCTCTAGTCACATGGTCAGATGAAAATAGACTTTGGGGTAAGCTACACCGAGACCCGAAGATAAGGCCATGCCTTCACTCCCTTTTATTCTCAGGCACAGTGAGCCTTGCAACTCGGAGTTCAAAGGACTAATTGACTGGCAGACAGCAGGAGTGATGATGGATGTTGGGCTAATTGGGTGGGAAGGCATGCCCAGGCCAAACCCCATAGCACCTGGGGTTCCAGCTTGTGCGCTGTTGGTGAATGGAATATTCCAGAAGGGTACAAGCGTGACAACCAGTTGCAGAGGGCTAACCTAGCAAGGAGTCCTATAGTTTGAGAACCCAATAGAACATCATGTATTAGTCTGACACAGAAGATGACTTGCACTTGTGGTGAGCTTAGTTGTCCACCTGACCTTAGTGACCCAATCACGATCTTCGTCTCTACAGAAAGTATACTTAGATGTTCCCTTTAGGTCTATCACATCCCCTAGTCGGTTTTCTTAATTTGCCACGTAGTATGACGTCACTTATGACAAATTATTAGTATACCTGTGTGTTTTTCATGTAATACTTTGAGGAAGACTCTTGAGAGACGATGCTGTGTGGAGTCCGTTGATGCCCATTGTACTCCCTGTTTTAACAAGTGTTATTAAAACAGCCGTGATTTTGCCAAACTTCGTGAGTCAGTCTGATTATTGATATATGAGTAAGATCTGCAACCCCATCCATCTCAGATACTGTTTCCTTGTCTGAAAGGACCTTTGGGTTCAGATTAATGATACAAATTGATTTCCACCCACCACTGTGACATCAGTGTAATGGGGCACCTAATTTTGTCCCAATATTGTCACCTTCTCTTATGCGTGTGTCTGTGCTGGTGCCTGCAGTACACTTTCTGTACCCTGAAATCCAGTTATCATTCCCTTTGGGCTGATTCTTGTCCCTGTGTTGGTACAACCTGTGTCTGCATAGGTTTCAATTGCATCTGTTGCTGCAGTATTATTTGGATCTGTTGAGGTTATGTGGATGTTTGCATATATTGCTGCTGTGGCTGCACTCCTCCTTGCTGTCCTTCTTGTAGAATGAGTGGGCATGTTCAGGCAAAGCGACCAACATTTCCACAAACAAAACATTGTCCTCCAAACCCGGGCCCCATACCCCTACATCCAAATCCCCTTCACATTGCATAATATCCTCTTCCTGTCTGATATTTTCCTGTGTACAGGTTTACTCACTATGCATGTGCAAATCCAGCCTGCTGTATATTTATCAATGCAGGCTGCTGTTGTACTCCCAATTGTAGGTTATATGGTGCTTGTTTATATCCCTCTTGCTGCACTACTGCTGTTATTGTAAGCCACTCCCTGTTGGGCGGGTGGAATGCTCACTTATCCCGTGAGCATTGCCCCTGCCATATGTATTTAGGCCAGTTTTTTCTGCACTCATTTTTTTTCATTTTTTCCCACGTTGTCTGAAGTTCCCTTGCATTTTTCCTGTTTTCTTTTACAACAATGTATAATAGTCACTTGTATCTTGGATAACCCTTTTGCTTCTATTCCTACTGTTTTTTCTAGGGACGCCTGCACATCTGTGGGGAGCCCCCTCACTATAATGTGATATAATAAAAGTGTTTTTTCATCCCATGTTTGTTTATTCTCTTCTGTCGACAATTTGTGTATCAATTGTATACTGCAGGGTCCTCACCTGGCTTCTGTAAGGATATATATGGGGATTTTACTGCCAGTATGCAATATGCAGTATGGAAATGCAGCCAGGCCCAGTTTTTCAAACTGCAGGCATTATTTTTAAAAGCAATTAGTCTGTGGGCAGTATGCAATATCTAAATGCAGCCATTTAAAAATAGATGCACAATAGGTGCACAGCAGTTTTCAGTAACAGCAAGCAAGCGATTTTTTCAGAGCATTTAGTAAAAAAGAAAAAGAAAAAAAAAGCATTTTTTGCACAGTGTGCTGTCATTTTAAAATGAAGAGGTGCACATTTTTATAAATTGGATGTTTTCATGTGTACAAACTGCATTAAAAATACATAACTAATTAACCTTGTACTAACTGCCTTACTAATATGTTAATGTCAACTCCTCTTACATTAATGCCGTTTTTGTGCACAATGAAATGCATTCTATGTGTTTACATGCACAGTTTGACATTCCATGAACAGATGCACACTCAGTTCCTGTGAGCGTTTTTGTTGTTGTGGAGGTATACTGGAGGTATGTCAAAAGGACATGCAATCAAAGTGTAAAGAATTCAGCACTCAATTGTCTCAAAGGAAAAAACTGTTTGAAGACAGTGAGCAAGAATTAAAACACTTGAAAGTATTGGTAGGTCACATTAGACAAGATAAAGACAAGGCTATTAAGAGAGAATTTAGAGAAAGAAGCTGAGCTTCAGACTATTGAACAAGAGATAGCTAAAATGCTTCAAGAAAGAGACAAGTGAGACAGAGTTTAATGAATGTCAAATGCAAATGAGCGATATGCAAAATGTGATTAATAAAATGGGTGATGAAAACACATACTTGCATAAGAAGGCAGACCGACTTCTTGAAAAGTGCAAGGATTTGGAACAACAGATATGCGATTTCAGGTCCAAAGACAAGCGACAGGGCACCACATTCAATGGGATTGAGGTGAATTCCATTTCTACACAGGGAGATAGCGTCCCAGTGGCTGTGCCGGTGTCTGGGCTTGGTTGCAGGCCTTTGGGGGGGTTCAACTCACCCATTGGGGGTTACCACCAATCCCATACACCTGGGACAAGGGTTGAACCACAAAGTAATGCAATTCCAGATATTGCGCCATGTGGCTCTATCAAAATAATGAAGTCAATGAAGGCCTGATCAAACCATTCAAAAAAGGAGGGGAGTGCTGTATAGAGGACCACTTAGAAGTGGGGTATAATATATTTAAAGACCTACACATACCCAAGGAACACTACAGACAATAATTTCACTTAACTCTGGATGCTCCCACAGCGAGCATCATCAGGGGATTGAATGAACAGGAGAACATGTCATGGGCAGAATTTGAAAAAGAGAATAGGCATCATTTTTCTCCATTCCAGTCATTACAGGAGGCAAAGAAAGTTGCATACACGATCACAGCTGGGCCAAATACATCACCTCGCCAATTTCTTCAAGACAAAAAGACTTTTTTTTCAATTTTTTTGTATCTTTTAATCCCAATTCCAGTTTGAAACTGGCTATTTTTATGGTTTGCAGAAATACATTATATCACAGTTAGTCCGCAAATTTGATTGTGAGAAGTCCCTTGAATGGATTGTGCACCAAAGTACAAAACTGTATGAAGTGCTCTACTGTCAGGGTAGAGTGGGTGATAAAATGAAAGAGACAAGATCAAAATCTAAAGAATCCTCGGCAACAGTAATGGAGATCAGGTCCGCTAAAATGTCATTCGAGTCTGCTAAAAGTCCAGGCAAAAATAATATGACACCCAAACAGAAGGGTACTCCACAGAGGTTGCCACCCTCGGCACCTATGTTTCAGTCACACGATCCTAGTAATAGGGAGAGTTACATTAGCCATAGGTACTTAGGAGACAGACCCTGGGCAGGATATCCACTGATATGTCAGGCATGAACAATAATCAGAGGCAAAATCAAGATCAAAGAAGTAATAGTCCCTGCCAGATGTTGGGGACACAGAGCAGATTTGACCCCAACACCATGATATATGGTAACCAGGACAGACCACGGTATATGGGTCGATTTACTGAAAATGGGAATCAGCATAGGGGACAGTATTCACAAAATGAGAGACAGGACACGAGGCAGAATATGAACTATGCTCCACATCAATACAATCAATCACCGCCACCAGGGGATCACAACCAAAGAATCGGTACACCCCGCTCCCCACCCCACATGAATCAAGTGTTCAGAAACAACTCAAATAGGAATCACTCTCCTGAGAGATACCAGAATATGAAATTCCAAAGGAACAAAGACGGATTTAAGAAAGACAACTTGATGAGGGAGTAGATGGAATGTTAGAACACCCTCCCTAGACAATCAAGATGCTTATAAAATACAGGCAGGAAGAATAAGTACTAAAAAGGAGGGTACAGATCAGTCACCTGAAGAGTTCTGTGAGCCACAGATTTTTGAAGAAATTAAAAAGACTGGTGTTATGCCAAATACCAAGACATGCCCAGAATTAGAAAATGACAAATTATCAGGTGATGTTTGTACGCATATTCCGTTGGAGAATTGCAGTGTGAACTCTGATGATCACTAGATGGAAGGGCGAACAGTGTCCACACTCCAAATTACCTCTGAACATGGGGAGATGGGTAAGGCTCAAATGGAAATGGACAGAAAGGAGGGAAAACTGTCATTTCATTTACCGATGTGCTTAGCCAAAAGTGAGAAGGGTCTGAGAAAAGTGAAGCCCGAAATCAGTAAATATTCACACTCTGTGTGTGTATTAGAGGAAGTTGAAGATATGATAGGTTATTTATAACGTGCTTAATACCCAGAGGTTTCTAAGCGCTTACCCGGGGATCGAACCTGTGGTGCTCCGTGTCGTCTTGCTTCCAAGGAGAGCACGTTGCCCCTGAGCTATCCTCCCCGGATATTATGCTCCCATTACTGTAGAAGAGAAGTGCAATACATTTGAAATGATTGACACAGGTGCACAGACCACAATTATGTCCAAAGAATTAGTAAAAAGTATCAATGAAGGGAGATCGCCACAGAATCAGTTCAAAGTGAGACAGAGTGAAGGCCCAGTACATAACTTTAATGGTGAGGAGGTGCCTATCGAAGGTGTCACTGAAGTTGACAAAGATAGGAAAACACAGAATGAAACAGGAAGTATTGGTCACATCTATTTGTGAAATTCCATTCTTGATGGGAACAGATTGCCTGAAAAGATTGTCTCCTCTCATTGATGGGGTAAATGGGGTTCTGTGGTCTTTAACTAAAAAACCATTAAGGTCTAAGAAAACAAAGTCACACAACAGCAGCGTAAATAATTGTCATACTGTTGCCAAATCGAGTGATGTAGTGGAGGTATACCTCCAGAATGTCTGTGTGCCTTGTGTCACCTTTATTTTGATGTGTAAGGACAAAATGCAAAGTGAAAAAGAAAAACAATCTGTGCATATTTATTTGGATCCTAGGAAGAAATGGCAAACTGAAATAGATGAACACACATTGAGCTTCTATTTAAAGAGAAGAAGTGCAAACAGTACACCATCCCTAAAGCAGACGCAGAAAAACACATCACCACTCTTGCTGAAAGACATATGGAAGATGAGCAGCCATGGATTCATATTGGTATAAATGGCCATTCTAAAATGATAAAAGCCAGTTTGGCACTTGAACAGGAAAGGAGTTTTATTAATGAGAAACTACTGTTGAGAATAACGGAAAGGGAGGAGATCCTGAAATTTAGAATAAAAAAAAAAACAATACATCTCTGGTCTGGACAATCCAGATTTTGAAAATTGAATTACAGGAAGGTGCATGCTAAAGATTAATGTTGGACAAAAAACCATCTACCACAATGTGTGGATACTGAGTGTAACAAATCATTTTTATATGGGCAATGACATCATGCACAGGATGTGCATGATGTTAGATTTCCTTAACCAAAAAATATGGTCCCGGCTAGGCGGGCCTGCGCCCAAATTTGAGAAAGGCACATCATTGTGCACAATTGGTGCCATATGCAATTGAACTACAGGTGAAGAAGGATATTACTATTCCTGCATTCACCAAGGAGGTTGCTATAACACTAAAGTGCAAGAATGGACAGCAAATGAAGGATTCTGATGCACTTGTGTGCTTGAATGAATCCATGAAACAGCAAGGGCTGTATTATGAATATACCCCATTGGTAGATATTGGGGAGGGGTCCGTCAAAATTATGGTGGATAATAAAGGATGTCAAGATGTTCATTTAGAAGAGAATTCTGTGCTAGGAATGGCAATCCAAAATATCACATTATACTGCATATTTCAACAATATGGTGATATGGAATATCCCTGAGAGATATGTAGATGCACAGGGTGTGTTGCTAGAGTACCTGGATTTTCAACCCAAAGGGATGTTCAAAATTCAATCTGTGTACCCTTATGATTCCAGTGAGACAGTGTGCTGTCACCAGGAGAATTGTATATTATTTGATTTAAACGAAAATGAAACAGGAAAACAGCACATTAAAATGGAGGCCGATATGCCAAAATATTTAAAAGTGGCAGCATTGCAGAGAGATACAGCCACACAGTTGGAAGAAAGCACAGAGGTTCCTCCATCAGAGGATTTCCTGGAATTTTCAAAAATGATAGAGCAGCAGATTGTGTTAGCAGATGGCTGTGATAGCGAAGAGAAAAAGAATGAGTTGAGATATATATATATATGTAATTTAAGTACATTTTTGCCAAAGACACATATGATTGCGGCCTAACTGATTTACATGTTGCCACATTACCAGAGGGGTGTGGTAGAAATCCAGTATTTGTGTGACAATATCGATTACCACTGGCATGCTTAGAGTCATTGGCAGAGATAATTAAAAACTTGGAGTCAGGGAAATTATCAGACCCATTCATAGTACCTCAAACACTCCCATTTTGGGTGTATTAAACCAAATGGTCAATGGCGTCTGTGCGCACACCTGAGGGAATAAAATAAAAGAGTGCCAGTGTCTAGATGGCCGCTGCCATTCATTGATCAAGGCCTTGCTCAGGTGCATGAGTCAAAGGTATTTAACACATTAGATCTTACATCTGGGTACTGGGTGTGACATTGGCAGAAGACATTCAGAATTTATTTGCATTTTCATTTGATAAAACGCAATACGCTTGGTCTAGAACACCATTTGGGTATGTCAAAAGTGGGAACCAATTTGGCATATTTTTTGAGAAAAGCTATGACAGATGAAGCGGAAAGAGGGACCATAATTTATGTAGATTATGTCCTGATAAAAAATGACCAATTGCAAAGGGTTGGTGCCAAAGTATCTTTACAGAAAACCCAATGGTGCAAGAAAAACGTGATTTTCCTAGGCCATGAAGTAACTGAACACGGGTTAAATCCACAAAAGAAAAAGGTGGCAGCCATACCCAAATTGCAAGATCCTAGAAACATGAAAGGTTTCAAAAGTTTATTAGGAATGAAGGGATATAACCGGAAATTTATTGAAAATGATGCTGAAATCACTCAACCATTTACTAAACTATTGAAGCTGAATACGCCCTGGAAATGGGAAAAGGAGGAAGCTGAGGCAGTTGCTAAATTGAAAGAATGCCTCATAAAGGCACCATGCTTGGCCTATCTTATAAAGAACAAAGATTTCTTTATAGAAATAGGATTCACTGAGCAGTGTATTTCAGCAGTGTTATCTCAAAAACATGATTTGAACCATAAAACTATTGCTTATGTGAGTAAGGCATTTTCTCAGGTTGAAATTAAATTCAGTGAATGTGAAAAGGCTCTTCTGACCACTGTATAGGCATTGCAACATTTTAATCCCATTGTCCAAGGGGAGAAGTTGATAATTGAGACAAATCATCAACCATTGCAGTTTTTACAGAGTAAAAGGATTAAATCAGGCAATCTAGCACAGTCCAGAATTCCTTATTGGACATTGGCATTGCAGGGCTTTCCTGTAGAAGTGAGATATGGCCAGAATAAAAAGAGCCCAATTGCTCAAGGGTTGGCAGATCTACACGACTGTGCAGCTGAATGTGTATCAGATTAAGTTTGCAGGAGTTTAAACAATCACCACACAAAGCTTTTGATGAAAATACATGCAAGGAATTGCCAATTGTATATGTTGATGGATGTGCTTTTCACATTGAAAATGACAGCAATAAACAGTTGGTGTCAGGGATAGGAAATGTCTGGTTGAGATGTGAGAACATTCCTAGTATAGGAATGAGAATTGGGTCTAGGAGTAGCCAGGTAGCAGAGTTAGCAGCCATTTATAAAGCAATTAATACTGCAGTTGATAACAAATTCAGTGAAATGTCCTGGTGACTGATTCTGATTATGCACGAAATAGCTTTGTAGAATATCTGCCTGGCCGGAAAGCAAGAGGCATGCTCACATATAACAACAATCCCTTCAAACAAATGGAACATGATAAAATCTATAGACAAATTACTGTCAGAGGATGATTTAACAGTATACTGGAGGAACATTTGTGGACATTTGAAAACACCAGGAGAGGATAAGGAGGGAAATGATAAATCAGATCATTTGGCCAAGATTGGCGCTGTTATGGGAGAATTGTTGCCCATTGAACACTTAACTGGTGAAATACAAATAGATGCAGTTACACTCTCTAAAGCTCCAAAAGAAGTTGAACAACCCGTAGTGCAATGGAGTTATGATACACCAGATCAGGCTCTGATTTAGGCACAAAAAGATGACCCTGTATTGGGGGTCTATTATAATCATTTGGTGGACCCCGAACAAAATCCTTTAACTGAAAGTACAGGAAATGAATATTTGCGAGTGTTATTAAAGAATAAAAACAAAATAAACTACAGGATGGTCTAATGATCAGGGAATCTATTACAGGACAGATACTGTGGGTGGTACCTCTTTCATTCAGAGGGATAATGTTACACCATGTGCATGATGCGATAACTGCAGTATACAGAGGTTCACAAAAAACTTTAGAGATACTGAAAGATTAGGCTTACTGGCCACACATGTCCCAAGATGTGGAATTATATACCAGGGGTTGTCTGGTATGTGCACAATTTAAACCTGCTTCACCAATGGATAGAGCCGCATTAATGAAAAGAGGTTTGACTCTTCCATGGTCGGATTTACAAATCGACTATGTAGGGCCTGTAAAGAGATTGAGTAGGGGAAACCGTTTTGACAGTGGTATGTTTAATGTCGAAATGGGTAGAATGTATTCCTGCACCAGATTGTAGTACGCAAACAGCAGCTACATTGCTGGTAAATCACATATTTTCAAGATTTGGATTACCACAAAGAATAGAGTCAGACAGAGGAAGTCACTTCCGAAGTGCCTTAATGAGTAAGGTGTGGCAGATATTGAGGGTAAAAAGGAAGTTGCACATCGCATATCGGCACACCTATTCTGGGAATATTGAACGTTGCACTAGATCTGTCGTGGAGATACAAAAGAAGTTTGTAGCGGAGGCAGGCTCTAGTTGGGATTTGCGATTACCTTTAGTATTGATGGACATTAGATTGACTCCTGCTAAAGCAACGGGTATCAGTCCTCATGAGGTGTTGACAGGAAGGAAAATGGTACTGTCACAACATTAATTATACAGGACGCATGAGCAAATACTTGTGAGTGCATTTACAGTTCACGAGTATGTGGAAGAACTGAGAAAGCATTTACAAAATGCATTTGCATTTGTGCAGCGAAATTTGGAAAGAGCGGCTGATAGTGCAAAGTCATACTATGATAAAATGACACCTGTGAAAGAGTATAAAATAGGTGATTGGGTATATAAGTTTCATTTCGGGAAAGGTAAACATAAAAACTCAAAATTTCTTGCATCCCTTTGAAATAATAAAGTGTCCCTGGTAGTCTATAAAATATTAAAGACAGAGGGTGAAATGGTGACCGAACAGTTTGTTCATGTTAGCCAAATTAAGCCCTGTCATCCGAAGCATGAAGTCAGGAGACTTGAGCAGGTGGAGACAGGTTGAATTAACCGATTACATGGAAAACAAAGATGTAGTTGGCTATTTCATAATTTATGTAACCTAATGACAGGATGGTATATGTCTCATGCCATGAGAAACCAGATATATCGTTTAGTGTGGAGATAAATGCAAATGAAAGTGACACATTTGGAAAAAGGTTTGGTAATGTGCATTGTTGGAAGGTGCTGAATCAGTATAACCTACTATGGTACACTGTGGTAAAGTATTCCGCATGAAAATTGTTGTGATGTATAGTAATGTGTGATGTAAATATTATTGTTTTTCTCTGCAGGTATTCGAAAGTAAAGAATCATAATGTTTGGGGCCACATTTTTGTTTTTGACAAAGTAGTAGAAAGGGTAAAATTGGTATTGTGCTATGTACTTAATCTGTTCCTTTTCTATTTGATTTAGATACAAATATCTATTGTACTGGCAGTGGCCGGAGGTTGCAGGACCGGAAAACGCGAGAGATGATGGATTCCTGGAGACCACGGGAGGAAGCCCAAGTAAAGCCTCCGGACCGAAGTATGGAAGTGAAGACAAAGAGACTGGGATGAAAGAGATGATTTCTGTGGAAAAACGCCCAAGAGCACCAGGATGAAAGTATTCCATGGAAGGGATGATGATGTTATGGCAATTTGGTGATCAGGACAGCTCAGAGGTGCGGTCATGAAGATGGTGAATGCTATCAATGGAACAGTAGTGAGATGAACTTATTCTGCAGTGTTGCTGGCAAATGAAAATGGGAACAATGGAGACCCACACGTTTGTTATTTTATTTAATTGTTTTAGTTATGTTAGCCATTTGTTTTATTTATTTTATTTTATTGTTTTGTTGTTGTACACATACAATAATAAGAAATGTTGATTTCACACATATATAAAGACTGTGACTGAAAAGACATCAAACATACGTGCACACTTCATTTGGAAATATATGTGTACAATGTTCCGTTATAGATGCACATGGACATGTGTGTGAGGACTGATGGGCCCCATTTGGGTTCTGTTTCACTTTTGTTATGATTAAGCAATGGTTTGTTAAGAAATATTTAAATATTCATTTTATTAAGATGGTATTATTTCAACCGTGATTCATCTAATAACAATGGAAAAAGAGATATACATTTTAAGATTGTTTCCTCCAATTATGGGTTTATTAGCCAGAATTGTCGGGACAAGGAAGGTATGTGTGGGATTTTACTGCCAGTATGCAATATGCAGTATGGAAATGCAGCCAGGCCCAGTTTATCAAAAAAAAGTTTTTAAAAAAATGAATGTTTTAGCACAGTGTGCTGTCATTTTAAAATGAAGAGGTGCACATTTTTATAAATTGGATGTTTTCATGTGTGAGAACTGCATTAGAAATACAAATAATTAACCTTGTACTAACTGCCTTAATAATATGTTAATTTCAACATGAATGCAGTTTTTGTGCACAATGAAATGCATTCTATGTTTCTACATGTACGGTTTGAAATTGACTTTATTTTCCATGAAGAGATGCACACTCATTTCATGTGAGTGTTTTTTTTTTTTTTTTGTGGAGAGCAGAAATATGCACCAGCAGGAAAGGAAAATGAACATGTTATTTTGTGGGGCTGAAGTCTTCATTGTTCTAAACAGGCGAAGAAATAATGCAGCACATTCTTTTATTCTGATTGGTAGGCATTGTAGGTGGATGATCCACGTCAATAGAGGGCTGACCTAGAGGCGATAGGCAGGAGGAGTTTTCTTAAGGAATAACCATGGTGAAGCATTCAGATTGTGCTTGGACAGAAAGACAGACGGTGCTACATAATAAAGGCTACTGGACTCCATGTGGGTGTGAGTGCTAGCTATGCAAAATAGTTCTTGGCACTGGGTCTGCAAGGCGGCAAGGTTGTACAGAGAAAATCCTAATAATGAGAGTTTTGGACTTCACTGGCCTAGATGAGTTTGTGCCAAGTGAGAAAAAAGAATGAATGGGATGACATATTTATTGGCAGTGCAGGGAGTTAAGAAAAAAAAAGTACTGCATGTTCATATTTCTCTATGTTTAAAATGGCAAACACCAAATTCGTTTTTTTTTGTTACAATGTGCCTCTTTGTTTTCTGCTCTCTTTTCTATTTTGTAGGCGATGCTGTGATATCATGTGGGAAGATGTATTTCTGTTTATAATTGTTTTAATAATAGTGTACAAAAAAAACAAAGGCTGGGATTTTGGTGTCATTCATGTGTCTGTGGATCATTTCTATACAGGGGAATCACAAGGGTTTGGTGTTTATACCAGAGCAGTAAAGCATTTGCTAATTTGCCACAGTAGCTAAAATAGCAAGCAAGGACAAGTGAATAAATACCTGCAAGGTAGGAAGGTGTGTGTACGTGTTGTGAGTGATTCCTTCTCAGATGAGGCACATAGATTACTGGATGTACATAAGCCAGTAATACCAGCCACAAACCATAGGTGGTGTTCTGAATAAACTCATTGAATTCTCTGAAGTGTGATAGGTTTGGGGGTTCTCTACAGGTGACCAAAAGACATTCTAATAGAGAGGAAAGGTATGTTTTATGATGGGGTTGTAGTATAAAAAACAATGCTCACCACTATACCACAAAAATAAGGTAATTCTGAAAATACCACAAAGTAAGATACCACTAAAATTAGCACCGACACAAGCTAATGTTATATTATCACCATAATATAGCAATACTAAACTGTCTTTAAATTTAAGGCCAGTGTACCACCAATTTACCACCAAAATATCACCATAAGAAAATACTGCCAAATCCCAAATTTACCCCAATAAGACAAAACCTCTTATACTTAATTTTACCTACTAATATTGATCCCATATCTGACTTATCTGGATACAGTTCTCTCAGATCTTTCCACATTTCTGCTCGATAATTGTTAAAGGTGCTCCATCATGTATGTTAGAGCTTAATTATACCCCTGCATACCCTGCTTGCTGCCAAATTGTGTCACTTCATTCCCATATAAAAACCTTCAATACACTCAATGTCCCCATTAGCCAGTGGGATCCCTGCCATCTCCTTCTCAAATATATATATATATTTCCTGGCCCCTGCCATTAGTGAAGGTAAACTGTAGACCAAATTATCCCTATCCATCATCTGACAGGCTACATAGTGTGCTTCCCCTTTTGCCTTCTCTAAACGAGGTAACTGAGTTTGTGCTTGGGGCTTAATCATTTGTTGCATTTTTTTTCGCTACTGCCTTCCTTGCTTTCCTACTCAAAGCTTATTTCTGTAGTTCCCTTTGAATTCCGCTCTGACCTCTTCTTCCACTTATTTTCTAGTTATTCCTTTATCTACACTTGTTAAATCACAAGGGTCGGATTTGTGATCCTGGCTTTCATTGTCACTGCTGTCCTCCAGATCTGACACAGTATAATCACGTTCTGACATGTTCTCTTCCATGTCCTGTCCCCATTAATCAATTAGAAATTGTATAATCCTGCTCTTCTTCCCTGCTGGTCCTCCTTTTCGCTGTTCCTTCAATTTTTTTCCTCGAGCTCCCTCTCCATTACCTTTTCCGCTTCTCAAAACATTGAGTACAATGGCTGTTGTGTGCTTATCTTAATGTTCGGTAAATATTTTGCATTCCCCTTCTCTTCCTTTTCCTTCAAATGATGTTTTCTCTGCCTTATTTTTCTTTGTCTTCTCCCTGTCTGGAGATTTGTATATCCTGTAGCCAGCTTTAATAATGGAAACAATCCATAAGGTGGGAGCGGAGCACTAGCCTTATCCTGTTGTCCCTCTCCCTTCTTTTTCTCTACGTTAGTTTCTTCATAAAGTTTCCAGAGACCTAAGATATCCAGTCTCGTTTTAAGCTTTGCACCTTTATATGTTGCTAACAGATATGAATACATACTGTCGATTGTATCCTTTTGAAATGTTCAATTTCTGGGCCATTCCTGATAACACTTTTCCACTATGTCATTTATCCACTGAAAATTATATTTTTATATTTTATTGCAATTTCGGAGCAATTTTGTGCACATATGATCAAGGGGAGAGTCCATATAATGGATGACATTATTGCACACTTTTCCCAATTTGTGTCCCTGCAGGTTTCATGAGTTAATAAAAATGGTACCATTCCTGTATGGCGATATCTTTGCGGGGATATTAACACATGGAACCTCCCCCCTTTTATTCTTGGCCCCTCTTACTTATATTTCTAAAATCATTTAACTCTTACTCACACCCACTCACTCAATACCTACCATTTAACTCATTCACCCTATTTTGTTCACACAGACCTTCTCCTTAAGCCGGCCCGTTCACAACCCTTAGACAGAATAGCGCTCTCCACAGGCCCACCACCTCAATAAGTATGCCCCATTTTAGTGTGCTTATGGTTCAGTTACACCTTCCTCTGTTCAACCGTGCCCCCTATACCTGCTACACAGCTCCTCCAATATTTACATATTAGTTCAGCCCCGGCCTTCTGCACTTTCCACAGACACTATAGACATAAAACACAACAAACTACCATTGTTTCAACAAAACACATATGCATATGCCCTTTCTCTTTCTCTTCACAACTTCAATACTTCCTAACCAGTAAATAAAAAATGAAGCAACTGTACCAATTGCCTGTACTGCACACAACTCTCATCTAACAAGGCTGCCCACTTACTACGCAACCCTCTGCTCTAATGCAGATGTGCCAATGCCCACTCACTCCCTCTCGGATAAGTGGAGCTTAAGTCTTTGACTCCTATGGCCAATCATCCTCCACCTCTTGAGGGTGCATCCTATACACCATAAAAATAATCCCTCCCACTCACATATCCTTCTTCGGAGATTCCCTACTCTTCTCAACCCCAGGGTCTTCCAATGCAAGGAGCATTTTGACCAAACATACCTTCACTAACTCAGCATTTGCATGGCCTCCTCGATGTAGAGCTCTTAGGACTGGTCTACAAACACTGTTGCACACTCCTCCGGGAGCACAACTAGAATTCCCACATCTGGTCGGGAAATCTGACTTCGCCTTACTGGCCACAAAAAAATTTCCTGCCGGTTGCCTCAGAACACACCAATACATATTACAAAAGTAATCCAATCAGGATTGTATGTCGAGCAAGAATTATTGCAATTTATTCTGGGCCAGGGCACAGCTAGGAATGCAAAATCCACAATGAATGCGGAACAGAACTGCATGAAAGGCGCTGCCAAATATACACCCCTAAAACAACAGCTTTTATAATCATACAAACTAATTAGCATCAAACCACATTGCAACATTAGTTAAGTCCTGCATGTGAGGCTAATAGGTGGAGCCACGTCATTCCAATATAGTGGGACATACCTCATACTGAAATGACTGGGTCCTGCAAACCTTGCCACACCACCCTCGACCACCTCTGACATCACAGTCCAAACCCCTATTCCCACATCATAGTGCCAAAACATTGAGACATTTCAGATGACCAGTGGATCTTTATTCATCTGCCGCCGGTAATCTCTGGTTATCTCCATCTGTTTCTCATGGGAATACAACTGATCATGACACTGGAGGAACCTTAAACATTGACAAGTTGCCATTTTAATGCTGTATCTTAGGAACTCTTCGAACCTCTTCCCATGCTCATATGTGCAAAGGGGCAATTTGAAACTGCCATGAGAAATGTAGGCAATAAACTTAACTGTTAGATATGACCTTTTCTGAATGCGTTTATTGCTATTTACACAGAATAACATAGATGTGAGGACTAACAGAGCTTTGATCAATACGACGGCGTACATATTGTAGATAAGCAGTACCGTTAAAAAGCTATGAAGTCAGACCCCGGACAAACACGTATGATCACCACTTCCGTACATGATTATTTTAATCTGATATTTCATCTGATGAACTAATTATTTATTGACTAAAAGGGACTCAATGATTCTTTCAGGATCCCTATACATAGGGCGTATTTTGGTATGCCATAAGAGGCTTGTTAAGGATCATCACTTTTAGTAAAACCCTCCAGTGATCTCCAGTCGGCACTCACGTCAGGTATGAATATGCCAATTTAGGAAATTTGAATTATGAAGTAATCACTTTATGAAATTCTAGCGAACTGACATCATGTCTGTTGTTTATTTACATTTAACAGAGTATAAACACTATGAAATGATATTTGGATTGACATGAAATCCAGCTCCTGAAGAAGAGCTACCAGATCCCGAAATGCATTGAGCTTTTTGTATAAACCCCATTTCTTTTACTTTCTTGGGAAAATATCCCTGCATTTTGTAGTTGAATCACTATTAGACTATGCACTACTAAATACTGTATTGTACAATATGAATCACATTTTTTGGATCTGTAGTTATACAACATATATCACAAGATTTTAGTAAAAACTGAAAAAAACAAAAATGCCTTTTCTTAAGCATATGTATAACAAATGTGGATATTCCATTGTGTCTTAAATCTTTGCTTTTCTCATGCGAGATTAATAGAAGAATTCTATGCATTTTCGTTTGTCTTTGGACAATAACCCTGAGTGTGCATGGGATGCGAGTGTTCCACGGACCGTGGACACCGTTTCTCTTTGTCTACATTTTGAAACAGTCAGTAGATCAGTTTCATAAGCTAATATGCAGAATTACACAATTATTACTTCCTGACCTGGAAAGTATAAAAGGCTTTTCATTTCTAAACATATGATCCCAGGAATGTGTAATATGAAATATGCTTCCTTGTCTCTGTGGCTCCTAAGCAAGTTAATAAAATGTGAATTTGTTTCTAGTAAAAAGGCTCTGAGGCCTATTTATAGTACCTCGGTCTAATATTAAGCCCTGAATACTTACCTGTAACCCAACTTTATCATCTATATGTTATTTGCTTGAACCACAATTAATTAGGACCTTCTCCACCCTAGTGCATAGAACTGTTTGGCTATCAACAAAGCCCTCCATCCATTTTATTGGGCGATATTGTATTGAATTCTCCACCCCCCTCCTTTTTGTAAATTGGCACTAGTTCTGCTAGTCACCAGGTTTCCCGGACTAGGTTGGAGTTAAAACATGCCTTCTAGAGTTTGAAAAGGACCGGTGCCCAGACAGATGGTTCATCTTTAAAAATGTCTGCTGGTACGTTATAGGTCTAGCTACCTTCTCTGTCTTCTGGATCATTATAGCAGATCCCTCTTGGTCCAAAATAGGTGCTAATATCTCTTCCGCTGTATCACTGTTCTGACCTCTTCGATACAGTGCAGAAAAGTGGCCCAAACAGGCCTCAGCGGTTATGCTACTCTGCACGGTGGATCGCTTTGAACTCTTTACCTGTTACCATTTTCAAAAAGGTTCTGCTATCCTCTCTCTCCAGCACCGCTGCTAGAGTGGCCCATATTGCCTTAAGATGATTTTCTTTTTGTGTTGGATAATTTATTTATATTCCATACGCCTTATGTTAGGACAGGAACGTTTTTCGGAAGTCCAACTAATGGGTTTAGCAACCCTTGTGAGGTCCTGTCCTGGCCAGACCACACGTTAAGGAAGGGACCCGTTGAGGGACTTCAGGGCAAATAACGGTACCGCTAATAGCGGTACCGTTATTTGCTCCTTCCCCATTCCCATTGTGCCCTATGGGAGCTCAAATGGGAATGGGGAAGGGCCTTGGTGAATGGGGAATTACCACCCTGCCAACCTTGGAATGGGGCGGTAATTCTCCCATTCACCAAGGCGGACTTGGTTAAATACCGGCGGCAACCATGGCGCTAAGAGCGCCATGGTTACCGCCGTCTGTGTAATGAGGCCCAATGTATTGTAAAAATAAAGGATTTATTTAAATACAGGTAGGCTGAGATAAAGCTAGGGGTAAGTAAGTACTAACCCATTATATGAAATCACAGTATAAAAACAGTGCACTATACTTGAGATCCACAAAGTATAGACCTTATTTGGGGCACCTAACAGTAGTTTTAGGGAAGTCAAAACCTTGTTTTACACATTTAGTATAGGTCAAGCCTATTCTTTGGGAGTAAAAGACCAATGGTTACTTTCAGATTACATTCAGTAATACAAGGGTAGTAGGTCCGTCCAGTGTGCAGTGACTCTTGGAACAAATCACATAAACAGTGAACTGGACAACATACTTTTTTTGAATAGTGAAACACTTATCCTAGGTGCAGTAAAACAAAACTACTTTTGTCATAACACACAGTTATACCAAGTAGGTAAAACCTAAGGATGTAATATACAATTATTGATGCTTTGGAAATCAGGGAACCCCAGATTGAGGTAAGCAATAACTCTGGGAACTTATTTTGGATGGCACACAGTAAACACAAGGTAAGTAAAAACCACATACTTTAACTTCACAATGAAGGGGACAGTAAAACCCAATGTCACACTTTACTGAATAGTTATCCTAGGTAGGCCACAACCTAATATAGACTTATTAAGGACAGGCTAGCAGCAAGTCAGGGGAAGCAAGACTCAGTTGAGGGACACTCGTACAGTTATCCTAACAGGACTAACCTGGTGATACCAACAGTTGGAGGACACTCATACAATTACCCTACAGGAATAATATGGTGAAACCAACACATTACTTTTGTAAAGAGGCACAACCTAATCACAGGAGAGTAAAATACCTTCACATCTACTTTCTATTAGACTGGGAAAACAGTGGCTAAGGAGGAAAAGATGTTAACCATACTTTTAAGAATAGTGCAATACACATTCAAGATCAGTAAGAACTTTTGTAACTGTTCACTCTTAGAATGACAGTTACCAACCAACTCTTTACAAGTAAGTAAAACACATGATTTCATTTCTAGGCAGAAGTCCCAATCCCTTCAAAGTCTTTCCCTTATTCTTGGAGCATGAGTGTTCTCAGCAGCAGAAGGGGGGGTGGGGTGACTAAGACTAGTGACCAACAGGCAGTGTTCGAATAAGTTCTTTAGTAGCAAAAGTCAGAGTTCCTTAGGAAAACTGGGCAAACAGGTGAGTACTTCACTTTAAGAGTTAGAAGAGGGTCCAGGGGCTTCACAGAAGACACCCTTGCAGGATTATAGCAGTGGGACTGGGGGCACTGGACGAGGTACCTCCCAAACACAGAAAACACCCCAGGACTACACAGAAATCCCAAAAGGCTTAAGGTATGTATATACCCAAGCCAACACAGTACCTCAGCAATGAAGATGAGATTGCAGCAGGAGAACTTCATAATCTGTAGCCAAATACCCGGTCAGTGAATTAATTGTCCTGTAGACTGAACACAAGACCTCAGAAGGGACTTTGCAGCAGGGATTGATTAAGAAGGCTCTAGGCAAGATTTTCCCCATGGCTGAATGTGGTTCTGCGGATTTGGTGCCTTTTCAAGGATCTCAGAAGAAGACAGAAAATCACAGTTGATTTCTCATCATTTAAAAGCTCCAGCACTCTTGTGAGGGGACTTATTGGACTCAATCCAGGAGACCCAAGAAGTTTCAGCGAGATTTGGAAGACTGTACACCGCACAGTGGCTGGAGGTCCCAGGATATAGGGGTATGGTAAGAACGCAAGGTCACAGCAACCTGCGGGATGGCTCAAAATGCAGTTCTTCTTGAGTTTAGTGGCTTTCACTAGCCTCCCGGTTCAGTTTGTCATTTTCAGAGACCCCCTGGTCGATTGGAAGGAAGGGTTGCAGCAGGCTCCGGTTACATAGCAGGCTCTCCGGTCGCTGGAAATCATCTCTGCCGCTTTTCCTTCATCATCCTTTTGGTTTTCTCTTCCAGTGGTCGACATGACTTCAGCTTCCGGGTTTCCAGTATTTATCAGGAATTACAGCACAACCTGTGCATTCTCTCCTCGCATTTTACAAGAAAGGGGCATCTGGTTTTCCAATCAGGACAGACAGCCCCCCAATGGGATTTGTCCCAGTTGAAGCAAGGCGTAAGACAAAGGATGGGAACGTTTTTGACTCCTCCCCCACTTTCTGTGCTTACAGACTGACTGGAGCCTGGGTGGGGTGTCCAGCAGACTCCCGCCGAAGACAACAATCACACAAAGGAATTTTCCACCCTGGAGGTCAGGGGAAGGAACACGAAATGACAAGAAACACTAAAATGGCAGAAAAAGAAGACAGGGGACATTTTGGTAAACTGGGCACCCTTAGGTGCCTTTACTGCAGCTGTGATCACAGCCCGTGGTAACGGTGCACCAAATTAGTAAAAGGTACAACTGCCACCAGACATTAAAAGATTGTCACTGTAACAGAATTGCTACAGTTTTAATGTGAAAGGGATACATTGCATCTCCCCAGCACTCCACATAAGGTGGGGTGTGCTGGTTTCACAGAATGAAATGTAAAAGGGATCCAAAGATCCTTTCTACCCTTGGGAACTGTAGTCACTCAATGTTAGCACAAGAAAGTTAAATGTGGAGCCCCTAGGGCAACCCAGCAACAACAGGCACTTATTGCCAATAAGTTGTTGAACATGATAACTTTAAAAAGACACAATGGAGAGTCTTAAAAATGACACCCATTAAAAGAGTTCAAGATTAGGTGAATGTGGAAAAAGGTTCCCACTCACTGAGGTATTAATGAAAAATATCCCACTAGAAAAGCAAAATGTTCTGGGGTTTAACCAGGAAAGTAAGATTTGCCACCTCTGTGGAAATCTTACCTAACACCTTATACGTAGTATTTCTCCATCAACTAGAGATCCCTGTACCAATGGGGCCACCAAGGCTAGTTTTGCTGGAGTCATACCTCTCAACTTTGATCAAGGCTTTTAGTTTGACGTGGTAATATGGAGAGAATACAAAAGAAGAGATTATTTATGCTATGTCTTGAAATGTTTGGAAGATTTCCCAGTCATAAGCTTTCTCTGAGGCTTTAGTTTAGAATGGTACCTTTAGATTGTGCAATAACTTTTGGGGGTTTTATAAGTCTTCAATAAACATGTTGAGCTGTATACTTTTATTAGTATGGATTGTCTTTTTGGTAGTTGTTGTATTATCAATCATACAACATTTCTCTACAATTTTTCTCCACAAGTTTTTTTTTTTCATCTTTAACAGTTTTGTAATGATTTCATACAATTTACTGTTTCTCACAATTTTTTCTCCACAATTTTTCTCCACATGTTTTTTATCTTTCACAGTTTTGTATTGATTTCATACAATTTGCTGTTTCTCTCTCGACATGTGTTTCCCCATAATAATTCTTATGGTTCATCAGGAGAGGTGCCCAAGCTTTCTCTGAGCAGATACTCTCAATACGAGGCAGCACTGCCTCATACCGATGGTGTCTAAAATCAGGCTGATCTAACTTTTCCCATCTGATGCCCCTAAGGACAGACTCAGATATAGATACAACCTGGTTTGCAGCATTATTAACATGGGTCAGCCTGGGCAAAGATGCCATCAGTAAGAGAGATCACCAAAGACTTGTGGTCACTTTAATAATTTTCTAGGACCCTCAAACCTGGCTATCTTCTTTGAGTCCCCAGCTGATATCAGGATATAATCTGTTAGGGTTCAGCCTCTAAGTCCAATGTCTGTATTACCAGCTGGCTGATCACTGGGAAATAACCCCATTACATGCTCTTAGCTCTAGATCATGTAATACACTACTTATATCATTTGCTAGTTTATGAGTTTTCCTGAGACATGGGGCAATTAGGGGCAGGATGCCCCAAACTCGTTCTGGTTGTCCCAGATCCCGGCTAAGTCTGTGAGTGGATCCAAATTCATGTTGAAATCCTCTTCAAGGATAATAACTTTGTTAAACACGTTTAAGGCTTCCCAAGCAAGAACTGGTTTGTGCATTTCTCTGACAACATTGTAAACGGGAAAAAATAAGATGTATTGAAAATCTGTTTTTTTTATGACTGCATGTTGTAAATCGACAGTACTTGTTTTGTGAGATTCCACCCTCCAAAATGTGTAAGCCACCACTGGGACAGCCTCTAGGACCTTTTTGGGCTGGCATCTACAATATCTGGTACCCCTGCATTTCTACTATATCCGTTTCCCAGGTCTTTTGGAAAAAGACAGGCTGAAATTGCCAATCTGGCCGATCCAGTCAGGTACAAGCATATGTTTCAAGAGGCCAGCAACATTCCTAGAAAGCATATTCAGTAAAGGGCTCACAGCATCAGTGGTGCTACCAGTTATAAGTCAGTCCACGCCTTCAGGTCCTTCATTCCCCAGAGTCAGGCTCTGTCTATTTGTTACATGGCAGACAGGTGGTATGGTATGGTAATGTTTATTTATACAGGGCCTATACACAGGCAAGTGTTTCTGAAGCACTCAAGGAGGGGGGAAACATGGGGAAAAAACAAACAGTCGCTCAGTGCCCTTGAAATTAATTCTGAGATAGTTTGCAGAGGCAGAGAAAGTGAGTAAAAAATACATGTAACAGTTTGGGAGAAAGCAAATAGGCCTGACGGCGATTCTTCAGTTTTAACAGTGCAATGAAGGGGTGAAGACAATGAGACAAACGGTCTACAGCGAGCGGGTCGAGCAAGTGCACAGAGAGTTTTAGGGAGGGGGAGGATCAAGTGCACCCGGTCGGTTGAGACTGGGGTAAGTGCAGAGAGAGCCACTCTCATGGGTTCATTTCTTAAGTGCATTGAGTGTGGTTGGGGTGTAGGGCTCTGAAGTATGTGCGAGAGAGAAAACAGAGAAGTGGGTTTGCAGGGTAGAGAGAGAGTGAAGGAAGAGGAGAAGAGGAAAGTCTTGAGGAGTTTCTGGAATTTAAGGAGATCTGGCTCAAGGCAGAGGGCGGCAGGGAGTCTATTCCAGAGGGAGGCACCAGCTGAAGATAAGGATCTCCCTCTGAATCTCTGCTTGGAGAACTGGCTCACTCACAGAAGGTTGGAGGTAGATGAATGGAGGGCTCGTGAGGGACAGTATTTGGGTAGGCAGTGTTGCAGGTAGGTAGGTCCCAGGCCCAAGAAAGCCTTGTGAACAATGGAAAGGGTCTAACATTTGTTCCTTGCAGCCACATGGAGCCATTGAAGGGATTCCAGGGCCGGAGAGATGCAATCACTGGGCTTGAAGCCAAGAATACGTCTTGTTGTTCTGTTCTGGATGAGTTGTAGAGGATGGAAGGTAGAAGCAGGGAGGTTGAGGAAGAGGCTGGGCCAATAGTCCAGCCTGGAGAGAAACAGAGCTCTGAAGACAGTGAGCCTCTGGGGGAAGTGAGAAAAGGTAGAGTACCTCTGAGGAGGTGAAGCTGCTAGTTAGACTTTTTGATGTCTGAAATGTGAGAGAAACCCCAAGGATTCTTGCTTCCCAGGTGGGTGCGGGCACAGGGCCAAGGCAGGCTGGACAGAGTGAAAGAGAGAAATCGGGAGCAGGGGTGCCAATGCGAACAGTCTCAGTCTTAGTGGCGTTGAGGCAGAGGTCGTTTTCAGCACACCAAGACTGAATAGCGGACAGACAGTCAGATATGAGCGAGCAGGAGGAGGTGGCTGAGGGTAGCCTGAAAGATTGTTGCGTGTCATCGACGTAGCACTGCAAGTTAGAGGTGAAAGTGTCAATCAAACGTGCTAGTGTAGCCATATAAATGTTGAAGAACCGGGGGGGATAGGTTAGATCCCTGGGGAAGGCCACAGGTTGAGAAAGTGATAGTCGAGTGAAAGGCTCCGAGTTCCACCTGGGATGAGCGGTCAGAGAGGAATTAGGTTAACCACGCCAGAGCCTGATCTGTGATTCCCAGGGTGTCCCTGAGACGTGCAATCAGGATGCCATGGTTTACCGTGTCGAAGGCAGAGGAGAGGTCAAGGAGAATGAGGATAGAGGGGGTGTTAGTGTTAATATTTGAGAGCAGGTATTCACGGTTGTTCAGAAGAGCCGTTTCCGTGCCTCTGGATACTCTAAAGCCAGATTGATGGTTGTGGAAGGAACCAATAGATTCAGTGTGGAGGGTCAGCTGAGAGAAACCAGTTTCTTCAGGAGTTTTCCCAAGAAAGGAGTGATGGACAGATGTAGATAGGGCGGTAGTTTTCCGGAATGAAGGGGTCGGCAGAGAGTTTTTTTAGCAGAGGGCGCACAGGGGAGTGCTTCAGGGCAGTTGGGAAAGCTCCAGTGGAAAAAGCAGAGATTGCAGAGATCAGCCAAAGCTGGGGCGAGAGAGTCGATAATGTATTTAATAGTCCACCTGTTTGTATGAAGCCTTCATAGATCGGACTTGTCTGGTGACCTCCTTTGGTGTGATGAGTGAAAGGAAGGAGAGGGTAAGAGGAGAGGAGGGGGACAAGGGAGGCTCCAGTGTTGGTGTATGCTGTGGTGTGAATGGTATGGTGTAAAGGATGTCTTGGGTTATTGTGAAGAAATGTGCTGCCAAGGCCAAGCAAGGGTCATGGGTGGGTGTGACAGAAGAACGTGTCGATTTTGTGTTTCCTGTGTTCTCTCTGGGTTCCCCAATATAAGCCCACTGTATCTCCCAGAGGAGCCCTTGTCTGCTCATATCAATTAGATGCACCCTCAGGCATATAGTGGTTCCCTTAGGTGAATACATTCTATAATCTATGGACAACAGCCCTTCTGCCTGGTGGTAGTTGGAGAAGAATATTTGGATACAGTCAGACAGGCCATCTCCTTCATACACACCTGACTATATAATCCTGTATGCTTGAGAAGCATCCTTTCAAATTCCTGATGCAATGGATGCATTTGTTTGTTAGGGATGCTTGGCTTTTAAATGCATCTGTAGCTAACCCAGGGACATTATGTATGACCATGAATGACTGACAAACCCCAGGTTCTGCCCTACCTGGGCGATCTAACGGCTTTCTACCCGGTAATCTTGTCCCTATTCTCTCTGTACTATGTCTCCCACCCATTTGAGTTTTCCTGGCCACATGCGAGTCTATGAATTCAATACTAGTCCCTAGAGAGTTGGTAGCTGGCAAGTCTTTGTTCAATATGGGTACATTTTTCTAATCCTGCATGTCTGTCCGGCATCTATACTTTGAGGCAGTAATAGTATGGCCACTGTGAGAAACCAGAAGGTGTCTAACGCACTAGTCCCCGGGAATCTGTCATCCAGGTGGCCAGGACACAGCCATCACTTTTGGATCCAGTTCCTGTTGGTGGACCCGTGCAGGAGGATCACCTGGATGGAGGGTCTTCAGGGAGTGGGACACCGGATAGTGAGACGTGGTATCCCCTTCCCTTTAACACCTTTTCCCCATCCTACCAGGTAGGATACTTAGGAACTCAAACCCCACCCCATTTCCCAACACAAACACTTTCTCATGGACAGCTCACTCTGAGAGAAAATGGACCCAAGACGAATATACCTGACTGGTCCGAACACAAGGTTCAGGCAGAGTCAGACAATCACTGATTATTACACCTGAATTCCAGCACACTTCCCAACATGGATGAAAGGCAGAGCATGATAGCACTCTCTGAGCAAGGCAAATCTCACAAGGAACCAGCAGTTCCAAGATGGTAGTTTACTACAAGGAGAAAGACGGCAAGACGGCAAGCCCAGAGAGGGTTGCAATGAGGGAAGTGCCCTTAACCGCTATCGTAAAAACTGGCTACTTTCACAAGCCTCAGAGAATAATAAACATAAGAAACATGAGACCTGGAATTAAAGCTGAAGAAAGGTGAATTGTGTGTCGAAGGTGCCTGGGGCTCTACCACGTCGATAGCCAAGGCGGGGAGCAGCGGTTGCCGCCAAGCTACTGTCCTTGGCTCCTAAAGGAAGGCATCACCAGTAAAGTCAGCAGAGCCAGTGAGTCAGAGAGACTGATAGCAGACCGGTCTGTGTTAGAACCAAGGTTGCAAGCAGCAACATTTTATAGCGGTTTCTGAAGTGTATGTGATGATTGAGGCGAATATAATTGAACACCAAAGGTGTGACTGAATTTTTGAAACCAAGATAGATACCATATACAGAGTGGTCGGACAGCACGAGGGTGCACATTCAAAGGTCTCTGTTAGGTATCTAACTGAGATGTGGCAGATGTAAATTGTGAATGGTGAAATCAAAGTGGTCCTGCAATGGGTCATGCTAAACCCTGTGCACATTTGAAAGTATTGCTAGCTAATATGAACTGTAATTGGTCTCATCCCGGCTGAGGGGGACTAATTGTGTAAGAGGAAGGATCTGAACCCTGAAGAGGGGGATCTGGAGTGAAGCGTGAGTCGCCGAAGAACCAAAATTCTCTAAAATTTGGAGAAGGGATCTGAGCCCGTAATAACGGGATCCAAAGTAACAATTGTGGTATACAAGGGATCTAAGCCCGACAGAGGGGGATCAAGGGTGTAGAGTGAATTACCGGACATGAGTACATGTAAGAGGAAGGAAACCTTTCATTTTTTTTGGTACATCAGGCCCTCTGAATCAAGAGACTTTGATAACATAAGAAACTTGGGCACAAAAGACCCTGATGGCAATTGAACTGTATTTTCATGGCAAAGAAGCCCGAGAGAGTGCTATGCTCAAGTGAACCGCATTGTCCTGTGCTGAAAACGTGTGGAAGGGAATAGAGTGGCCTGAGCATCCTGACATATCAGTTTTGAAAACACTTTTCTTTTTCATGAAGACTACCCGACACTATTCTGTATTTAGAGATGAGGATGTTTTAGTATAGGCCCTTTTATTTTGACGAGACTCCACTAGGACTGCATTATTATTGTTTGAATGTCATACATGGCTCCCACCTATAGATTTAGTATTAGATAGGCGTTTATCACACCCTTGTTGATGTTCAATAAACACCCTTGAATTGTGGTCCCTTGTGTCTGTCTTACTATTGATACCATGCCTTCCTCACACCACCCATTGCAGCCTGTGGTGATTAGTGTCTGGGGTTGGCTGCGGTTGGACCCTGGGTTACGTCTAGTCCTCCTACATTACTCTTCACATGTTCATATTCCTTATTCCCAGGTCATGCTCCACCTCCTGGTTGTACACCCAGTTTTACTCCCAGTTCCTTTTCACACCCCTGCAGGGTTTTTATCTGCAGCGTTACTTCCTGGATAACTCCCACTGCCGTATGATGAAATTGCCAGTGAGCTCCAGCATTGTACCCTGGTCGTCCAACTCGTCGTTGTTCATTGCAGAACTTGTAGGATGGCGCAATCTCTGGCAGCCTCCACATTCCTTATGCTTTCATTAGCATCTTTAATCTTTACGTTCTTGGTTTTGTTTTTCTGGCGAGGTGGATGGAGTAAAGTGACCCTTTTCTACACCCTTTCTGCTTTCGTTTTGGGCAACCACTTTGTACCATAATTGTGCCCTGTTTAAAACTCTCCGGACTCAAGGCAGAGAACCTGTTGAAAAGGGGAGCACTAGGGTCAATTATAATAATCTCTTCTCTCGAGGAATCCTGTTCTTGATCGGTGGGGTCATTTTTGTTACTGTTATTTGCTCCTCCGGTTTCAGCAAAAATGGTAATATCTCTAATTGGGGTGGTGGTAGCTACCGTCACATTGGGTGGCGGGTGTACTTCAATAATGTCAGATTTGCTTAAGCCTATAGACCCACACACATGTTGGTATCACAAAGTCCCCCCCCCCCCTCCTTCCCATCCCTTTTGCCAATTTAAAGCGCTTTTAGTGAGTCCTCTACTTTTTTTGCCGGTCTACTTCCTACCGACGCCCCTGTGGTCGGGCACTGTTCTTTGTGGGATATTGAGTAACCATTGTACAAACAGTAATTTCATCCTTGGTCCCTGCTACCACCCAATTCGAGGCAGTGTTCAGAACACGGCTAATTGTATCTATTATGCTACCCTTATCCATGTTGGGGGGCATGGCCAAGCGCCATAGTGGGTGACTGGATAATCTCGAGCTCCAGTTTCGGGTCAATGTTTTCATCTCTTCTGTGTGCACGTTCGAAATATTATATTTAAAAAAAAAAACGTACTGGTGTTACTTTAATGTCATGGGCAGCCGTTTTGGGGCTTGTTGTGTGTCCCCAGAGACGGTGTGAGCAGCTCCTGAGGTGTTGCGTAGTTCAGGAGGCGCCCTGCAGATCGGCAGGGTGGTGTTGAAGCGAAACCGTATTGCCACATCAGCTGCTCGGCGTTTGAGGCAGAGAGGCACCATTGTTGTTGGGAAGCACGTTTGCTTCAGACAAAGACAGACTGTCTCAAGCAAGTACATTTTAAGCTTAGAATACTGTTAAACACATGAATAAAAGGTATTATTAAGCTAAAACAAGTTATACCATCAATTATTTGATCTGTGGCTTTAATTTTTGACTTTTAAATAAAGCAGGTCTGGATAAGGTTAACAAGGAAAATAAATACCTGAAGAGCATGAAGCACATGTGATCTATATCTCGGTATGTGACTGGCAAATACTTTTGGAATTTTAGAGCACTGCCATTTTTAACATAGTTATTGAAATAATTGGTGATAATATGTATGAGAACATCCTGAAGTGAATTTAGCACCTGGGGTGCATATTTCCTGAAATGAGACAGACAATACCTGGATTGCCTTTATTAAAGAAAGCCACCTTTGCTTATTATAATTAATTTATAGAAATACAGTCAATAGTGCCTTGCTGATGTCTGCATTGTGAGGGGTTAATGTGGCTGGCATGTTTTAAAGACCACTCTATACTGTGAGCACTGGACAATTAAGGCTTCCGTTTCTTGCATACTCATATCAAGATCAGTGTAGAGGGAAGCTGTGTATTGGGCAATGAAGTGTATTACAGAGCTTCTGGCTCAATCTTTGAAAGACAATCTTTTCAACCATTGTGGAAGCAGTCGTCTCTTCTAGTGGTACCTAAGGTGCCCAGTATACCTTCAAATAAGGGGCAACCCAAGGAAATGGCACCAACGTCTACCAGTAATGCTCCCAAACTACAGAAAAGTGACTCTCCTACACCAAAGGAAGATATGCAAGATCATACTATACTAATGGAAATGAAATCCTTTAAACCTTTTATGGAAGCCACAACTGCCAAATAGCAAATACTTGATGATAGTGGTACACATTTGAATCCACAATAAATGAAGTGGAAAGAAGGGTGAACGACAGTGACGCTACGGATGTTGCAGGAAGTGTATCGTATTTGGAAAACAGTTTTATCTCTGTAGAAGCAGACAGAGAACTTATAAAATAGGAATAGGAG